>NC_134140.1:74675693-74981270 GCF_033958435.1 Carettochelys insculpta
CCTGTTATGCTTTAAATGCAGCACATGAGATCTTTTATAGGGGAAAAGGCAGTATGCTACATTTATTGAGAATATAACAGCAGCATATGCTTTTCAGTCACACACACACACACCTTGCACACAGTCCTGCCAAACGATGTTATAGGTACCAATCCAGAGCCTGGATAAATCTAGTGACCAGCTAGAATGATCACAGAGGGGGAGCAGGGCCTTGTCGGCCACGACCTGATGCTCTCCTGGAGTTGGTGGCAAGACAAACCCAAAGTCCCATGGCAAAGCACCCTGATTTTGTAATCCTTTCCTCTGTTGAGGTTTGCTGTGTCAGTCTGTGACTGGTGTGTTATCTTTTCGATACTAATCATTCTCAAAACATCTCTGAAAGGCTCATCCTGTAATCAGTTGCAAGGGTGCCTGCTCCATGCTTTAAAGTTGTCAATCTAATCACTTCTTGACCAGGGATATGCACTGATGGTCCTTCTCTGACGTCATGAAGTCTGTCTTCACCCACACTTCGCCCCTCCTTTCTTGGCCATCTGGCTCTGGGGGTAAACTTTGCACCTTTACCTCAACACAGACATACCACTTTCACACATACACAATTCTTACAAGGTCTCTCAAAGAAAAGGAGAGTGAAAGGCTTTGTAAATCAAACAATCAAGGCTTCAGCCCTCAGCATCATCCTGTAATCTTATTAACATAGCCATAATACCAAAACTCTGTCTCTTTACCTACTAAACTCACTAAACTCTAAAACAAAGAGACATATATTCGATTAAAGAACTTAATCAATAAAATCAGTGACGTGTTACATGTGTTAATATACTACCTTACATTGCTACATTGTTAAGCCTAAAATTCAAAGTTTAAAGAGAATAAAACTTTCAATTCCAACACCCCTACCATCCCAGGCCCAGGGTGCCCTGTGGGGCTGCAACAGAGATGGGACCACAGGGAGGTAGGGCTGGGTGGGGGTGCCGCTTGCTCAGCCTCCTCAGGGTGTGCAGTGGAATGCACTGGGCCTGGGCTGGATGCGCCTGCCTCGGCCAGCAGCCACTGAGCCAGCTCCAGGAGGGCAGACCATGACAGGTCTGCCGGGAGATGGATGGCTGCATGGGGAAGGTGGCTACTGGAGGGGCAGCTGTGTGTGAGGGGGGGAGGCTGTGGGCTGGTCTGGTGGAGGGGCGGGTGGTTGGGGGAGGTGGGCAGCCAAGGCCTGGGCCACAGAGTCCAGGCTGCTGGCCAGCCACACCCACACATCCTTCTCCATTGCCAGCCAGTCCCGGAGCACCCTGGTCATCTCCTGCATGACTGCCTTGCTGGTGGCTGCCTTCTCCTCCTCCCTCCAGCACCATCTGTGGGAGGCCATGCTGTGGCCATGAAGCAATGCAGGCTAGGGTGATGGGGTGGGCACCTGTCCCCCTGCAGCTGTGCCTGCTCCAGTGGGATCTGGAGCCTTCCTGATGACAGACCTGCACAGGCTCCTGGGGCCAAGGGAGGCAGCCAACTGACAGCGTGTGGTGGACACCTATGTTCCCCCCTCCTGCAGACAGCGAAGAAGAGGCAGGCCTCTCCAGCATCATGAGCCCACTGCGTGGGAAGAGACCAAATGAGATGGAGGGTGATGACGAGGGCTCCAGTAATGGGACCCTCACCATCGCCACCCTTCCAGGACATCCAGCCAAGCCTCCTCCAGCTGAGCCAAGCCTGAGCCCCAGGACATTGCAGCTGGTATATATGGGATGAATGGGACGTCACCAGAGACAGGGATGAGGCCCACTTGGAACAGCCCCACAGCCCACACACCTGGGGGTGGGGTGGGGGATGGCCTGTAAGTGCTGGGTCCTAATCCCCCACTCCGCTGACTCCTACCCCACTCCCCTGCTGCCTGATGGCCCATGAGCTGTGTGAGATTCTTGTCACTCAGAGGTTCCCGCCTGGCAAGGGTCAGCCTGTGTTCCCTCCCCTGCTCCACCCAAAGTGTAGAATTTGCTTGAAATTCTAATGACCTGAACTGGGGGGGTGGTATTTTCATTGCCAATACAGAAAACTGCTAATCAGAAAATGAATTTGCATTTAATTTAGTGTCCATACGGGAAACAGATCTAGGATTGAAAAATCTTCAAATCCACATTCAGTGAAAGAAAGCTACTCATTTCTTTTCTGTAGCTAATGGAATGCAGAGGATTTATTATGAGCATCAGAATAATTTTCAGAGGCACATCTGTGCCAACATGTATTATCTCACCGAATTCCAAGTCCATCTAGACAGAGTAAAGAAGATAGGGTACTTAGCAGAAGGCTGAATGTGCTAACAGCTGTTTTAGGGAGACAATGGAAGAGAAACAGCACAGTGCAGAAACTTCTGCAAGAAAGATTTTGAAAAACCTGTCACAAGTAGCACAGACAAACATGCACAAAGCATGATCCCATAGCTGTACTTGTTCTTCCTAGACAAGCACACACCAGCTCTCGATCAAAGGCAAATTCATCACAGAAAGCATTTAAAACACACAATACTGGAATCCAAAAGTTGGGGAGGACCGACTGGAAAGACAAATATTCAAAATGCAGCTTCTAATTTTGTGGCTTGTGCACAAAATTGAATATTTTTTATTTGCAACAGTTGCCACTATAGCAGCTTGTTCAGATTTGAGGATACAGTTCTCCTGGTGAGTGCGGGGGAGCATACACAACTGTTCTTTGTTTGTTCAAATACTGAATGCACCTGTCATTGTGCCATTAAAAATGCAGAGACACCATTGGAGGCCTTATTGAAGTTCCTTCGAAACTTTGGTGCAGAGATGTGGATCAAATTGTTTCCATTTCCTTTTTATTCTTGATAGTGACATTGATTTGATAGTGAATGTTAGCACTGAGGCTTGTCTGCAGTGTTACTCTCGAAAATGTCCTTTGGCAAACTGATCTAGGAACCAATGTCTTTCTTGTTGGTGAAGGCTAGTGGAGAAGAACAAGACCCATTATTGCTGGAGACTGTGAATGCCTCATTTATGGGTAGCATTTCGGTGGCTTCTCTTGGCTCATGTGCTGTGAGAACTGTGGCTCAAACTCCATCTGCATGCTGACAGTCTGGACAATTACTGTCATGGAGCTTGTCTTCCCATCAAACTGAGGATATGGTTATGTTTACCAAAAAGTTATGGTGAGAACAGAGGTATTTGTCCCTTGCCAGTTTGGGTACTAACCTGAGTTTGGTATGGAGACTGTACTCCTTGTATCACTAGTTGATTTTCTTTTAATACTTGCCAGGGGACCAGATGATTATGCTGATAGTCAGATTCGTCAGCTTCTTATCATACTTTTCATCATGGTGGTGACTCACTAATCTATGGATCACAGGTGCTGCTCTTGGATGAGAATCTTTCTAACTATTCTCAAAGGATAGCAATGGGTAATCACTTTGCTGACACCAAGGAAATTTTAAAGAAGTAACTGTTTTGTTTCTTTCTTGTTTAATGTCAGCATCGTGCCATTAGAATTGTGAGCACTGAGACATGGATTGTAGTAGACATATATTGGATGACACCAAGCTGTATATTTACATGTCATCTGATGCAAAATGAATAGTCAGTTTCTTTATTCATTATCCGAATGAAATTATGGAATGGGTGAGAGCTCACAGGAGGAAACAAAAGGAAAAGATAGCATTTTGTTAGAACTCAAGAGACAATGGGGGGGGGGGGAGGCGGTGAAGTAATACCTACAATTCCTGAAAGACTTAATGTGGGCCTAAGACCACCTCACATACTTTGAAGCATTTACAAAACAGACGGGCAGACTTAAATGATGATGATGCCCTGCTGCAGTGGGACTCATGGTGATTATAAAGCCAGAAAGTTTGTGGGGAAAAAAGGCAGCAAGGAGAGATGCTGCAGTCACTTCCTAGCGGATAAAAGACTTAGAAAGTGGTCCCGGGAAGCCGAAATGAGCCTGTGTAAGTAGACCTTGGCTACCACCTACAAGGACAGTAGGCTGGAGCTGCCAGTAGAGGGGCACTCTAGGTTCCCTCTGAGTCTCTGAGGAAAATGGTGTGAAAGTCCGTAAGGTAAGGTGTGAAAGGATCCCAGAGCCCAAAGACAGACAGCAGACCTATTGTTAGGTCATTGGACGAAAGCTTGGTTGGACTCTGTGTTGCCCTTCCAAGATCACAAAAGCACAATCTGGCCAGAGAGCCAAGTTTCAAGAAGAGACTACCATGGTAATATTGTGACTTTTGGCCTGGACACCATACTGGGAGCAAGCCACAGTGCCACACCTTGACACAAGCAGGTGTTCTTGTTGTAAGAGAACCCCTTAACAAGCTGCATTAGTGTTCCTTACCTTTCATGGAGTGTTTTGGGTAACATAGGGCCTCTACACTTTGTATTCTCCTCTGGTGTCAGAGACAGAGAAAAGCATGCTGGGTGAAGGGTTCGAGCAAGGTGCTTCTCCTCAGGAGAAAAGGGGAAGCAAGGAAAGGAACTGCAAGTGATTTCACCACAGTCCCTTTTTGGAGCTTTTCTTGCCGCTGAGCAGGCGTGTAGTGATCTCATTCAGAGCTTTGAGCATGTGTTTAATCTAGTTTGCTGAATAATTCTAAGTCTGCATTGCTTTCATAATATATTCATTTCACATATTCAAAATTCAAGCAGTGTTTGTTGTATACATAGGTCATGTATATTTCTGGAGTAGACAAAAGCAATTTTTAAATTTGTATTAGCAACAGGAAGGTTTAGGGTTACAGGTTTCCGCAATTGTTCTGCTCTATTTGCTTAAAGCTTGCTTCTGCTTCAGTAAACATTCACTATAATATTCATAAAGGGGTAAAGACTAGGCAGAATCAAAGAAGATTTTTAAAATATCACATTCGCTGGAAGCATTTGGGCAGTATTTTTTCCCTGATTTATGTGGAATTTATGATACAGTCAGAGTAGAAATCAAACCCAAGTAAAATTTCTTTAAAGCATCTCTTGGCTATGAACTAAATATTTTTTCAAAATAATTTTTAATAAAAAAATACTCTTCTAAACCCTGATTTTCCTTTAACTTATACCATGTTCACATTATTGTTGCTTCAGACTTTCCCTGCTATAACAGAGACAATTCAGGCTCCTTGTTCAGAGTGCTGGTAAAATTTAGACTTTTCAGAGTGCAAAGCACAATAAATAGCACTTACGTTTCTTTCGCACTGTTGAAGAAAGATAAAACAACAGCGGTTGCTAGGTGATGGAGACTGAAAAGGTTGTGTGTAGAAAGAGCACGTCATTTGAACGCATTCACTACAGTTCCAAAAAGTTTGACATATAACAATCTGTGAGACGCAATATTTGTTGCCTTCTTTCTATTTAGGGTTATGTGCTCTGGACTGATGTGAGGGTGAACAATTAGCACGAGAAACATACAAAGGAAGATTAAAGAAAATCTGCCGATCATCATATTCATCACAGGAAAACATTGATTTGTCTTTGTGGATTGAATATTTTTTACATCATTAAGGTCCCTGTAATATCAAACTTTCCCTTCCTCCCACTAAAAGTATCCTGTAATGGTGCAATAGGTAATTTCATTTCTAGAGAAAATTTTTATTTTTTTTTGTAGTACATTTAAATCTAAGTAAAAGAGTCCAATGTGAATACAAAATTTGTATCCACATCAAATCCACAAACATGGTCCACAGATATCTGTGGATATAAAGTGGATATCCACAGATTTGCAGTGCTCCAGATAATAACATTTGATTAACATCCATCCAGAATCCTTATACTTGTCTGTGGATATCCATGTTCATGGATGTTGGATATGGATGTCTGTGGATGTCAGTTACAGATGTCTGTAGATATAAGAGTCTACACACAGATTTTCAGAGTTCTAAAAATTAGGCTTTAGATGGAAACGCTGACATTTTCTTTTGAAATGTCCCTAAAAGTTCTTACAGCACTGTAACTTTACTTAAGATCATCGATAAAACTTCTCATAGGCTGTGTCTACACTACGAGCTAAAATTGGATTTATTAAAATCAATTTATTAACACTGGGTTTTATCCATTTGATTCTGAGCATCCTCACCTTCCCACAAGCTGCCCACAAAAATTGATTTATTGCTGCCACACACAAGTAGCTTAAATCGAATGCTGAAGCAGTGTATTGTGGGAACCTATCCCACAGTTACCTGAACCCCATAGCATTCTAGCTATTTTCATTGGTGCAGCATGGGAAAGATTGCCCCCCATTTTCCCACATTTCATTCCCCTCTTTCCACTGCCATGTTAAGCAAACGTCCCTTTTTCCAGCCGGGAGTCTGGCTTCCTTTCATAAGAGGTGTGCTTTTGATAACTGAAGGGAGGGGATAACTGAGGGGAGGGGAAGAGAGGGGAGGGGTAGTAAACCTGTCCCACCAATAGGTTTTTGAAAATGGGATGCAGAAACACTGGATCTTTGCAGTCTTGGATCTGGATTTAGACCCTTGGTAAAGAAGACCCTTTAAAGAAGTATATGTTTAAGTAGACACGGGTGCTACACTGAAACTGCAATGAATAATTGAAACATTTATGGCTCAGGGCAGCTAAAAGACCCCTGGCTACAGCCAGACCTGACAATCACGACCGCCCAGGGAGGCCTACCACCCAGTCCCTGTTAACAGCATGCCTAGGCTTTGATTATCATAGAATCATAGAACAATAGAGCTGGAAGAGACCTAAAAAAGCCATTCAGTGCAGCCCACTGCTCTAAGCAGGACCAAACCCATCAGATCAGCCCCGCCAGGGCTTTGTCGAGGCAAGATTTAAACACCTACAGGGATGGAGACTCCACTATTTCCCTGGGTAGACCATTCCAATGCTTCACCTCCCTCCTAGTGAAAAAGTTGTTCCTAATGTTCAACCTGGACCTTACCAAACTCAACTTGAGACCATTGTTCCGTGTTCTGCTATCCATGACCACTGTGAACAGCCTCTCTCCAGCCTCTTTGCAATCTCCCTTCAGTAAGTTGAAGGCTGTTATCAAGCCCCCACCCCCAGTATTCTCTTCTGCAGACTAAACAGTCCCAATTCCCTCAACTTTACTTCATAAGACATATGCTCCAGCCCCCTAATTAGTTTCGTCACCCTGTGCTGGACCCTCTCCAGTGTATCCACATCCTTCCTATAACTGGGGTCTAGAACTGTACACAGTACTCCAGATGCGGCCTCATCAAAGCTGAATAAAGAGGAATAATCACTTCTCTGGATCTACTGGCAACGCTCCTCTGGATTAGTAACAGAGAGGAAGCCGTGCTAGTCTATACACTATCCAAACAAAAAGCAGTCAAGTAGCACTTTAAAGACTAGCAAAATAGTTTATTAGGTGAGCTTTCATGGGACAGACCCACTTCTTCAGACCATAGACAGACCAGAACAGACTCAATATTTAAGGCACAGAGAACCAAAAACAGTAAGCAAGGAGGCCAAATCAGAAAAAGATAATCAAGGTGAGCAAATCAGAGAGTGGAGGGATGGGGGGAAGGTCAAGAATTAGATTGAGCCAAGTATGCAGACGAGCCCCTATAGTGACTCAGAAAGTTCCCATCACGATTTAAACCATGTGTTAATGTGCCAAATTTGAATATAAAAGCCAGCTTGGCTGTTTCCCTTTCCAGAACGGCACATTAACACATGATTTAAATCGTGATGGGAACTTTCTGAGTCACTATAGGGGCTCGTCTGCATACTTGGCTCAATCTAATTCTTGACCTTCCTCCCATCCCTCCACTCTCTGATTTGCTCACCTTGATTATCTTTTTCTGATTTGGCCTCCTTGCTTACTGTTTTTGGTTCTCTGTGCCTTAAATATTGAGTCTGTTCTGGTCTGTCTATGGTCTGAAGAAGTGGGTCTGTCCCATGAAAGCTCACCTAATAAACTATTTTGCTAGTCTTTAACGTGCTACTTGACTGCTCCTTTTGATGCAATCTAATATACCATTAGCTTTCTTGGCTACAACGGCACACTGTTGACTCATTCCCAGCTTCTTGTTCACTACAACTCCCAGGTCCTTTTCTGCAAAACTACTACCGAGCCAGTCAGACCCCAGCCTGTAACAATGCTTGGGATTCTTCTGGCCCAAGTGCAGGACTCTACACTTGTCCTTATTGTACCTTATCTGATTTCTTGCAGCCCAGTCTTCCAATTTGTCTAAGTCACTCTGGACCCTTTCCCTACCCTCCAGCTACGGCCATCCCCCAAAAGTCATGTCCTCCAAGGGAGACTTTTCCTGTTTGGCTGAAAGACCCCAGACTACAGCCAGGTTTGGACCTGCCAAAAAATGACCCTCAGAAGCAAAAACATTCCTCACTGTAAGCCTTACTTCGAGAACTGTGGTAGTAGTATAGCCACTACATTACCTTCATTGAAACATGCATGGCTTGGGGAGCCTAAAAGACCCCCAGCCACAGCCAGCCCCGAAAATCATGACTGCTGAGGGAGACATTCCCCCGGGTGACTAACAGACCCCAGACTACAGCCACTACCTGAAAATTGTGACCACTGAGGGATATTCCCCCGGGTAGCTGAAAGACCCCAGACTATACCAGCTAATTATGATATTGATATTATGTCAATTTTCATCATCATCATTTACAGTGAGGACAGGCACTTGGAAAAATTGAGCTAATTGACTTAAAGTCAATATTATCTTGTAGTGTAGACATAGCGATAGAGTAGGTGAGGGTCACAGAAACTTGTGGAAGTTTTGTTTTCATAATTTTGACTTATAACATGTCCCAAATACTTCGCAGAACTCTAATAAAAATGGCCCAATCTAGGAGCATTTGAGTCTTGATCTAATTCCATTAGAATTCATTGAAAACATTGTAATTGCTCTTGAAGGAAGCTGAATCAGATTCTGAAAGAAAACCAAAATTTTGAACTAAAACATCATGACCTAATTTTTTGAAGGACTGCATGAGATTCTATTGCATGAAAACACCAGAACATGTTTCAAAATAAGAATTTTTCACTTCCAAGAACAATTTGGCAGATTATGTTAAAACTCCTGCTCTTTGCCTTGACACTTTCCAACCAATGCTGTCTTCTAAGAGTAAATAAGACACTCTTCCAGGAAAAATATGGTATTTGTTCAAGAGATGTGCAGTGAGTATCAAAAATGAACTCAAAATAAACTTTCTCACAGCTTTATATATCACCACTACTGTGGATTCCTATTTCTGTATTCTCAGTGCCAGATATCTCAATGACAACTAAGGACACACGCCTATGTCATAGAAGACACATAGCAGTGTGCTGTGTAGGATGAGTATCTAAATCTTTCTGACTTCATTTATCTTGGTGTAACCTGTGAGCAATGTCCATGAAGTAAATAGTTATGGAGGAATGAAACAGTGACTTAAGTGAAATCATAATATTTTATTGCTTCTATATAAATCCACATTTTGCACACATGTTGAATACTGCATGTAGATTTGGTTGCTTCATCGCAAAAAGATACATTCACAAGTTCAGAAAAGGGCAACAAAATGATTAGGGTGTGGAATGGCCACCATATGAAGAGAGATTAATAAGACTGGGACTTTCAGCTTGGCAAAGAAACAACAAAGGGGGATATGATAGAGGTCTATCAAATCATGACTGGTGTGAAGAAAGTCCATGAAGAACAGTTATTTACTCTTTTCCATAACATAAGAACCAAGGATCTCCAAATGAACTTAGTATGTAGGAGGAGCCATCATCATTGTCTCTCTTTCCTGCTGTGAATTCGAGCTGTGGATTTACAACTGAAAGGAGTATATTGAATATAGACGGAAGTACCAGCCATTCAAGCCAGCAGAATGTAACGTTATAGCTACAAAAAAAATAAAGGGAAGTACTTCTTCACACACTGCTTAGACAACCTGTGGAACTTATTGCCAGAAGATGATATGAATGGCAAGAGGATAACAGGGTTCAATAAAAAGCCAGAAAAAATCATGGAGGATAGAAACATCAATGGCTATTTAGCCAGGATGGGCAGGAATGGCGTCCATAGTCTTTCTTCGTCAGAAGCTGGGAATGGGCAACAAGGTATGGATCACTTCATGATTACACTTTCTGTTCATTCCCTCTGGGACATCTGTCACTGGCTACTGTCAGAAGACAGAATACTGGTATGGATGGACCTTTGGTCTGACCCAGTGTGGCCATTCTTATGTTCTTATCCATAAAATAAACACTTTCACAAAATGACTTTCATTTTGGGAGATTTGTAAAATAGAAAGTTATCTTGCTTCCAAAAGATATTTTTCTGTTATAAAAAAGTTAAAATCTTTAATAAACCAAAGACACTCACTAAATACAATGCATACAAGATTGAACAATATATATATTATGGTTGTCCCCTTGAGAAACTGGAATATTAACATTAAGAATTTGCAACCAATAATTCAGTAAGGCTACTTCTACACTAGCACACTATGTCGAAGTAGCCTATTTCGAAGTAAGAACGTTGAAATAGGCTACTTCGACGTGCATCATCTACACGTCCTCCAGGGCTGGTGTCGTCGATGTTCAACATCGAAGTAGAGATGGGGAACGTCAAAAGGAGCTGCCCCCGAAAGAAATGTGGAGCGTCCACACACACAAGTGCTCCCTGTCAGAATAAGGGGCCAGGAAAGCCCGCGGACTGGGTCACAGGCTGGACTAGCCCTTCTGGGTCAACAGCAAGCTGCTCCTTTAAAGGGCCCCTCCCAGACACACCCGGCCTGCACAGCACTAGGTCTTCAGAGCTGTAGCCACACTTTTGCAGACCAAATCACAGCAGATATGGACACCCAGCAGCAGCAGCAGTAGGAAGAAGAGGCCCTACAGGTAGTCATCCAGGGGGCAAGCACCCTGGTAGGTGCTGCACAGGAGGCCATCCCGTGGTTCCTGCCAGAGAAGCCCTCCCCGGGGGCAGATGGAGACGCCCCTGACCTCCAGGCTCCCCTCTTCCTCCCCCTCCAGCTGCTCCCCCACCTCTGGAGCTACCCCACCAGCTCTGAGTGGTGGCAGCAGCTGGTCATGCGGGAGTGGAACGACAACATGGGGCTGCAGAACTTCCGCATGCGCCGGCAGACCTTCCTGGAGCTCTGTCAGTGACTCACCCCCTCACTGAGGCAACCTGACACCCGGATGCGGCGCGCCCTCCCCGTCAACATGAGGGTCGCAATAGCCGCCTGGAAGCTGGCCACTCCAGACAGCTACTGCTCTGTGGAACAGCAGTTTGGAGTGGGAAAGTCCAAGGTCAGGGCTGTCATCATGGAGGTAAGGAGGCCTGGGCACACACCCTCTGGGGGGGCAGGGGTCCACGTGTGGGGCTGGGGAGGGAGGGGCCGGGTATGAAGCTGGGGAGGAAGGGGTGCCGGGGAGGGAGGTGCTGGGCATGGGGGATACCCAGGGAGGTGCCCGGGAGGGGGACCCAGGGGAGCCTGTGTTCCCTCCCCACAGGTGGTCCATGCGCTTAATGCCATGTTGCTCCAGAGGGTCATCTGACTTGGGGACCCGGACGCAACCGTCACTGGATTCACTGCCATAGGGTTCCCGAACTGCTTTGGGACCCTAGATGGGACCCACACCCTTATCTGCGTCCCAGACCACAGAGGAGGAAGATACATAAACCGCAGGGGCTACCACTCCATGGTCCTGCAGGCCATGGTGGACAGATGGGGCCGCTTCCAGGATCTGTACGTGGGCTGGCCTGGCTGCACACACGATGCCCATGTTTTTAGGAACTTGGGCCTGCGCCACCGGCTGGAGGCGGGGACCTACATCCCCCAGAAGGAGATCCCTCTGGGGGACACCACCGTGCCCCTCTGCCTCATGGCGGATGCAGCCTACCCTCTCCAGCCCTGGCTCAAGTGCCCATACACCAGCCACCTCAACACCAGCCAGGAGTGGTTCAATGCCCACCTGAACCATGCCCACTAGGTGGTGGAGAGGACATTCAGCTGTCTGAAGGGCTGCTGGCGGTGCCTCGTTGCTCGACTGGACATCAGCCTCCAGAACATCCCTCAGGTTGTGGGCACATGCTGCACGCTCCACAACATTGTTGAGAGCAAAGGGGAGGCTTTCGTCCAGGGGTGGGTGGTTGATGCCGGCATGAGCTTCCCCCAGCCGGCCACCGCACCCAGCCGACAGGCCCACCATAAGGGCGTACAGGTTCGTGAGACCCTGCAGGCCCGCTTTGACCAGGAAGACCCCGAGCACCTCCCTGGCTTTCCCCAGAAGACCCACACACACACAACCCGCACTGCCAGCACACCGACCCCAACACCTGCACGCCACCCCCACAACAAGCATACGCCTCCAGTTATTTGGAAGATAAAACCTTTTTTTTTTTCTGAAAACTGCTAACTTTGTTTTGTTCACAACAGAAACTGCAACCAATATAAAAAAAGGTGGACAACTATATACACAGGGGACAACTATATACATGGGGGCCCGGCGGATGGCTCGGCCATTGGCCCGTCAGTATGGGGTGGGGGTAGAGGGCATGACACCTGGCGGGTACGGCTCGGAACCCCCCTCCATGTCCGTGGCCCCCGGTGTGGCCGGATGGGGGCTGGAAGGACTGGCAAGTATGGGCGGGATGCCTCCACTGGCCGGTCTTTAGCCCCAGTGGGCTCTGGTCCTGTGGATCTTGCAGGTGTCACGGCAGGTGGGGCAGCAGGCAGTGAGGCTGGTGTGGCGGCAGGTGGGGCAGCAGGGGGGGCATTGGGTGGAGTGGTGGGGAGGGCGGTCTGGGGGGCAGGAGCCAGGCGACGGCCTCCTGGATTGACCCAGCTATGTCCCAGAACACTCCCATGAAGTCCTCCCACGCCACCCACCGCTGGGTGGACTCCTTCCGGTCAAAGCAGAGTCTCTCCTCCGCCACCTCCGTCTGCTGCCAGAGAGCTGCCAGGAGCTGGGGGTCCTCAGGGGCCATCCCCATGGTCTGGAGGTGGCAGGACCATCCCGCTGGCCTTGGGGGGTGTCTCCAGGCGCTGGCAGTGGCTGACCTCTGGCGGGTTGTCGGGGACAACAGAGGGTGCCTGGCTGCCTGGGGCATCAGATGGTGCAGCTGCAGAGAGGGAGAGGAAGGCTGTTAGTACAGTGCCCTGGCCCTTGGCCCATACCCACCACCCCTCCTTGGGTGCTGGGTCTCCATCCCCATCGGTGGGTGTGATATCCCTGTTGGCTGTCCCCGTAGCATTATCTCCCCGCCCCTGGGGTTAAGACACAGTGCTGTCCATGGGTGAGGGTGCTGATGGACACTGATGGCTGTGCCACTGTCCTGGGATTGTGCTGGGGCTGGGCGGTTGCGGATTGGGGTCCACTGGGGGTGTGTGAGGCTCCCGGTTGTGTCCGGTGCCCCTGCTCCATGGCCCATGGGTGTGTGCTCTGTGGGGTACGTTCCTGACAGTCCATTGCTGCGGTAGGGGGAAGCCCAGTGGGAGGATGCCTGGCTGGTGCTCCGGGAGGGGAGGTCTATGAGGAGTCCCCCTCCTCGCTGCTGGACCTCTCCTCCGCTGTCCCGAGGGGGGGTCCTCAGGTGGGTCCCAGGTTGCGGGGCTGGCTTCCGGGCTGGACTCCAGCTCTGAGGCCTGCTGGGGCTCGTCGGCCATGGTGTCAAGGGTGGCCACGGGACAAGAGGGCTACGTCTACACGTGCACCCAACTTCGAAATAGCTTATTTCGATGTTGCGACATCGAAATAGGCTATTTCGATGAATAACGTCTACACGTCCTCCAGGGCTGGCAACGTCGATGTTCAACTTTGACGTTGCTCAGCCCAACATCGAAATAGGCACAGCGAGGGAACGTCTACATGCCAAAGTAGCACACATCGAAATAAGGGAGCCAGGCACAGCTGCAGACAGGGTCACGGGGCGGACTCAACAGCAAGTCGCTCCCTTAAAGGGCCCCTCCCAGACACACTTTCATTAAACAGTGCAAGATACACAGAGCCAACAACTAGTTGCAGACCCTGTATATGCAGCACGGACCCCCAGCTGCAGCAGCAGCAGCCAGAAGCCCTGGGCTAAGGGCTGCTGCCCACGGTGACCACAGAGCCCCGCAAGGGCTGGAGAGAGAGTATCTCTCAACCCCCCAGCTGATGGCCGCCATGGAGGACCCCGCTATTTCGATGTTGCGGGACGCGGATCGTCTACACGTCCCTACTTCGATGTTGAACATCGAAGTAGGGCGCTATTCCCATCCCCTCATGGGGTTAGCAACTTCGACGTCTCGCCGCCTAACGTCGATTTCAACTTCGAAATAGTGCCCGACGCGTGTAGACGTGACGGGCGCTATTTCGAAATTAGTGCCGCTACTTCGAAGTAGCGTGCACGTGTAGACGCAGCTGCGGTGTCCCGGGGACAAGCGGCGGGGGTGACCCAAGACCAGCTGGCCAAGCCCCAGGCCCAGGCGTACACCTGCCAGAACTCCTTCAACTTACTCTGGACAAGATCCAAAGTGTAGGCAGGGTGACTCTGGGCAGCCTGGCCCTTGGCCAGTCGGCCAAATGCTTCTGCGTTCCGCTGCTTGCTCCCCATCATGTGGAACACTTCCTCTTCACCCCAGATCCCCAGCAGGTCTCAGAGCTTGGCCTCTGACCAGGAGGGGGCCTGCTTCTTTTTGGCTCCCCACTTGGCTGCCGGGGGTGCCTGGGTCTTCTTAGGACAAGAGTCCAGGGGGTGCTTGGGGGGCTGGCTCAATGCCATGGCTGTTGGCAGTGCAGACTGGGGCCTCTGGAAAGCGTGCAGGGCTAGCACGTGCGTATGCTGCTGCCTGCACACTCTCAGCTTCCTGCCACAGGAAATCCAGGTCTGTGGTGCTTTAAAGGTTGCTGGATGCGGGGACCATAAAGCCCCGCAGGGGCTGGACAGAGCGTCTCAACCCCTCAGCTGATGGCCGCCATGAAGGACACCGCTATTTTGAAGCAGCAGGACGTGAATCATTTACACACACCCTATTTCGACATTCCACATCGAAGTAGGGCGCTATTCCCATCTTCGGATGGGAATAGCGATTTTGACATCTCACTGCCTAACATCGATTTCAACGTTGAAATAGCACACAGCAGCTGCGTCTACACGTGCACGCTACTTCGAAGTAGCGGCACTAATTTCGAAATAGCGCCCGTCACGTCTACACGCGTCGGGCACTATTTCGAAGTTGAAATCGACGTTAGGCGGCGAGACGTCGAAGTCGCTAACCCCATGAGGGGATGGGAATAGCGCCCTACTTCGATGTTCAACATCGAAGTAGGGACGTGTAGACGATCCGCGTCCCGCAACATCGAAATAGCGGGGTCCTCCATGGCGGCCATCAGCTGGGGGGTTGAGAGATACTCTCTCTCCAGCCCTTGCGGGGCTCTGTGGTCACCGTGGGCAGCAGCCCTTAGCCCAGGGCTTCTGGCTGCTGCTGCTGCAGCTGGGGGTCCGTGCTGCATATACAGGGTCTGCAACTAGTTGTTGGCTCTGTGTATCTTGCACTGTTTAATGAAAGTGTGTCTGGGAGGGGCCCTTTAAGGGAGCGACTTGCTGTTGAGTCCGCCCCGTGACCCTGTCTGCAGCTGTGCCTGGCTCCCTTATTTCGATGTGTGCTACTTTGGCATGTAGACGTTCCCTCGCTGTGCCTATTTCGATGTTGGGCTGAGCAACGTCAAAGTTGAACATCGACGTTGCCAGCCCTGGAGGACGTGTAGACGTTATTCATCGAAATAGCCTATTTCGATGTCGCAACATCGAAATAAGCTATTTCGAAGTTGGGTGCACGTGTAGACGTAGCCAGCGTGTGTAGATGCAACGGGTGCTATTTTGACATGCCGGCTACTTCGAAGTAGCCGGCAAGTGCAGACGCGCCCAGGCCGTGTCTACACGTGCCCCAAACTTCGAAATGGCCACGCAAATGGGAATAAGGGGACTTCAAAGTAGGCGGGGTCCTTTTGAAAAGGAGCCCCGTCTGGATGCGCCGCGCGGCGGCAAGGAGCGTCAATTTCAAAGCACTGCTGCCGCCCGCATGCTAATGAAGCGCTGAATATGCATTTCAGTGCTTCATTAGTAAACTTCGAAATGGCCATTTGCGTGGCCATTTCGAAGTTTGGGGCACGTGTAGACGTAGCCCCTAAAACCCTTTCTTTTAGAGATACTCATTAATCACAAAGCTTATTCCCTTATCTCTACAGACAAGAGACAAGTGATAGAATCCCACTGCAAAACATCATTTCTAGGTCTGTACAGAGAAAAGGATTACTCTCAAATATTTAATAATTATGAGCCGCGTCTACACGTGCACGCTACTTCGAAGTAGCGGCACCAACTTCGAAATAGCGCCCGTCGCGTCTACACGCGTCGGGCGCTATTTCGAAGTTAACTTCGACGTTAGGCAGTGAGACGTCGAAGTCGCTAACCTCATGAGGAGATAGGAATAGCGCCCTACTTCGACGTTCAACGTCGAAGTAGGGACCGTGTAGACGATCCGCGTCCCGCAACGTCGAAATTGCTGGGTCCTCCATGGCGGCCATCAGCTGGGGGGTTGAGAGATGCTCTCTCTCCAGCCCCTGCGGGGCTCTATGGTCACCGTGGGCAGCAGCCCTTAGCCCAGGGCTTCTGGCTGCTTCTGCGGCAGCTGGGGATCTATGCTGCAGGCACAGGGTCTGCAACCAGTTGTCAGCTCTGTGTATCTTGTGTTGTTTAGCGCAACTGTGTCTGGGAGGGGCCCTTTAAGGGAGCGGCTTGCTGTTGAGTCCTCCCTGTGACCCTGTCTGCAGCTGTGCCTGGCATCCCTATTTCGATGTGTGCTACTTTGACGTGTAGACGTTCCCTCGCTGCGCCTATTTCGATGTTGGGCTGAGCAACGTCGAAGTTGAACATCGACGTTGCTGGCCCTGGAGGACGTGTAGACGTTATTCATCGAAATAGACTATTTCGATGTTGGCTGCATGTGTAGACGTAGCCATGAAAGGATATGAAAATAACTAAATACATTTGTGGGTGTTCAAAGGTTACTGTTCAGGGTATTGCATTTTTATGCCAATATAACAGACCAAGGAATTGTAAACAGATCATAGTGGCTGTCATAATAGCCAGGCAAACATATAGCCAATCACTTTATCTGTATTTTATCATCTAAATATAGCAATCTTTTGGCAAATTAATAACGTTCACAATGAATTTCTGAAATGCAGCAAGTTTGAAATTAATTTATTTCCATTGTTCTTCATTGACATATATAAAATCAAATTAAGAGAATGTTAAGGTTGTATAGTCAAACACTCAAAAATCAGGAAATGCTGAATTGATGTTACCTGTGCAACTTTAACTTGGCCTCTTTGCATGGATGTGCTATTGTACGCCGCATAACTACATGAAAATATACTGATTGTTTTCAATGGGACTTCTTGTGATGCTATGTGTTTGAAATGGGACAATGTTTATCTCTAATATTGCCACTGTTAGAGAGTTGCAACAGACTTCGTATGAAGTGTGTCGTGTAAACTGTCACTGGAAAAGTTATGATTTACTGAATATGATTAGCCTATTTATATACATGCATCTTTTTGTCTAATGATATGAACATTAGTCATAAACTGGCATTTTACATATGTTCTATATTCAACATTGAAGCCAGTCATCTTTAAGTTCATCATCCATCAAAGACAATTAACTCTCACAATGGACCATAGAAGAAATGTAGCCAACCCAGCAGGCCTCTCTGTGAATGCAATAGCCAGAATGTGAGCAATGGCTACTCCTGTGAGCCATCAAAGTATGTAGAGGCATGTGACTTCCTCAGGTAATTCTGGACTCCATCTTGTGCCAGTATTTTTTCACAAACTGTGCAGAGGGCTTTGTTTGGCACAATAAAATTCCTTCCACGTGGAAGACGGAATATAAAGCCCTGCAATCATCTCCTTTGTCTCTCTTTCCTGATGTGAACCTGACCTGTGGATTTACAACTGATAGGAGCATATTGAATATAAACTGATGTACCAGATAGTCAAGCCAGCAGATTGTAACATTACTGCTACAAACCAGATACAAGAGCTTTGCAACTAGTGTATGTATATGATCTATTAACCATTTAACTCTATTTCTTTGCTAAAATAATTTTTAGATATTACATACTAGAGAATTAGAAACAACATGATTATTGGGTAAGGCCTAAGTTACATGTTTGACCTGGCCATCTGGCTGATTACTTTAGATTAGAAGGACCCTTTGTTTAATGGAATTGATTTTCCAGAGTCTGGATGGTGAGACAAGGGCTGGAATGTCTAAGGAAAGTGCCAATTTGAATCCCTGTTAAGCAGTGTGGTGAGACATTTACTTTGTTACTGGCTTGGGATCTCCAATAATAGAATCAGCACGGATTTGGGGTGAACACACCCTATTTCTAAACCAAATTGTCCTGAATCTGGAATTATTAGCTGTGACTCTTTAAGGCATGATGACAGGGTCCAAAGATACCTGATCCAGTTCAACAGGGACAAGTGCAGAGTCCTGCACTTAGGATGGAAGACTCTCATACACTGCTTCAGGCTGGGGACTGACTGGCTAAGACTCAGTTCTGCAGAAAAGGACCTGGGGATTACGGTGGGCAAGAAACTGTGTAAGAATCAACATTGTGCCCTTGTTGACAAGAAAGCTAAGAGCATATTAGGCTGCATTAGTAGGAACATTGCTAGCAGTTCAAGGGAATGATTTTTCCAGTATTTTTGGCAATTGTGAGGACACATCTGGAGTACTGAATTCAATTCCCTTGCCATCCCACTACAGAAAGAGTGTGGATAAATTGAAGAGTGTCCTGCAGAGGGTAACAAAAATTATTAGGGGTGAGCGTACACGACTTAGGAAGATTAGCTGAGGGAAATGGGTTTATGTAATCCGAAAAAAAGAAGACTCTGGGGCGGAGGGAGCAGGATTTAATAGCATTCTTCACGTGTCTGAAGGGGGAGTTCCAAAAAAGGAGGGAGCTTGGCTATTTTCAGTAATTGCAGATGACAGAACAAGGAGCAATGGTCGCAAGTTGCAATTGGGGAGGTCTAGGATGGATATTAGGAAAAAGTATTTCACTAGGAGGGTGGTGAACAACTGGAATGGGTTGGAGAGGAATAGCTCAGTGGTTTGTGCATTAGACTGCTAAACCCAGGGTTGTGAGCCCAGTCCTTGAGGGGACCATTTAGGGTGTGTCTACGCTACAAAGGAACTTTGAAAGGGGGAACATCAAACAACAAAATCAAAATAAGGGAATTCAAAATAGCGCGGCTACACACACAAAATGGATTGCTCTACCAATCTGCTATTTCGAAAGAACCACCCCCATGCTTCTAAAGGGAGCATCACACAGGAACGTGGGCTCTTTCAAAATAAGGAGCTTGGAAGCACCATGTACAGCAGCACATGGGACAAGCCCTTCTGGGTCCCACAGCCAGCAGCAACCTTAAAGGACCCCTCCCAAATACACCCACCCTGCACACACAGAGCACTGCAGAGCTGTACACAGCACTGTGTGGACCGTGCTCCAAGAACAGGAGAATGGAGCCACAGCAGCATGCCTGAGGGCCGATGCCTCCACCCACAGTGGGACCCAGGTGGTGATTGCCATCCTGGGCATGGTGGATGCCCTGAGGCCCACCTCCCCCACCCCACTGGGGTCCTGCAGGCCCTGGCAATGGGGCAACCACCACTCCCCATCCCCCATCCCCCATGGTGCCTCTGGAGCCACTCCAGCAGTGGGGACTGGTGGGAGAGGCTGGTACTGGGCCCATGGGATGATGAAAGGTGGCTCGAGAACTTTAGGATGACAAAGCAGACATTCCTGGACTTGTGTCAATGGCTCACACCCACCTTGCAGCACATGGACATCCACATGTGGCCCACAGTCCCAGTCGAGAAGCGTGTGGGTATTGCCCTCTGGAAGCTCGCCACCCCAGACAGCCACTGTTCAGTGGGGCACCAATTCAGGGTGGGCAAGGCCACTGTAGGAGCCGTCCTCCTGCAGGTAAGTCAGACCAGGGCCCCACACCCACCCTGGGAAGGAGGAGGGGACGGGGGGGTCCCTGGGTGGGCGGACTGCAGGGGAAGGGGTGGGGGCAAGGGGGCCCCCCTCATGTGCAGGCCCCACATGTGGGTGCCGCATTTCTACAGGTGGTCCAGGCCATCAATCGCACCATCCTGTGGAGGTCCGTCCACCTCAGCGACATGGACAATGCCATGGCAGGATTTGCAGCCCTTAGTTTCCTGAACTGTTTCAGTGCACTCAATGGCACTCACGTGCCCCAAATCATAGTGCGGGATGCTACATAAACCACAAGGGGTACCACTCGGTGGTGCTCCAAGCGCTTGTTGATGCCCGGCTCTGGTTCTGTGACATTTGCGTGGGCTGGTCCAGGTGAGCCCACCACGCCTGGGTACTACGCATATCCTGGCTGGGGTGGAGCATAGAGGTGGATACCTACATCTCTGCCTGGGACCTCCCTGTGGGGAACACAACGAAGCCACCATGTATAGTGGCCAATGAGGTGTACCCTTTGCAGCCGTGGCTGATGTGCCCCTACATTGGGCACACCACCGCCAGCCAGGACACTTTTAACAACTGCCTGATCCACGCCGCAACACTGTAGAATGGGCTTTTGGATGCCTCAAGGGGCGTTTCCAATGCCTGAATGCACGGCTGGACGTCACCCTGCCCAACATCCCCAGGGTGGTCGCAGGCTGTTGTGCTCTGCACAGTATAGTGGGGGGCAAGCACAAGCGCTACATGGCAGGGTGGGCTGTGGACCGCGGCCCCAGCTATGAGAAGCCGCCCATGGCCCCGTGCCACCAGGCACATCGAGAAGGGGTTGGGGTACAGGAAGCCCTCTGGCAGGCCTTTGAACGGCAGCCACACTGACCTCCACCTGGCACTTGGCTCACACCCACCCTGCAGCACAGCCCTCCCCACAGGAAACACTGGGGTGCACAAAAAGGGTTAATAACTAGGGGCCAACTATATACATGTAAATAAACAGCTCTGGAAAAACGGTGTGGGGTCTTCCTACGGGAGCTAAATATACAGCGGAACAGAGGAGAACTATATACAATGAGGCGGGGGCATGCCCACGTGACCAGGGCCACAGGCATAGGCGGGCCTAGTCCCCCATGAAGGTGGGGGGATGAGATCCCTGGTGGGTACAGGGGCCCTGTCAGGGCCAGAAGGGGGTTGGCAGGACGGGGAGGTAGGATCGGCCAGGAGCTAAGGGACAGGGTGGGCTGGGTGAGGCGGGTGGGCTGGGTGAGGCAGGGGTGCCGGGGTGCTGGGGGGGGCGCAGGGAAATCCTCCTCCTGGCTTGCACTGGTAATCAGCCAGTGGCCCAGGTCAAGCCAGGCAGACAGGGTGAGGGTGGGTGGGATGAGGACAGTGACTTAGGGGGCAGCAGGAGTGGGTTTGGGGGTGGCAGGGGCAGGTTCAGGTGTGGCGGGAGGGACAAGGGTAGCAGAGGACGCAATGGGGTATCCGGCTGGGGGGGGGCAGCTGTCGGAGGGCTGCGGCTGCCTAGGCCCAAACCTCCCTCCTCCAGGCACTGTCCTCCTGCTCCATCTACAGCCACTCCTGGAGCACAGTGGTCTGCTCCTGGATGGCTGCAGTGTTGGCCTCTGCTGCCTCCTGAGGGTTGTAATGGTGTCGCCATCAGGCCCTCCGGGGCTGGGCAGGCAGCAGCCTGGGTGATGGGGAGGAGGGTTCTCTGGCTCCGTCAGATGGTGGCACAGGTGTGGTCCAGCCCTCAGAGGATGATGCTGTGGTGACAGAAGCGGGGGAGAGGCCACCCATCAGTGCACTCGCCTGGGCCCTGGGGCTCACCCCACACCACCCCTGCCATCCCTGGACCATCCCTGAGGTGGTGCCTCCCCTGCCGACCCCCCACTTGGGGCTCCCATGTGCCTGCTGGGACCTCATCTCTGGGCAATCGCTGGCTGCAGCATGGCCCCTGCATCCCTTCCCAATTGGGAGGGCTGGGGTGCTGTTCATGGGCACAGGTGCTGGATGGCGCCATGCCTGGGTCTCGGACAGGGCAGAGGACCATGGGATAGGCCCCCCCACCGGGCCGCCCAATCCACCCATTACCTACCTGGGGCTCTGGGGAACAGGTCCGGGGACACCAGCCTCTAGGGGGCCTGGCTGGAGGTACTGGAGCTGACTGCAATCATGAGTGGCTCCCCCTTCCCCCGAGTTGCTCCCTGGCTCCACTGATGTGGTCTGGCTCGAGGGTCCCGGCTGTTCCTGCAGGTCCATCTCCCAGTCAGTGTCGGGCCCGCCTGTGTCAACCACTGCCGACAGCTCAGGGATGTCCTTCAGGCCAAGGATCTGTTCCAATGCCCAGTAATGCGGGCATCTTGGACCAGCCCCAGCCCCCGACCACCTGCGGGCGTTTCTGGCCTGACTCTCGGCCTGCCTCAGCTCCTTCACCTTGGATCAGACCTGAGTGGCCATGTACTGGGGGTGTCCCCACTTCCACAGTCCCAGTGACAGCCGCTCAAAGGCAGCTGCGTTGCGAGGCCACCCAGTGCTCTGGAGCAGCACTTCCTTCTCCACCCAGAGGCCGAGGAGGTCTTTTAGCTCGGCCTCTGTCCAGGAGGGGCCCCTCCTTTTCTGGCCCTGGCTCTCCTCAGGTGACCCCTCAGGCTGGGAGGTGGGGACCTCCTGGGGGTCCCTGGAGTATGGGGGGCTCGCCATCCAGCTGATGGGCTGTGTGGAGCATCTGTCTGGGCTGCTGGAGCATGTGCCAGTCAGAGCTTGTGCTCCTCAGGCCCTGGGCACGCTCTCAGCTTTCTGCACGGGATTTCCTGGGCCATGTAGCTATAAGGGGCTGTCCCGGGAACCATAGAGCCCCACTGGGGCTTGCTAGTATGTCTCTGCGCTCCCTGGAGCCGCCGTCAAGGCGGATGCATAATTTTGAAATCGTGGGCCCAGAGTGTCTATACATGCCCTATTTCAAAGCAGTTTTGAAATTTGTGCCCCTTTTCTCCAAAAACAGTTTCAAAAGAGGGTGGTGGGCGTGTAGATGTTCCACAGTCTCTTTTGACATTGGGCCCCCTTTTGAAATTAATTTTGAAACAAGGGGCTAGTGTAGATGCACTCTTAGGTGTTTGGGGCCAATAGATTTAAAAAAAAAAAGTGTGTGGGGGGGATAGTGCTTGGTCCTGCTAAAAGGGCAGGGAACTGGTCTCAGTGAACTCTCAAGGTCCCTTCCAGTTCTATGAGATGTGTATCTCCATATATTATTATTATTACCTAAGGACCTAAAGTGGTATAGTCTCCTTCCTCAGAGGTTTTTAAGGCCTGACTTGACAAAGCCCTGGCTGGGATGATTTAGTTGTGATTGGTTCTGCTTCAAGCAGGGGTTGAACTAGATTTCCTCTTGAGGTCTCGTCAAATCCTAATTTTCTATGATTCTGTGACATCCCTTACTCCTTTCAGTCATTGTCTAATTCCCCACTCAGGGGATCAGGGTCCATATTTCGAAGTCTGAGCCACGTTCCTCTGCTTTCCTTTTGAAAGAACACATTGTACGTGTAGAAGCACCTTGCGTTCTTTCGAAAGTGGGCCTGTATTTTTGAAGTTAAGTGCATGTGTAGACGCAGCTGCAGGGACCAGTCCTGCATTAGTGAAGCCAATGGGGTATTTTCTCACTGATTTTGGAGGAAGAGGGTCAGGACTCCCTACGTGTACATGCATGCAGTGGAGTACTCACACAAATACCTTTAGCAGTTTATGTCAATCTATAAACAACATTTGAACCCGTGTTTTCGAAGGACATGCTTTGAAGGCCCTGATTTGCATTTCAACTACAGCGAAATCATTGTCTTGATGACACTCAAACTCAAATGACACTTTTTTCAAAGAGTAATTGGCATAGTCACATGAGCATTTGTAGCTGATTGCTTTTAAATGTTTAATGACATGAGAAAATGAAAAATTTATGCAGAATTACTGTGAATTTATGATGTACCTTATGGGACCTTTTTTCCATTTAAATATGATGCTGGGAAAGATGATAGTTTGCTGTCTACATTATGCAGTTGAATTTAATAAAGTTTCTGCCTTTTTCCCCCTTCCCTTTCCGTACATGAAAACAGTAGTATCAGAGGTCCTCTTAGAAAGAAAACATATGAATGTTTTACTGAAATACTTAAAATCAAGGTAATACTTGATATTCGACACATTAAAGTACATATTTGGTTTTGGGAGAAGAGTACTGGAACAGGTGGGATTGCTTGGAAAAACAAAAATATGAAAAGAATATAACTTAATTATGAGTTATTGTTTCATCTCACCTTGTTGTACCAGATTCTGAGCTAGTATAAAAAATGTAGCTTCATTGACTTTGATAGAGTTACACGTAAATGATGCAAGTGGCAAGCAGAGGATTTGTTCCAATGACATTTTAAAAGATTTTTTCCAAAAGGCCAATCAAAAATCCCCTCAGCGACACCTCAGATAATCATGGAAAGAAGAATTTTCTTAAAATTAACAAAAAACTAATTTTATGCTCACATTTAGACCTATCCCAACTATATGCCAAAAGTCTGCATCTTTGTCATAGCTAGTTAATTGCCCAAAACACTGTCACAGGATAAAATGGCGCTTTTGAAAGTGGGGCTTCCTTTTGAAGGAACCCCATCTACACAGCCATTTTGCATTTTGAAAGCAGTTCTTCCGGATTGGTGAGTGGCCACCATTAGGCAAATGAAGTGTCAAATATGCAAATTAGCACCTCATTTGCATTTTTGATCCTCTGCATTTGCATGTCCATTCTGAAAAGGAAGGATAGTGTAAAAAGAGCCTGAGCAAAGTAACAGATTAGTAGCCTATGTCATTATTTGGCTAAAGTCAGGTTGCCGAAGTCGAGACTTTTTGCTAACTGTACCATCTTTGTTAATGGTTAGTATTCTGTTGCATTACGTAGTTCCACTTAGAAGAAATTTTGTCATTCTCCCCACCAAGCTGCACCATTTATAGAGCTAGTTAAATATACTTCAGATGTGAAGTTCCCTGCTATCAGAAAATAGGGTTTCAGCAAACCTGAAGGTTCCAGAGGGAATTCTAACAGACGAGTCATTTCATCACCATTTTTGAATGAAAAAAATAAGTAACATAGCATTGATCTTTTTACCTAGGACAAGACAGGCATTAACTATTAACATGTTGACCAGAGTCAACATGTTCTCTTCCCAAATGTGCTGATTTTCAGACAGAGATGGATAGCAGCCAACTGGAAAAATTGCTAAAACATTGAGACCTATTCTTCAGATTGCCTTAAATATGAACAAATGAAATCTGTTTGGTCATTTTGTTTGTTATTGGTTTTTCAGTGGGTATAGTTACTAATTTTCAGAGGAGAGCAACATACATATATAATCAGTATATAGATATCTCTAAAGCTATCAGCACTTACCTGAATCCAATTAATAAGCGTAGCCACATTTCACACTGCTTTCAATCAGGACACATTACAGATTAATAAAGGCACCACACCTCAAAATTTGTCAACTCTCTATTCCAAAAACAATTTAAATAGGTCACCTAAGTGTGTACTTCAGAATAAAATTTCTTTACTATCATCTTTGCCAAAATTTAAAGAAACTGATGATGAAATCATCTTAGCAATAAGATAAAAAGCAACTACTGTTAAGACTAGAATTCGTACACTGTCAAGTTGTTGCTAAAGAAGATCATTTTAATGATTTTTCCTTAGTTTTCTTGATTTTGTAATCTATTTGTCATTAATCATATTGATATTATGGTTATTTGCCTTGACAAATGATATTTTAATGAAAAAAGATGAAATGTAAGGTGTTATGCTTAGGGAAGAACCATCAAGTTCACAGACACAGAATGGGGTGAGGAAGAGGAAATTGGCTTGGCAGCAGCATTGCTGAGAAGGATCTAGGAGTTGTGATGGATCAACATGGCCCACAATGCCATGTGTTACAAAAATCGTAAATTTTCAGTTGCATCAACATAGACAAATATTCGGGAAGTGACAGAACTGCTTTACTCTACCTAGTTAGGTCTCAGCTGGAGTGCTCTGTCCAATTTTGGTCATCAACATATAGGCAGTAGGTGTGGAACTGGAAAGGACCCAGAGGCAAGCAGCAAAGGTTAGCAAAGGTTAGCAAAGGGATATGAGCAAAGTCTGAAGGAACAGGATAGCTTTAGCTTGGAAAAGAGATTAAAGGGGGATGTGAGAGACTCCAGATACTTAAAAGTCTGGAACAAAGATGGACAAAAGGGTTTTTTTGACATAGAGGGCAGGGCTAGAGGCAATGGAACTACAGCAAAAGAGTTCTAGATTAAATCTCAGAACAAAGCTTTCAACTCTAAGAACAGTAGGACAATGGAACAGACAGCTGTGGGAGGTTGTGGACGATTCTTCACTGGAGATTTTCAAAAGGAGGCTAAATAGACATCTGTTTTGGATTATTTAGACACAAGGAATACTGCATCTTGGCAGGAGATTAGACTACATGACGCTTGTAGTTCCTTTTAACCCTACAGGTCTATGATTCTATTTAACATTATCCTTTAATCACTTAAGACCCTGTTCACTATAAAGTCTAAATGCTATTGTGTTTTACACATCTACTGCTAGAATGACTAGTGCTTGTTTAGGCTACACCTGTGTGTAGATATGGTGCATCGCTCCTCACCTTAGGGTAATGCTGGGGTGGCTCCTGGCAGCAGGACACAATATGCTAAAAATAGCATAGGTGGGGAGGCAATGTATAGAGGCAGAGAGAGCTGTGTAGACTACGTGCCATAAGCACTCAAGTGGGTCTTCTCTCTACTTGCCTAAGTAGCACTTCATCATCAGTCTATTTGTACCCATTTGAGGGGGATAGAAGTTTCAGTGTAAGTACCTGACATATCACCATAAACTAAATGTGTGACTGCCACAGGCAGACTGAAATCTAAGACATCTGTGCATTAGCCTCTACGGTTTGAGCTAAAAGAATGTTGCCTCTCAGCTCAGGCTTTATGGAATCATAGAACAATAGAGCTGGAAGAGACCTAAAAAAGCCATTGAGTCCAGCTCCCTGCTCTAAGCCAGACCAAACCCATCAGATCAGCCCCGCCAGGCCTTTGTTGCGGCGAGATTTAAACATCTCCAGGGATGGAGACTCCACTACTTCCCTGGGTAGACCATTCCAATGCTTCACCTCCCTCCTAGTGAAAATTTTTTTCCTAATGTTCAACCTGGACCTTCCCAACCGCAACTTGAGACCATTGTTCCATGTTCTGCCATCCGTGACCACTGTGAACAGCCTCTCCCCAGCCTCTTTGCAGCCTCCCTTTAGTAAGTTGAAGGCTGTTATCAAGTCCTCCCTCAGTCTTCTCTTCTGCAGACTAAACAGTCCCAGTTTTCTCAACCTTTCTTCATAAGTCATATGTTCCAGCCCCCTAATTAGTTTGGTTACCCTCTACTGGACCCTCTCCAGTGTATCCACATCCTTCCTATAATTGGGAACCCAGAACTGGACACGGTACTCCAGATGCGGCCTCACCAAAGCTGAATAAAAAGGAATAATCACTTCTCTGGATCTACTGGCAACACTCCTCTTGATGAAACCTAATATGCCATTAGTTTCTTGGCTACAGTGGCACATTGTTGACTCATGTCCAGCTTCTCATCCACTACAACTCCCAGGTCCTTTTCTGCAAAACTACTACTGAGCCAGTCAGACCCCAGCCTGTAACAATGCTTGTGATACTTCCGGCCCAAGTGCAGGACTCTACACTTGTCCTCATTGAACCTCATCAGATTTCTTGCAGCCCAGTCTTCCAATTTATCCAAGTCACTCTGGAACCTGTCCCTACCCTCCAGCATATCGACCTCTCCCCCTAGCTTAGTGTCATCCGCAAACTTGCTGAGGGTGCAATCCAACTCCTCATCCAGGTCATTGATAAATATGCTGAATAGAACAGAACAGGACCCAGACCTGAACCTTGGGGCACTCCACTTGAAACCGACTGCCATCCTGAAATCGAGCTGTTGATCACTACCCGCTGGGCCCGACCTCCTAGCCAGCTTTCTATCCATCTTACCATCCATTTATCCAATCCACATTCCTTTAACTTGCCAACAAGAATATTGTGGGAGACCGTATGGAAAGCTTTGCTAAACTCAAGATAAATCACATCCATTGATTTTCCCCTATCCACAGAGCCAGTTTTCTCATCATAGAAACTAATCAGATTGGTCAGGTATGACTTGCCTTTCATGAATGCATGCTGACTATTCCTGATCACTCTCCCCTCCTCCAAGTGCCTCAAAATGACTTCCTTGAGGAGCCCCTCCATGATTTTTCCAGGGACTGATGTAAGACTGACCAGCCTGTAGTTCCCTGGATCATCCTTCTTCCCTTTTTTAAAGATGGGCACTACATTGGCCTTTTTCCAATCATCCGGGATCTCTCCCGATCTCCATGACTTTTCACAGATAATGGCCAAGGGCTCATCAACAACATACACCAACTCCCACAGAACCCTTGGATGAATTAGGTCCGGGCCCATCTATTTATGTACCTTTAGCTTTTTTAGAAAGCTCCTAACCTGTTCTTTCCCCACCAAAGCTTTTATCCCACAATGCATTACTGATTGCATTAGTCTGGGAGCTCTCTTTGTCCATGAAGACAGAGGCAAAGAAAGCATTAAGTACTTCAGCTTTCCCTGCATCATCTGTCACTGGGTTACCTCCCACATCTAGTAGGGGCTCCATGCCCTCTCTGATCACCTTCTTCTTGGTGACATTACTGTAGAAACTTTTCTTATTATCCTTCACTTTCCTCGCGAGTTGCAATTCCAGTTGCGCTTTCGCCTGCCTGATAACTGCCCTACATTCTCAAGCTATACGTTTATACCCCTCCTTAGACATCTGTCCCAGTTTCCACTTTTTGTAAGCTTCCTTTTTGTGCCTAAGTTTTCCAAGGATTTCCCCATTAAGTCAGTCTGGTCTCCTACCCTACTTACTTCTCTTCCTGCATATAGGGACAGTTTCTTTCTGTGCCTTAAATAGGGCTTCCTTGAAATACTGCTGGTTTTCCTGCACTCCTTTTCCCTTCATGGTAGCATCCAAGGGGATTCTGCCCATCAGGTTCCTGAGGGAGTCAAAGTCTGCTTTTCTGAAGTCCAAGGTGTGTAATTTGCCGCTCTCTTTCCTTCCTTTGTTCAGGATCCTGAAGTCTACCATCTCATGATCACTGCTTCCCAGGTTGTCCCCCACCTTTACCTTCCCTATTAGTTCCTCCCTGTTGGTAAGCAGCAGGTCGAACTGCACACGACCTCTGGTTGGGTCCTTCAGCACTTGTGCCAAGAAGTGATCCCCAACATTCTCCAGAAATTTCCTGGACTGCTTGTTTACTGCCATATTGGCCTCCCAACAGATGTCAGGGTAATTGAAGTTCCCCATAATAACAAGAGCCCGCGATCCGGAAGCTTCTCTCAGCTGTCTAAAAATAGCCTCATTTACCTCATCATCCTGATTTGGTGGCCTGTAGCAGACACCAACCACCACATCTCCTGTGTTGCCTACACCACTAAGCTTGACCCATAGATTCTCAGCAGGATTTTCTCCTTCTGTGTACTGGAGTTCCAAGCAATCATAGTGCTCTCTTACATACAGTGCAAGCCCTCCTCCTTTTCTCCCTTGCCCGTTCTTCCTGAACAGTTTATACCCTTTCATGACAGTGCTCCAGTCATGCGAGTCATCCCAATCAAGTCAAAGTTCTTGGACTGAGCCAGGGCTTCTAATTCCTCCTGCTTGTTACCCAGGCTTCTGGCATTGGTGTACAAACACCTTAGATAACCAGTCAATCTCCCTGCCCTCACTACTCGAACCAAGGGTCCACTTTTGTTGTACATTCCTCTTTGCATTTCTTCCCATCCTGTAAGTTCCTTTCTACTCACAGGGTTTTGGTCACGGTCCCCCAGTGAACCTAGTTTAAAGCTCTCCTCAATAAGTTTTCAAGCCAACTTGAGAAAATGCTCCTTCCTCTCTTGGTTAGGTGGACCCCATCTCTTCCCAATAATCGTTGTGCCCAGAACAGCTTCCCATGATAAAAGAATCTAAAGCCCTCTCTCCAACACCACCTGTGTAACCATGTATTTACTTCCTCAATTCGACGGTCCCTACCTAGCCCTTTCCCTTTGACAGCAAGGATGGACGAGAACACCACTTGTGCTCCAAATTCTTTGACCCTTCTTCCCAGAGCCACATAATCTGCAGCAAGAGAAGTAAATAGGGTAGGAGACCAGACTGGCTTAACGGAGAAATCCTTGGAAAACTTAGGCACAAAAAGGGAGCTTACAAAAAGTGAAAACTGGGACAGATGTCTAAGGAGGGGAAAGGACAGGTTAGGAGCTATCTAAAAATGCTAAATGTACATAAATATATGGGCCCGGACCTAATTCATCCAAGGATTCTGAGGGAGTTGGCATATGTTGTTGACAAGCCCTTGGCCATTATCTTTGAAAAGTTGTGGAGATCAGAAGAGATTTGAAAAAGGCAAATGTGGAGCCCATCTTTAAAAAAGGGAAGAAGGATGATCCAGGGAACTATAGGCTGGTCAGTCTTACATCAGTCCCTGGAAAAATCATGGAGGGGCTCCTCAAGGAAGTCATTTTGAGGTACTTGGAGGGGAAAGTGATCAGGAATAGTCAGCATGGATTCATGAAGGGCAAGTCATGCCTGACCCATTGATTAGTTTCTATGATAAGATAACTGGCTCTGTGGATAGGGGAAAATCAATGGATGTGATTTATCTTGACTTTAGCAAAGCATTCCGTACGGTCTCCCACAATATTCTTGTTGGCAACTTAAAGGAAAGTGGATTGGATAAATGGATGGTAAGATGGATAGAAAGCTGGCTAGGAGGTCGGGCCCAGAGGGTAGTGATTAATGGGTCGATGTTGGGATGGTGGTCAGTTTCTAGTGGAGTGCACCAAGGTTTGGTTCTGGGTCCTGTTCTGTTCTATTCAGCATATTTATCAATGACCTGGATGAGGAGTTGGATTGTACCCTCAGCAAGTTTGCAGATGACACTAAGCTAGGGGGAGAGGTAGATATGCTGGAGGGTAGGGACAGGTTCCAGAGTGACTTGGATAAGTTGGAAGACTGGGCTGCAAGAAATCTGATGAGGTTCAATAAGGACAAGTGTAGAGTCCTGCACTTGGGCCGGAAGAATCCCAAGCGTTGTTATAGCCTGGGGTCCGACTGGCTCAGTAGTAGTTTTGCAGAAAAGGACCTGGGAGTTGTAGTGGATGAGAAGCTGGACATGAGTCAACAATGTGCCATTGTAGCCAAGAAAGTAATGGCATATTAGGTTGCATCAAGAGGAGCGTTGCTAGTAGATCCAGAGAAGTGATTATTCCTCTTTATTCAGCCTTGATGAGGCCGCATCTGGAGTACCATGTCCAGTTCTGGGCCCCCAATTATAGGAAGGATGTGGATACACTGGAGAGGGTGCAGTGGAGGGCGACCAAACTTATTAGGGGGCTGGAGCATATGACTTATGAAGAAAGGTTGAGGGAATTGGGACTGTTTAGTCTGCAGAAGAGAAGACTGAGGGGGGACTTGATAACAGCCTTCAGATCACTGAAGGGAGGTTGCAAAGAGGCTGGGGAGAGGCTGTTCACAGTGGTCATGGATGGCAGAACATGGAACAATGGTCTCAAGTTGAGGTTGGAAAGTTCCAGGTTGAACATCAGGAAAAACTTTTTCACTAGGAGGGTGGTGAAGTACTGGAATCCTCTACCCAGGGAGTCTCCATCCCTGGAGGTGTTTAAGTCTCGCCTTGACAAAGCCCTGGCGGGGCTGATCTGATGGGTTTGGTCCTGCTTAGAGCAGGTGGCTGGACTCGATGGCTTTTTTAGGTCTTTTCCAGCTCTATTGTTCTATGATTCTATGAACTCTTTGGTCCTCCAGGCTTTCATGGATTCCCATGGATGCTTCACGGACATCTGCATTGTCTGGTCAGACCAACCCCATATGCCCAGGTCTTCCAGAATTCCTGGCATGGGAGGAGGATGGTGGAAGGAACCTACACCCCAGCCTCCGCAGGACATCCCCATGGGGTACACAACCATGACCGCCTGCATAATGGCAGATACTGCCTACCCCTGCAACCATGGCTCATGGAGCCCTACATGGGTCACATGGACCAGAGCAAGGACCTTTTTAATTCCCACCTAGACCGGGCCCACAACAATATGTAGCACATGTTCGGTTGCTCGAAGGGGCACTTTCGGTGCCCCTGATGCACCTGGAGGTCGGCCTCCACCATGTGCCTGCCATGGCAGTGACATGCTGCACTCTCCAAAATGTCATGGAGGGCCAGCATGAGCCCTTTGTGCAGTGGTGGGTTGCTGAGTCTGAGCCCAGCTGTGAATGGCCAGTTGCTGCCCCATGTCACCAGGCACACTGGGACAGGGTGCGGGTCAGGGAAGCTCTCCATGAAGCCTTTGCAAGGGGGCTCCAATGACCCTCCCACAGACACCCCCCACAACAACACCCCCAACATACCCATCTACCAGGCACCGCTCCCCCACCATGCCCAAGCGACACTGGGGTGGTGAGCAGTAAACACTTAAACTAAATATCTGAACTGTATCATAACAAAGAGAACTATATAAAAGGTGGGGTCCCGGCTGGGTCTGGGGGCACGTGAACTTGGAGGGGGGCCAGAACTGGGGATGAGGGACCATAGTCCTCAGTGGGGTCATAGGCCATAAGCCACATGGCCACATGAGCCCTACTGTCCTGGGTCCAGGGTCCTTGTTGTAGCTGGGAAGGGGCTGGGACTACAGAGAGGTAGGGGTGTGGGGGGGACTGGCTCCCCAAGCCCCACATTGGCCACAAGCCATCAGCTAAGTTCTAACGGGGTGACTGGGAGGAGGTTGGGTTGGAACAGGGCAGCAAGAGTGGGGGGTGGTGGCCCAGGGCAGATGAGCAGTCAGGTGAGGGGCCCACCATTTCACCACAGGCCTCATGATACATCACCAGCCACTCCCATGCGGTGGCATTTAACTCCTGCCAGGTGGCTGTTGTGGAAGTAAAAGAGTTACACTGTAAAAATCACACTATGATACAACATTGCTTCTGAGCTCAAGAAGGGGAAGTTATGTTGATGCTGTATGTAGGGTGGGTTTGGATGGAGCCAGGTGTGCCTGGGAAAGCAGGAACCAGAGCAGTAAGTGCTAGACAGTAATTAATTAAGGTAACCAGAGAGTCATAAACAGGAGACTGCTGAAGGTGATATGGAAATAAAGATACGTGACTGGTCTCAGGGGCTATGTGGGGTGTGTGTGTGTGTCTGGTTTTTCTTTGTTTATTAACTTGCCTTCTTTTGTCTGTATAAATTGAGAGACCTGAGCTCTAGCTGGGGGGCTCACCTTTTTCTGAATGTATTAGCAGAGCAGCTTTGCTAATAAACAGAGTGGTCTAACAAATTGTGAGTCTCAAGTCTAACTTTGACACTGTGTAGGTGGTGTCAGGCCCTTCAACATGGGGAAGGGGTGTGGCTTCCCACCAGAGACCCACACAGGCAGTGGGGGGGGGGTGCCTCAGCCCACTTGGCAGATGGTGCAGGGCTCCTCTGGCCCTTGGAGCTGTGAAGACAGAAGGGGAGAGAGTGATGATCCATCAGTCCTGTCACCTGGCCCCAAGTGCTCTGCCCAAAACTCCCTCAAGCCAGCCCCTCCTCCCACCCCTCTGTCCACTGACCTCCACTGGAGGGTCCCAGCATAGGTGGGGCACATGCTGGGCACTGTCTACCCCCTCACCGCCCCCAATCCCTAGGCCTGCTGCTTGTGGTGCTGTCCTTGGGAACAGGTGCTGAGTGCCTGCACACAGCCCTCTCTGCATGTGGCTGCCTGGGGCTCATCTGGACAGGGGCTGGTGGCCATGTGGCCAGCGCCCCCCTGGATTCTGAAGCACTGGGTAACTATCAGAGGGTTCCCTCAAGGAATTTAGGGGAGGTCCAGGCTGAGGAGGCCTCAGACAGAAGGGCAATGACCAAGGACTCCTCCTACCTTTCTATCTCATAGAGATGGAAGGGAACTTCAGAGATCATCGAGTCCAGTCCCCTGCACTCACAGCAGAACCTACCACCCATTCCTGACAGTTTTTTAAGTCTATTTGCCCCAGATCCCTAAATGGTCCCCTCAAGGATTAAACTCACAACACTGGGTTTTTAGCAGGCCAGTGCTCAAACCACTGAGCTATCCCTTTTCCTCCTCCTGTGTGGGTTCTGGCTTCTGGGCATCAGCAGGGGTCCTGCCTGAGGGTTCTTGCTTGTCCTTGGACTCCAACTTGGTCCAGAGCCCCAGCTCTGGCCCGGTGATGTCCAGCACCTGTAGCAGGGGTCTGCCTCCTTCAGCCCAAGGAGCTGGTTCAGCTCCTTGTAGTGGGGGCAGCTGGTGGGTGCCACCCCCAAGTGGCTGGCTACATCCTAGGCCTGGCAGTATGCCTGTTGCAGCTCCTTGACTTTAGACTGTACCTGGTCGGCCATGGGGCAGGGGGTGTCACTGGGAGGACAGTGGACAACCAGGCAAATGACACAACGTTCTGGTGCCCGCCACTGGTGAGGAGGAGGATGTCATCCTCACTCCAGAAGGGCGTGCCTCTTCTTTGTCCCCTGTCTTGCTTCCTGGGAGCCTTCAGATGGATCAGAGGGGAACCCATGGGGGGTACAGGGGTCCTGGGCACTGGCCATGATGCCAGTGAGGTGCCTGGTGCCACTCCACTGTCAGCGGGAGAGCATGCTGGGGAAGACTTGTACTCTCCTTGCTGCTCGCACACTCTCAGATTTCTGCTACAGGGTTTCTGGAACCCTGCATCTTTAAATGTAGCTGGATGCAGAGACCATAGAGCCCCAAAGGTGCTGGTAGGGTTGTCTGTGCTTGCCAGCTGGCCAGCACCATGGAGGACTGTTCTTTCGAAGGAGCTGCCTGCAGAACATCTACACACATCTTCTTTTGAAAGACTCGAAAGAAGGCACTCTTCCTGAAATGGGAAAGGGAGAGCAACTTCAAAAGGAGCACCATGGTCTTTCAAAAGTACTTTTGAAAGAACGTGCTGTGTGTACACATTCCACGGGATTTTTCAAAAAAAGCCTCTCCTTTCAAAAAATATTTCACAAGAACGTTCTAGTGTAGACACACTCCAGGAGTGTGGGTTACATACACCGTGAAATATCCTCAGAGCCTCATTTTTTTCATCCCTTATTTCTGTGTGTCTCTTAGCAGCACAAGGAGAAATGTCTTGATGTCAGATAGGAAAGAATATAATAGATATATAATATTACCTCCCTCACTCCAAAATTAAAATTCTAAGCAGTTACTATGTGATGAAGAAACTAAGCTTAAATCTCTGTATCCTAGATAAAGGCATTCTCTCACTAAAATTTTGCCTTGGCAGCAGATACAATATTACATTACAAACATTACATTTGGATGATTACCCAAATTTCAAAGAGGAAGTGCAATACTCAACTTTGAAGTTGCCCTAAATACTACCCACTTTGTGACCAAATCAAAGTGTCCATCTTAACCCATCACTGCCATCTTTTTAAATCTTCATTTCAAATCCTTATGACCATAACAGACTCCTCATGTTCCTCAAGTCTCTGGTGGTGTTTCCTTTCTGTTAATTCTCCACCTGTGTCTTTGGTCCTTTCAATATTTCTAAATATTGTCAAATACAAGTTTGTAGCATTAACTTTATAAAGTATATATTCAAGATTCTATAATTAAAGGGACATTCTAGAAGTGTGGCATGAATTAAGGACCTTCACATATCTCAGCTCCTTCTCTAAGCATGAGGTCCATTTTGGATTTTTTATTGCCTAACAAATACAATGAAACAGAATTTTAAAACCCAGATGCTCCAAAGCACACACTTCCACTTCATGAAGAGAGGATGAGAGAACCATCGCCTCATAAGAGATTAGTCACCCTGCTTCATGCACTACTGGAAAATGTTCAGTGTGATGGTAGTACCTAGTTATATTTCCTCAAGATATTTTCCAAAGTCTAATTCGCAGATTTTGGGGAGTAAAGGTACTTCAAAGTAGCGCAGGCCCTTCAAAGCGCCCGCAGCTGCACGTATAGTGGCACTTCGAAGTTTGACATTTTGAAGGTGCTATGGGGGAGGAATTAGCCTAATGAAGAGCTGAATATTCACCACAGCACTTCATTAGTAATCCCCCATCACCCTGACTACCATGCGCCCTTCCAAGTTGGTGGCAAGTGTAGACCTAGCCCTAGTTTCCTGTTGGGTCCAATCTTGAAATCATTAGTCCATCCTTGTTCCTCAAGACAGAGATTTGCTTCCATAAGATTTGAGCCAGAATTTTCAAATGTATTGTCTGAAGCTAGGCATCTTAGTAGTTGGCCTCTTTTCCAAGAGTAATGGGCACCCACAGCTCTTGGTACATAGAATCTGAGGTCACTAAATCAATCTGTAGATCATCACCTAATAAATTAATTTTTTGTAATTTTTAAAGTGCTACATGAGTGCTGGTTTACCCCATAGGTAGGCAAACAGAGCAAGAAGTCTGCAGAGTGTTATAGGGACTACAGACAAATTTCAGTTGTGGGGTTACCTATTTCCTTGCGAATTAAACCTCTACATAGCAGCCTCCACACTCAGTTATCTTCAGGGCTCTGTGAATGGCTTTGTGATGTTCCTAGTGGTGTTCCCTCCCTCTTTTATAGATCTAACCCTCCCAATATCACCAATTGTGGGACAACAGGTGGCAACTGGAATCACTGCAGCCACTGAAAAGTGGAAAGGGAGACAGAGCAGCTGTAGCCCTCGAGCCATTTCCCTGAAACAATAAATTGTCATATTGCTAAGGGAAATTATGTAAATAACGTAAGACACCTAGCAGATGTGGCATTGTGATGTAACAATTCTATGGGTAATGTATTTACTTGGCCAGTAACATAAAGTTACTTAGTTATTTAGGCTCTCCTAGGTCATTGTGTTGATCTAGTTTGATGGGGCCTGCTACCACAAAGCAGTGCTTGAAAAGCAATTCAATAACTAGGGAACTACTAATGATATAAAACTCCCTGTGCTTAATACTATATTTTGGAAGCAGACTGCAGCCATTCTAAAGCATACTTTGTTTTGCAGTGTATCTAGCACTGAATGCCTGGCACGGGTAACCTTCTGTTCAGTCTTTGGTGTTTTAGAGGGAAGGGCAGCAAATACGGATTTAAGGTGACTAGAACAGTGAAAATCTAAACTCCTCTTGTAATAATCCTTAAACCAGGACGGATTGAGTCTTCATGATTAGTGACAGATAAAGTTAGATTTTATGAAATGATATAGTGTAAAATATTGGTATGAGATATACTCACCACATGTACGTGTTATCTTTAAGTACCTAGAGTAACTATAAATCCTATGGTTACATATACACTCAAGAGTTTGTTGACAAAACTCGTGGAGCCTCCACACTAAAAATGTGGTCTGTCGACAGAACTCTGCACTTTCATTGATAGCTTTCTGCCTCTTCTCCGTGAGGCAGACTGCCTTTCTCGACAGAATCTGTTAAAAAAAATAAAAACCTCGTGGACACTCCAAAAGGCCATCTCTCAATGGACAGGGCTTCTGTCTGTTGTGCTTCTAGTTGGCCATTCTACAGAGAAAGTGACCAAGCAGTCTGACTGCTTTCTGTCAACAGAGTGGATCAACAGAGCAATCCTCTTTTGTGTGTGGGCCACAGTTTGTCTACAGAAATTTTGTTGGAAGATCTCTTTTGATAGCAACTTCTCTTGGCAGGTCACTCTAGAGTGGACGGAGCCTTTGAAATTCATTCTCTCAATAACTTTGAAGCTAGGTCAGTACTCACACTAGCTCCTTGCCTATGTTTCCAGCTAATTTTCTCCATAACTTTGAGGCTGGGTCATATCTCATGCTAGCTCCCTGCACATGTTTGAAGCTAGTTTTCTCAATAACTTTGAAACAAGTACTTCTGATAACATTGAAGCCAGTTCTTTTAATGAATTTGAAGATAGGTCAGTTCTCACACTACCTCCCTGCTTATGTTTGAAGCTAGTTCTTTTGATAACTTTGAAGCTAGTTGTCTTCATAATTTTGAAGCTTGTTCACTCAATAACTTTGAAGCTAGGTCAGATTTCATGCTAGCTCTCTGATTATGTTTCAAGCTACTTCTCTTGGTAACTCTGAAGATAGTTCTCTTGAAAACTTTGAAAGTATGTAAGTTCTCACGATTGCTACCTGCCTATGTTTGAATAGAAGTAGGATGAAACATATGAAGGGAGCCAACACGAGATGTCAGTTAGGTTCAGAGATATTGAGAAAAATAGCTTCAAACGCAGTCAGAGAACTAGCATGAGAACTGAAAAAGCTTCTACATTACCAAGTGAACTAGCTTCAAAGTCATTGAGAGAACTAGCTTCAAACATATTCAGGGAGCTAGCATGGGAATTGAACTAGCTTGAAATTTATAGCAAGACTAGCTTCAAATTTATTGAGTGAGTAATCATCCAGCCTAGACAGTGAGCTGGCATGAGAACTGAAGTATCTTCAAAGTTATTATGGGAGCTAACTTCAAACAGAGGCAGGGAACTAGAGTGAGAACTGAACTACAAGGCAAATGTAGTGCTCATCTTTAAAAAAGGAAAGAAGGTCAATCCAGGGAACTATGGGCCGGTCAGCCTTACCTCAGTTCCTGGAAGTGCTAGCTTCAAAGTTACTGAGGTAACTAGCTTCAAAGTTAGCGAGGTACCTAGTTTCAAAATTATTGGGAGAACTAGCTTCAAATATAGGCAGAGAGCTAGCACTAGAACTGATCTAGCTTCAGAGTTATAGAGAGGAATAGATTCAACAAAAGTAGGCAACTAGCTTGACAACTGAAGTAGCTTCAAAGTTAGAGGTACCTAGCTTCAAAGTTATCCATAGGAGTATCTTCAAATATAGGCATGGAGCTATGTGAGAACTGAACTAGCTTCAAAGATATTGAAAGAACTAGCCTGAAAGTTTTTCAGAGAAGTAGGTTGATACCTAGGCAGAGAGCTAGCTTGGGAACTGAAGCAGCTTCAAAGTTATTGAGAGAACTAGCTGCAGTCATAGGCAGGGAGCTAGCATTAGAATGGAAAGATGGTCAGACATAGAGAGGACTAACTACAAAGTTATTGAGAGAACTAGCTTCACAATTATTGTGAGAACTATCCTCAAACATAGGCAGGGAGCTAGTGTGACGTGAATTAGGTTCAAAATTATTGTGAGAGCTAGTTTCAAAGTTATTGAGAGAACAAACTTGAAACATGGGTAGGGAGGTAGCATGAGAAATGAACTAGCTTCAAACTGATTGAGAGAACTACCTTCAGAGTTATAGAGAGGAATAACTTCAACATTATCAAGAGAACTAGCTCCAGACATATGCATGGTGCTAGCTTACGAACTGAACTAATTTCAAAATTATTACGAGAACTATCTTTAATGTGATCGAGAGAACTAGCTTCAAAGTTACTGAGAGAAGTAGGTTGAAACCTAGACAGGGAGCTAGCTTGAGAACTCCGCTAGCTTCAAAGATATAAAGAGAACTAGCTGCAAACATAGGGAAGGAGCTTGCTTGAGAATGGAACTAGCTTCAAAGTTATCAAGAGAAGTAGCTTCAAATGTAGCCAGGGAGCTAGCATAAGAACTGAACTAGCTTCAAAGTTCACGAGAGAGTTAGCTTCAGTTATCAAGACAACTAGCTTCCAAGTTATCAAGAGAACTGTCTTCAAACATAGGCTGGGAGCTGGTGTGGTGGCTGAACTAGCTTTAAAATTTTTGAGAGACCTAGCTTCTAAGTTTGCGAGATACCTAACTTCCAATTTCGCAAGAGAACTAGCTTCAAAAAGAGGCAGGGCACTAGCAAGAGAACTGAACTAGCTTCAAAGTTATTGAGAGAAGTACTTTGAAACATAGGCTGGGAGCTAGAATGAGAACTGAAGTAGCTTCACAGTTATATTGAGAGCTAGCTTCAAAGATATTGAGAGAAATATCTTCAAATATATTGGGAGAACTAGTATCAAAGCTATCAAGAGAACTAGCTTGAAACATAGGCAGGGAGCTTGCATGAGAACTGAAGTAGTTTTCAAGTTATCAAGAAAACAAGCTTCAAAATAGGTAGGGAGCTATTGTGAGAACTGATTTAGCTTCAAAGTCAAAAAGAGAACTAGTTTCAAAATTATCAAGAGAACTAGATTCAAACATAGTTCAGTTCACACACTATCTCCATGGCTATCTTACAAGTTATTGAGGGAGCTAACTTCCAACACAGGCAGGAAGCTAGTGTGAGATCTGAACTAGCTTCGAAGATATCTAGGGAGCTAGCTTTAGAGTTCCCAAGAGAAGTAGCTTCAAACATCAGCAGGGAGCTAGGTTGAGAACTCAGCTAGCTTCAAAGATGTAGAGAGAACTAGCTGCAAACATAGGGAAGGAGCTAGCTTGAGAACTGTACTAACTTTAAAGTTAGCAAGAGAACTAGTTTCGAACATAGCCAGGGAGCTAGTGTGAGAACTGAAATAACTTCAAATTCATTCAGAGAACTAGCTTCAAAGTCCTTGAGGGGACCAGCTTAAAAATAGGTGGGGACCTAGTAAGAGAACTGAACTAGCTTCAAAGTTCTTGAGAGAACTAGCTTCCAACATAGTCAGGGAGTTAGTGTGAGAAATGAACTAGCTTCAAAGATATCAAGTGAACTAGCTTCAAAGTTATCCAGTGAACTAGCTTTAAACAAAGGCAGGAAGCTGGAGTGAGAACTGAACTACCTTAAAAGTTCTTGAGGGCACTAGCTTCACACATTGGCAGGGAGCTAGCATGAAAACTGAACTAGCATCAGAGAACTAGCTTCAGTTATCACGAGAACTAGCTTCAAAGTTATCAAGAGAACTCACTGCAACCTATGCAAGAAGCTAGCATGAGAACTGAACTAACTTCAAAGATATCTAGAGAGCTAGCTTTAAAGTTAGAGAGAACTAGCTTCAAAGATAGGCAGGGAGCTACCATGAGACCTGAACTAGATTCAAAGTTATCTGAAGAACTAACTTCACACATAGCCAGGGAGCTACCATGAGAACTGAACCAGCTTGAATGTTATCAAGAGAAGCAGAATCCAAGTTATTGAGAGAACTAGCTTCAAGCGTAGGAAGGGACAACTAACTGATGTAGCTTCAAAGTCAAACAGAGAACTAGCTTCAAAACTATTGAGACAACTAGCATCAAACATAAGCAGGGAGTTAACATGACATCTGACCAATCTTCAAAGTTAATAAGAGAACTAGCTGAAAACATAGGCAGGGAGCTAGCATGAGAACTGAACTAGCATCAAATTTACTGAGAGAACTAGCTTCAAAACACAGGCTATTAATTTTTTCTTGTGTTTTTGTGTGTCTGCCAATCTCTGTCAACTCTATACTGTGTGCAGTAGTGATTTGCTTACTCATGGCAAATATATCACAATTATTATTGGAGAGAACTGGAATGCAAATCTGAGGTTTTCCATGAAACTGGTAAAGACATCATAGATTGTAATTCAGTGCTTGTAACTCTTAAGCAGTGCAAGGGAATCTGGAAATCAGATGGACGTTTTGCTTCTATTCTTGACTTGCGAGTGCTAGAAGAGACCACTCTTTGCAGTGTGGGGCTATCATTTAATGAGTATACAAGCACATTTCTAAAGATCAAGTGCTCTGTAAGTGTATGGTAACATGCATTTAGCTCTCTCATGATTTAGACTTGCTTTATGATTCCTTTTTAAGATTATAATGCTGATAGCCATTATTTTCCCTCTCACATTATTAAAAGTTACATTACATATGGATGATCTAATTTTAAGATTAACCAAATAACCAGATCAGCTGATTTTATTTTCTTTTTGCCATTTTGCAGACATGAGGAAACTTCCTATATATGAAAAGCAATGGACAATATGAAATGGCAATATTTTATTTCTTTCCAGTGTACTTTCAGTTGAAAGCCCAGCACAAGCCTTTTGTTTTGGATACTAATTATAGTTCTAATGACCACAAATACCTATGGTCCAGATCCTTTGCTTGCATAAGCAGACCTAGCTCTTTTTAAATCATGAATGAGAGTTGAAACTTCTCATCTTTGTTTTATAGATTGAGTTTAAAATCAAAACTCAGAATGTAAGGCCAGGTTCTCAGCTGACAACGCATCTCCAAAGAGTTTATATCTTTAGTACGTGAACTTGGACTTTCAAGTCAAACACAACCACCTAAGGAACACATCTTTCAAACTCTTACGCATAAGTCATTCTTACTCTAGCAAGTAATCTCACTGACTTTGTTGGATCAAAACATGGCTTTGAGCCCAACAGCTGTAAAGATTGCTAATGATTGGATTTTAAGCCACAGACAGCATTGAGTGGAAGGGAATACTCCATGCAGCAACAAGAGGGTTTATTATTATTCAATTAAAATAAAAAAGCAGTCTAGTGGCACTTTAAAGACTAAAGTGAGGAGGGCTTTAAACTAGGTTAAAGTGGTGAGGAGGGCTTTAAACTAGTTTTGCCGGGGACAGGGGAGCAAAGCCCGCAGGTAAGTGGAGAACATGGAAACCTGGGAGATGGGTCAGAAGTAGGAGGGAGCATGGGCAACAATGTCAGAGTAAAAAGAGGGCCAGGAAAAAACTGAGGGGAAAGTTCAAATCAATATCTAAGATGCCTATATACCAATGCAAGAAGTATGGGTAATAAGCAGGAAGAACTGGAAGTGCTAATAAATAAATACAAGTATGATATCATTGGCATCACAGAAACTTGGTGGGATAATACACATGATTGGAATGTTGGTATTGAAGGCTACAGCCTGGTTAGGAAAGATAGACAGGGAAAAAAGCGGGGAGGTGTTGCCTTATATATAAAAAAGGTACACACTTGGACTGAGGTGGAGATGGACATAGGAGATGGACGTGTTGAGAGTCTGTGGGTTAGTTTAAGAGGGGTAAAAAACAAGGGTGATGTCCTGTTAGGAGTCTACTACAGGCCACCTAACCAGGTGGAAGAGGTGGATGATGCTTTTTTTAAACAACTAACAAAATGATCCAGAGCCCAGGATCTGGTGGTGATGGGGGACTTTAACTATCCAGATATATGCTGGGACACTAATACAGCGGGGCACAGACTATCCAATAAGTTCTTAGACTGCATTGGAGACAATTTTTTATTCCAAAAAGTTGAAAAAGCCACCAGGGGAGAAACCGTTCTGGATTTGATTTTAATAAATAAGGAGGACTTGGTCGAGAATTTGAATGTGGGAGGCTGCTTGGGTGAAAGTGATCATGAAATCATAGAATTCACAATTCTAAGGACTGGTAGGAGGGAAAACAGCAAAATAGAGATGATGGATTTCAGGAAGGCAGATTTTGGTAAACTCAGAGAGCTGGTAGGTAAGATCCCATGGGAGGAAAAATTGAGGGGAAAAACAACTGAGGAGAGTTGGCAGTTTTTCAAAGAGACATTATTAAGGGCCCAAAAACAAGCTATTCCCCTATGTAGGAAAGATAGTAAATATGGGCAAAGACCGCCTTGGCTTAACAAGGAGATCCTGCATGATCTCAAACTAAAAAAGGAATCCTATAAAAAATGGAAACTAGGACAAATTACAAAGAATGAACATAGGCAAATAACATAGGAATGCAGGAGTAAAATTAGAAAGGCTAAGGCACAAAATGAGCTCCAACTAGCTACAGGCATAAAGGGTAACAAGAAGGCCTTTTACAAATATATTAGAAACAAGAGGAAGACCAAGGACAGGGTAGGGCCATTGCTCAGTGAGGAGGGAGAAACAGTAATGGGGAACTTGGAAATGGCAGAGATGCTTAATGACTTCTTTGTTTCGGTCTTCACAGAGAAGTATGAAGGAATGCCTGACATAGTGAATGCTGGTGGAAAAGGGGTAGAGTTAGTTTTTGAAATAAAAAAAGAACAAGTTAAAAACCATTTGGAAAAATTAGATGTCTGAAAGTCACCAGGGCCTGATGAAATGCATCCTAGAATCCTCAAGGAGCTGATAGAAGAGGTAGCTGAGCCGTTAGCTCTCATTTTTGGAAAGTCATGGGAGACAGGAGAGATTCCAGAAGACTGGAAGAGGGCAAATGTAGTGCCCATCTACAAAAAGGGGAACAAGAACAACCCAGGAAATTACAGGCCAGTCAGCTTAACTTCTGTGCCAGGAAAGGTAATGGAGCTGGTAGTTAAGGAAGTCATCTGCAAGCACTTGCAAGGTAGTAAAGTGATAGGGAACAGCCAGCATGGTTTTGTAAAAAACAAATCATGTCAAACCAACCTGATAGCTTTTTTTGACACGATAACGAGACTCGTAGATAAGGGAGAAGCAGTGAATGTGGTATACCTAGACTTTAGTAAAGCATTTGATACGGTCTGGCATAATATTCTTATCTACAAACTAGGCAAGTCCAACTTAAATCGCGCTGCAATAAGGTGGGTGCATAACTGGCTGGCTAATCGTACCCAGAGAGTAGTTGTTAATGGTGCTCAATCCTGCTGGAAAAGCATAACAAGTGGGGTTCCGCAGGGGTCTGTTTTGGGACCAGTTCTGTTCAATATCTTCATTAATGATTTGGATATTGGCATAGAAAGTACGCTTATTAAGTTTGCAGATGATACCAAGCTGGGAGGGGTTGCAACTACCTTGGAGGATAGGGTCATAATTCAGAATGATCTAGATAAATTGGAGAAATGGTCTGAAGTAAACAGGATGAAGTTTAATAAAGATAAATGTAAGGTGTTGCACTTAGGAAGGAATAATCTGTTTCACACACACGGAATGGGAAAAGAATGTCTAGGAAGGAGTACAGCAGAAAGGGATCTAGGGGTTCTAGTAGATCACAAGTTAAATATGAGTCAACAGTGTGATGCTGTTGCAAAAAAAGCAAACATGATTCTGGGATGCATTAGCGGGTGTGTTGTGAACAAGACACGAGAAATCATTCTTCCGCTCTACTCTGCACTGGTTAGGCCTCAGCTGGAATATTGTGTCCAGTTCTGGGCACCCCAATTCAAGAAAGATGTGGAGAAATTAGAGAAGGTCCAGAAAAGAGCAACTAGAATGATAAAAGGTCTGGAGAACATGACTTATGAAGAAAGGCTGAAAGAATTGGGCTTGTTTAGCTTGGAAAAGAGAAGATTGAGGGGGGACATGATGGCGGTTTTCAGATATCTTAAAGGGTGTCATAAGGAGGAGGGAGAAAACTTGTTCTTCTTGGCCTCTGAGGAGAGAACAAGAGGCAATGGACTTAAGCTGCAGCAAGGGAAGTTTAGGTTGGACATTAGGAAAAAGTTCTTAACTGTCAGGGTGGTCAAGTACTGGAATAAGTTGCCAAGGGAGGTTGTGGAATCTCCCTCGCTGGAGATATTTAAGAACAGATTAGATAGATGTCTATCAGTGATGGTGTAGATAGTGGTCGGTCCTGCTGTCGGGGCAGGGGACTGGACTCGATGGCCTCTCGAGGCCCCTTCCGGTCCTGGTGTTCTATGATTCTATGATTCTATGAACAAAATAATTAGGTGATGAGCTTTTGTGGGACAGACGCACTTCTTCAGATCATGATGATAACATGATGACCTGAAGTAGTGGGTCTGTCCCACGAAAGCTCATCACCTAATTATTTTGTTAGCCTTTAAAGTGCTACTAGACTGCTTTTTTGTTTTGATAGTATATAGACTAACACACCTATCTCTCTGTTACTATTATTCAATCAGTTTATTCAGTCAGTATGCCCAGGACAACCTAAAAGTATCGCTTATCAGTACAAAAGCTGCAACACCTTTGGAAAGATTCAATATACGATGGTCCACTATCACCTTACTCCCTCAGGGGCACAGGCAAGCCAGCTTTGATAGCTAATTTGAAAACAGGAGTGTGACCAGAGCCATGACTTGATACAACCCCTTTAGAGAAAGTCTACTGCTCCCAAGCAAGATCCACCAATGCCAGAATTTTGGCTGGTTTAAGGTTCAGAAGTTCAGGAGGAAGTTTGGCTGTCTCTTGTGAAAAAGAGGAGAAGCTTTTATTCTCCCTCCCTGTGCTGGGCCACTGCAATACTTCCCAGGGTATTCAGTGCTGTAAGAGATGCACTACCTTTTGCCTCGTGCATGAGGAAGATTTGTCTGTGGCTGCTGTGAGTCATTTCCTCACTTCCAGGTGAATGATAGGCACATTCCAGCCCACAAGTCCTCCAATTGTCTCCTGGGTGTGCAGAATCCTGATCTTCTGGACACTCACAGAATGCCCATATCCTCTGTCCCTAATGGAACCGTAAACCTTCACTTGCCAGTAACACCACAGAACATGCACAACCCAACACACGTGGAAGGATAATTTTATATTAAAAAGGAACAACAAAATTGCTTTGATATAGCTTCAAAGGTAATTTGGCAGTCAAGGAATATCATTAAATAGAATAATCTTTATGCAGAGTAGATATTTATATACAGCGTGCACTAATGTTGCAGTCCTACAGTATTATTCTTTCACTTTAAACTAGTGACAAACAGAAGGATTAATAATTAATTCTTACTCTCTATTGAAAATATTGTAAACCCACTGAAAGCAAATAATTTCAGATCTTCCTGGGCATTAAGGTTAAATGATTCCTGGACATACTAACACTGCCCTCATGCCATTTCTCTGACTTCTTTCTCCTTTCCCATTCCTTTCAAATAACACTTCCTCTCAACATCCCTTCCTGAGACTGTTTTTATTTGCAGTCCCCACACTGATGGGCAGACTGCTTTAGTTATTAAAACTGTTTTGCTACTGCCCATTGTTACTTCATTAATGCCACAAAGCTTGAATTTCATCTTCGTCTATTTGTATAGATAAATCTGCTATTAGAATAAAGGTAGAATTGTTAAAAAAAAAAGGAAGCCTAATATTGGAGAAGCTATCATTTTGTTCAACAACAGCCATATATACATGCTCCCTGTCAGTGTTACAAACATTGAACTAAATACGATAGAGTTACTCCAGTTCAATGTCATTGAGATCTGTAGATTTACATGAGTATCAGTGCAGAATGTAGCCCATAAGCCAGCCAGTATTTTAATGTCATCAAAAAATGAGAGAGAAGGAGACTGTAGTGGAGAATAGGAGACTTCCTACCTGCCACACTCCATGGATAAACACACGAGAAGATATTTTAAATTCTTTCCTAAGTTGGCACTGCAGTTCCTTTTTTAAAAAATGCAGATACATTCTAATGATCTTTATTTTTAGTAACAGCTATTTAAAAATAGTTTAGTTAGAAATCAGCTTAAAAACAGAATGAAAAGGGGACGAGGTGGGGCACAGAATGGATATTTCAGGACATGCAAATTTTAGCTTACTCTTTCTCATGAAATTGAAGTGGTTAGCTCCTGTGCTCTATATGGCTTCTCTGCCACATTTCAAATTGAGATTAATTAGGTAAGCATACAAAGATCTGTCCTGTAACTACCCAATACTGAAATAATCTTGGTACAAAATGTCTTGTAAGGTGTCAGTGAAAAGCTCATGACTCACTGGCTATTAATATTACATAATGCAGGCTGAAGCAACTCATCCCAAGTTATGGACATGAACTAAAAATAGAATTCTGAACCTGTTTGCCAGCCAAGCGGGAATGACCTCACCCGCAAAAATGTAGCTTATCCGCTGGGGAGTGATTGCCAAAGTGTCTATTCACATGTAACCCTTCTGCTGGTAGCAGTCAGCACAGCCAGGGCCAGGTTCCATATCTAGGCATTCCTTTTCATCCATTTTACCTAGAACCAGCTCAACCCCCCCACCCAGCAGCCCAGGAAATTCACACAGCCCTGGGCACTTGGAGATGCAATGCTTCCCCACTTGCAAGCACAGTGTCTGAGCACAGAAAAGAAACTTTTAATGAAAGAGGCAGAGAAGTCACATGGTATTAGCTTGGGAAAATACCACTACCAGAGTTCATAACCAACCCCCAAGTAACCATCCCAGCTCATATGGATTGAGCGGTCTTCTTTGCCTCTCAGACTCACCAGTTCAACACAGCAACGAAGGGTCCTGTGGCACCTTATAGACTAACAGAAAAGTTTAGAGCATGAGCTTTCGTGAGTTAACTCACTTCTTCAGATGCTGGTCCTGGAAATCTGCAAGGCCAGGTATAAATAGGCCAGAGTAAGGCTGGGGATAACGAGGTTAGCTCAGTCAGGCAGGCTGAGTTGTATTGTCATCAGTAGATCTGGAGGTGTGAACTCCAAGAGAGGGGAAGCTGCTTTTGTATTTAGCCAGCCATTCACAGTCTTTGTTTAATCCTGAGCTGAGGGTATTGAATTTGCAGATGAATTGTAGCTCAGCAATTTCTCTTTGGAGTCTGTTCTTGAAATTTCTTTGCTGCAGGATAGCTACTTTTAAATCTGCTACTGTGTGTCCTGGGAGATTGAAGTGCTCTCCTATGGGTTTTTGTATATTGCCATTTCTGATGTCTGATTTGTGTGCATTTATTCTTTTACGTAGGGACTGTCCAGTTTGTCCGATGTATATGGCAGAGGGGCATTGCTGGCACATGATGGCATAAATTACATTGGTAGATGTGCAGCTGAATGAGCCCACAATGGTGTGGCTGATCCGGTTAGGTCCTGTAATGATGTTGCTGGTGTGTATATGTGGGCAGAGCTGGCAACGAGGTTTGTTGCATGGGTGGGTCCCTGAGATAGAGTGACTGTGGTGTGGTGTATAGTTGCTTGTTAGGATTTGTTTTAGGTTGGCAGGTTGTCTGTGAGCAATGATAGGTCTGCCTCCCAAGGCCTGTGAAAGTGGGGGATCATTGTCCAGGATGGGTTGTAGATCCCTGATGATGCGCTGTAGAGGTTTTAGCTGAGGACTGTAGGTGATGGCTAGTGGTGTTCTGTTGGTTTCCCTCTTGGGCTTGTCCTGTAGTAGGAGGCTTCGTGGCACACCACACGATCCATCGTTTACAGCCAAGCACTTAGATATAACTGCATTTGTTCCAACCCCTCCGACAGAGACAAACACCTACAGGATCTGCACCAAGCATTCCTGAGACTGCAATACCCACCTGAGGAAGTGAGAAAACAAATCAACAGAGCCAGACGTGTGCCACGAAGCCTCCTACTACAGGACAAGCCCAAGAGGGAAACCAACAGAACACCACTAGCCATCACCTACAGTCCTCAGCTAAAACCTCTACAGCGCATCATCAGGGATCTACAACCCATCCTGGACAATGATCCCCCACTTTCACAGGCCTTGGGAGGCAGACCTATCATTGCTCACAGACAACCTGCCAACTTAAAACAAATCCTAACAAGCAACTATACACCGCACCACAGTCACTCTATCTCAGGGACCCATCCATGCAACAAACCTCGTTGCCAGCTCTGCCCACATATACACACCAGCAACATCATTACAGGACCTAACCGGATCAGCCACACCATTGTGGGCTCATTCAGCTGCACATCTACCAATGTAATTTATGCCATCATGTGCCAGCAATGCCCCTCTGCCATATACATCGGACAAACTGGACAGTCCCTACGTAAAAGAATAAATGCACACAAATCAGACATCAGAAATGGCAATATACAAAAACCCATAGGAGAGCACTTCAATCTCCCAGGACACACAGTAGCAGATTTAAAAGTAGCTATCCTGCAGCAAAGAAATTTCAAGAACAGACTCCAAAGAGAAATTGCTGAGCTACAATTCATCTGCAAATTCAATACCCTCAGCTCAGGATTAAACAAAGACTGTGAATGGCTGGCTAAATACAAAAGCAGCTTCCCCTCTCTTGGAGTTCACACCTCCAGATCTACTGATGACAATACAACTCAGCCTGCCTGACTGAGCTAACCTCGTTATCCCCAGCCTTACTCTGGCCTATTTATACATGGCCTTGCAGATTTCCAGGACCAGCATCTGAAGAAGTGAGTTAACTCACGAAAGCTCATGCTCTAAACTTTTCTGTTAGTCTATAAGGTGCCACAGGACCCTTCGTTGCTCTACAGATCCAGACTAACACGGCTACCCCTCTGATACAGTTCAACACAGTAAGAGTCCCATTCACACACCCAAACTTTCTTCATACCCCACTTCAAATGCTTCAGTTACAGCTCTGTCCAGTCCATGCAGACCCGACGAATCACCCTGATAAGTTCCCTCATTAAGCCAGAGGCAATGCCACTTTTGTGCTGGTCCTGCAGGCCACTTGCTCCTGCCAGCTGCACCACTGGCTGCCTGTCGCTTCTGCTACTGGCTGCCCAAGCCTGCCAGCTGCCCCACTGGCTGCCTGCCACGTCTCCTGCTCTCTACCTGCCAGTCGCTGTTGCCAGCCATCCTGCTGGCTTCCTGTCCACCACTTTGTGGGTTTGGCTTGAGGCAAAGCCCTGTGATTTCAGCTCTCAGTGGCTTCATCTGCCACTCTATGATTTCAGCTGTCAATCTCAGTATCCACCAGGGTGGACTCTCACACAAAAGAATACAGACTCCAACATCCAGCTTTTAGCTCTACCTTTGAGCAGGAGGGCGGAAGACTAGTCAAACATTTAAGGCTATATAGCCAAGGCTCACTTTGGTCTAAGGCTCCCAGCCACCTGGTTCAATCAGTAACCTCTCCCCCATACTGTCTCACAATGCTCAGATGGAGGAGTCCTATGTGATCCATAACTTACATATCGATGATGACCACCCTGTACTCCCACAACTGCAAGCACTGGTGAGACTCCACAATTCTTACACTGGGTGATAGTATAAATTATGATTTTACAACAACATGTTGTACACAATAGATGAAACCCCATTGCTTCACCTGTTACCCATCAGGCATTACATACACACACCTTTTCATTTTCATGGAAATGATTTCTAAAGAACACATTCCTCATATCCTTCAGCAGTATCAAGCTCCTGCTGGCACATTCCTTCCACAAATTAAAAATGTTTTGATTACATGAGCATGCAAACTTCAGACCAGTTAATTTCTAAACACTCCAGGATTGATTTTATTTCTTTTATTAAGAACACTATCCTGTGTGGGGGGGTTTTGTGGGGTTTTTTTTGTTTATTTTTGTTTTGTTTTCAACAGGCTTGTTGCCAGTTTTATCTGACAAAGTAAGACAACTCTACATACAAATCAGTCAAAGCTCAGCTGCCCGTATGCAGACTGCCTTACTTTTTTTGTTTCTATCATTCATTTCTTTTCCATAACTTCCGTGGAATGCTTCTTTTCAGTCAAGAGTAGCAGATGAATAAGGTAGCTATGTATGGCAAAACAGTGTTTGAATTCCCTTAGCTTTTAGCCATTTCACCAGCAGAAACTAAACAGTGGCACTTTAATTCTGCAAATACGAGAAAATCTTAAGAGATATTAAAGAAAAAACAGAAAGGTACAGCATTCAGTACTTTATGTATTTATTCCCATCTGATATTCACAAAGAATACAGTGGACAAGTGCAATGTCAGCACAATTATTTGATATGAGAGTAAGGCTACGTCTACACGTGAAGCCAACATCGAAATAGCTTATTTTGATGTAGCAACATCGAAATAGGCTATTTCGATGAGTAAAGTCTACACGTCCTCCAGGGCTGGCAATGTCGATGTTCAACTTCGACGTTGCGCGGCACCACATTGAAATAGGCGCTGCGAGGGAACGTCTACACGCCAAAGTAGCACACATCGAAATAAGGGTGCCAGGCACAGCTGCAGACAGGGTCACAGGGCGGACTCAACAGCAAGCCGCTCCCTTAAAGGGCCCCTCCCAGACACAGTTGCACTAAACAACACAAGATACACAGAGCCGACAACTGGTTGCAGACCCTGTGCCTGCAGCATGGATCCCCAGCTGCCGCAGCAGCAGCCAGAAGCCCTGGGCTAAGGGCTGCTGCCCACGGTGACCATAGAGCCCCGCAAGGGCTGGAGAGAGAGCACCTCTCAACCCCTCAGCTGATGGCCGCCATGGCGGACCCTGCTATTTCGAAGTTGCGGGACGCGCAATGACTACACGGTCCCTACTTCGACATTGAAGTAGGGCGCTATTCCTATCCCCTCATGGGGTTAGCGACTTCGACGTCTCGCCGCCTAACGTCAAAGTTAACTTTGAAATAGCTACTTCGAAGTAGCGTGCACGTGTAGACACGGCTTAAGAGTCAAGCACCACTCCAATCCCATTGACATCAGTGAGTATTGGTCAGGTCAATGAGCACTGACTGAACAAAGCACCAAAGCCTATGTTTAACTTTAAGCCTGTGAGCAGTGCCATATTTAAACACACACACACACACACACACACACATACATTTTCTCTTATTTTCCTCAAGCAGCTAAAAAAACATTTAATGGGCCTACATGCATGCTTTTCTTTGCATTCTTGCAGTTACAGAATTCCTTGAAATTATCCCCCACTCCCACACCCCAGCCTCCCTCCAAAAATGTAAGCAGTTTCAGGAAATTTTCCCTCACATATTGTAAACCCTCCAAGATGCCTAAGCCTGCTAGCTGACTGTCTCCAGCTTGTTACACAAAGCTCCAGCTGGTTGCAATTATGGCCCTACCAAATTCATGGGCAAGAAAAATGCATTACAGACTGTGAAATCTGCCTTGTTTGCTTTCATCCTATACTGTACAGATTTCACAGGGGTGACCAGTGTTTCTCAAAATGAAGTTCCAAGGGAGGTGGGAAAGGTGTCACAAGGTTATTTTAGAGTGGTTGCAGTATTGCCTCTTTTATCTCTGTGCTGACCTAAGAGCTCATCAGTTGGAGAGTGGTGGCTAATGGCTGGGAGTCCTGCTCTCAAAGCAGAGCCCTGACAGCAGCAGAACAATAGTAAGGGCAGCAATACCATAGCTTTCCATCCTTACTTCTGCAGGGCAGCTGGCAGCAGTTCTGACTTCAAAGCTGGACTTTCAGCTTGCATCCACCTCTGTCCACCTGACTAGTTCTGAAGGCATCACCGCTGACAGCAACAGTACAGAAATAAGCTTAGCCATACTGCATTTCCTCCATAAAAAAGCTTATGAGCCCCCTCCCACCCCCACGCAACTTGCTTTTGGGTCAGAACCTCTAACATTTATAAGTGTGAAATTTCAAGTGCAAATAGCTGAAATCATGAAATTTATAATCTTTAAAATCCCATAACTGTGAAATTGACCAAAATGGACCATGAATTTAGTAGCACTTGTTATAATTTTCAGGGACTACAGTTCAGCAATTTGGCAGGCAGCTCCCAATATAATCTACAGCTAACAGATCCCATATAATGGCATCATTTCTCAAACGCATGTTCAGTGTCTTATGTTTAGGCAAATTATTTGATCTTGGGTGCATTGTTGTCATCTAAAGCTAGCCTGAGCAAGGGGCACTTGTGGTTCCATAGCTTTCTTGACGTTCATCAGAACTGGTCTCTCCATAAGGTCATCAGTAGATCTTGAGGAACTTCTAGCAGTATTCCTGTTTTGGAATGGTTATGAGCTTTGCCCTCCAGCAATTCTTCATTTCCAGGATAACTGCAGCCCATCCTGTTGATGGCCCAAAAGCCAGCAGCTGTGGTTTTAGATAAAATAGGAGCTCCAACTGGATATAATCCAGGCCTCTGGAACATATTCTGTTTGCTTTTTCCCATAAGCTTTGTAGTTTGGTCCAACTCTGTCCGAGGGAGGAGCCCTCAAGTTTGAATCCACATGAGGATCTGTTATCTCTTTAACTTTAATTTTGACTGCTTGACTGAAAGACTTATCCAAGTTTTATGCATAGGCATTAGGCTTGAGCTAGGATGTGACAACATTTGCAGTGACTGGAAAATCCTTTTTGCTGAGGCTGAAAACTCCAGAAAAACCTTTACTCATTCTGACAGACTATGGAAAGTGCATCTTTGTGATAGTCTCCAGCAATCACACGTGGTTTGATCCAACAGTTGAATGAGGTACTTGTTTTTATTAGTGACCTCCTATTTGTTACTAGCAGATTTGAACTACTAACAGAGTTTAATTGCCTCTGATTACTGTCCATGGATATCCATGTCTGTGATAGCTTCTGGTAATCAATTTCTTAGCAGTTGCCTGAACCAATTAATAGAAAATTTGATCATAATTCTTTATATTGACTGGACGGGTCAAGTCCTACTCAGCCAGCTTGCTGACAGATGTCTTTCTTCTGGACATCCTTCTTGTCAAGCTTTCCAAAAATTACACTGGGCCTTCTTCAATTTTTCAGCCTAACCCTGTGCATATCAAACAAAGTCTACTAATTATGAAAATTCAAGAAAACTTCAAGGTCCTGCTACTCTGACCACTAGCAGCAGTTGCATAGAAAACAAAAAGTTAATGTTGGGTTAAAGCCCATCATCCATCTGCACCTGTGAGCTTGGCATTAGTTTTGGGTTGCAGAGGAGTTGTAGGTTAACACCTGATGCTCACTCAATTAACATCTCTATTGGCATTGTTAATGAACCTCCAAATGATTTGTCAATAAATTAATTTGCCACAGGAGGATAAGCGAAGTTAACTGATAGAGGCTCTCAGATGTTAATGAGCATAAGATCTTTCCTTTGTTGCTTGCCATTTTCTCTCACTTAGACCAAATGTGGACATATATATGTGAATATAGCGCCAGTGGACATTTCTTCTGTAATGTAAAAGGCTATTATATTTGGCATCTGATGGCAATGAGCTGTGATAGAATAGCATAGAACTGAAAGTTAAATGTCAGTAATAAGAGAGCATCTCCTGAAGGAAGATTGTGTTTGCTTTGAGGTTTGTAAGCAGCGTAGTTTGTTTAAAGATGTATATTCACTAGCGTCTTTCCAAATTCTTATTTCTGAGCCCATCTCTCTCCCAATCATGTGCTCACATGATGATGATTGAGGTAGAGGTCACTGCTAGTTCTCACTAGTTGTAAGAGAGAATGGCTTACAGGGTAGGGATCCCTAAATATCCCAGAATTCTGAATCATCTTCCCTCCATGATCCAAATTGGCCCAAATTTTGTCAAATTTCAGGGTATTTTGGAAGATCCATTTTTTCGTCTAGTATCTAAAGACCAGTGAGGTGACAGACACATAGGGTAATATTCTGAGCTATTAATATTTGACTGTGAGTTGATTGAATAATACCTTTATTGGTTTTATTTTAAAAATGACAACATTCAGAGCTTGTGTATGGGTACTGTAGGGCCATCCTTGGGCATATGCAGAGTATGCAGCTGCATAAGACACCAATAAATTTGGGGCACCACTTCACTCCAAATTAAATAGTTCCCTTTGCTGCACCCAAGTATGCCCAATGCAGCTGAAGGCCAGTAGCCTTGTCTCAAGCAGCCCCAATCTCCTGGCCCCCTAGCTCTGCCTCCCAGCCCTGCAACCCCATTGCCTGGCCCCTCAACCCCTCCTCATCTCTCCGCCACACTCCACCTCCCAGCACAGATGGCTGAATTTCTCAGCCATCCCACACTCTGCTTGGATGATCCCTCAGCTCTGGTGGCTCTAATCCCCTGGATTCCTGCTCTGCCTCTTGGCTCACAGCCCTGATGGGCTGCACTGCTCCCCCTTTCACTTGTGCCCCAGCCAGCTTCCCTGCCCCTGTCTCTGCAGCACTGAGCACAAGTCCTGCACTGTTTTAAGGGTCTGAGGTATGAAAAGCAGAACCATCAGCACATTTCCTAAATTCTGAATATAAATAGGCCAGATCACCAGAAAAGGTCAGAATGTATATACTGCAGCCATGGAAATCATATATGGAAATTTAATGTTGGCAAATATACTTATCCTTGCAATTGCATCTCCATATAATTTACAAAAGCACAGCAGTGCTCTAGAATGTGAGCCTTGTAGTAACATAACCTTAATGTTCATTAATTCAGGGCTTTAAAAACATTGACACTACAGAAAGCTAGGCAATAATTAAAAAACAAAACTAAAAGCCTTTTAGTAACAAATGCCATCCACGTTACTGAAAAACTGAAGTGCCTCAGCTTTTTTTGCCATTTCAGCTATTCACTTGCATGTGTGGTACGGGGTGGGGTGAATCATCACCATCATCAATATCCAGGGCTCAGTGCCCGTTGGTGTCTGATGCCTCTCTCATTATTTCCTTCCATCTTTCCCTGTCCAGTGTGGAGTGGCTTACTTTCTGTAGACTAGCTCTGCACCAATCTACTATATTGTCTATCCCTTCTCTGTGGGGTCTGCCTCTCCTATTCGAGCCATCCATTATGCCAAATACCAACGTCTTGATTTTTCGTTCATCGTTCATTCTACAAATATGCCAAAATAGCTGTCGCTTCCATTTTATAATGTTCTGCAGCAGGTTCTCTTTCGGCTGTATCTTTCTATATAATTCCTCATTGATGACCTTCTGCATCCATCCTATTCTCAGAATCTTTCTATAACAACTCCTTTTGAAGGCCAATATTCTTCTTTTGAATCTTTTGTTATCACCCGTCTCACATCCGTACAACATGCTGCTGAATACACACGTTTTCAAGACTCTCAGCTTCGTTCCTAAGCTAATCGTTTTGCTTTTCCAAATCATATCCATCGCCTTCAAACTTGTTCTTGCTTTCACTATTCTAGTCGCTATTTCCTTCTTACAGTCTAGATCATATGTTATGTTGCTCCCCAGGTATGTGAACTCCTCTACATTTTCTAGTTCAATGCCATCAACACGGATCTTCCTTCCTATTTTCTAATCTCCAAATACCCTTGTTTTTGTTTTATCCATGTTCATAATCAGTCCGTACTGCTTCCCTTCTTCATTTAGCACCTGCACTGTTCTCACTAGCTTCTCCCCATCCTCCTCAATGATAACTATATCATCTGCGAACCTCAAGTTGTTAATTCTTTTCCCGTGTACAGATATCCCTTCTACCTCTTCCTTGATCTTGTCCATCGCTCTCTCCAGATGTGTGATGAAGATACTTGGAGATATTGGGTCTCCTTGTCTCGTACCTCTACGTGTTTTAAACCAACTTCCTAATTCCCCACATGCTCTCGCTGCTGCCTCTGTTTTGTCACTGATATCCTTCAACACCTATATGAGTCTGCTATTCACTCCATACGACTCCAACACTGCCCAAGTCACTTTCTGATCTATACCGTCAAATGCCTTTTGAAAATCGAAGAAGCAAGTGTATACATTCTTGTTCTTTCATCGAGCTTTCTCCTCTATCAGTCTTAGTTCCAATATCTGCTGTATGGTACTTCTCTCTTTTCTGAACCCACTTGCTCATCTGCTGTATGCTCTTCTCTCTGCGATCTTAGTCTCTCCATCAGTATCATCCATAGCATCTTGCCTAGATGACTTGTTAGGGCAACCATTCTGTAGTTCTTGCACTCCAATGTACTTCCTTTCTTGTGTATTGTCACTAGCACGGATCTTGCCCATTCCTTAGGTGCCTTCCTTTCTTTCCATACTATATTACATAGTCGGTGTGTTTCCTGAATCATGCTTTCTCTGCCATATTTGATCATCTGTCCTGTGATCTTATTTCCAGGGCTCTTGTTGTTCTTTAGTTGTTTCATTGCTTTTTCTACTTCCTTCTTCAAAATATCTGTCTCAGTCTCAGTGCTTGGCGAAGATGTCTCTTTCAGCTCTTCAGTCAGTCTCTCTGAGACAGTTGGGCCCAACTGTGCTTTCTATAGATCGGTACCGTATCTTGTCCATCACTGCACAATCTTTCCCCTGTTCATGAGCACTTCTTCATTCTCATCTTTGATTGCCATCAGATTCTGTTGTCCATTTCCCATTAATATTCCTGATTGTCTTATACACTTCCCTGGTCTTACATTCACTGTAATACCTCTCTATGGCTACGTCTACACGTGCACCCAACTTCGAAATAGCTTATTTCGATGTTGCGACATCAAAATAGGCTATTTCGATGAATAACGTCTACACGTCCTCCAGGGCTGGCAACGTCGATGTTCAACTTCGACGTTGCTCAGCCCAACATCGAAATAGGCACAGCGAGGGAACGTCTACACGCCAAAGTAGCACACATCGAAATAAGGGAGCCAGGCACAGCTGCAGACAGGGTCACGGGGCGGACTCAACAGCAAGTCGCTCCCTTAAAGGGCCCCTCCCAGACACACTTTCATTAAACAGTGCAAGATACACAGAGCCAACAACTAGTTGCAGACCCTGTATATGCAGCACGGACCCCCAGCTGCAGCAGCAGCAGCCAGAAGCCCTGGGCTAAGGGCTGCTGCCCACGGTGACCACAGAGCCCCGCAAGGGCTGGAGAGAGAGTATCTCTCAACCCCCCAGCTGATGGCCGCCATGGAGGACCCCGCTATTTCGATGTTGCGGGACGCGGATCGTCTACACGTCCCTACTTCGATGTTGAACGTCGAAGTAGGGCGCTATTCCCATCCGCTCATGGGGTTAGCGACTTCGACGTCTCGCCGCCTAACGTCGATTTCAACTTCGAAATAGCGCCCAACACGTGTAGACGTGACGGGCGCTATTTCGAAGTTACTGCCGCTACTTCGAAGTAGCGTGCACGTGTAGACGCAGCCTATATCTCTCATTGCTCCTCTAACCATTTCTCCTTATCCTTTCTGGCTGCTTTCCTTACCTCTTTGCATTTCACCCAATATTGCTGTTCCACCATCTGCGAAACATCTCTTCTGATCTTCAACGCTTTCTTCTCTTGAACCAACTTCGGTGAATCATGCCATACGAAATGCAAAGATCACAACATCTGATCTAATAATAGATAAGTCTTTGCAATCATCCAGTTACTTTCAGTTCAAAATCAGTCAGTCTGTCAAACCGGAATAGCTCATGAATGCACTTACCACATACTGTTAGAAATTAGGGTATAAACCCAAATTCAGTTTTTCATAGGTTCAACAATATGAGCAACTCAAACACTAATGTCTTTAATATGAAGTCACAGAACACAACAGCAGAAATATAACACTTTAAAGACTAACAAAATGAATTATTCAGTGAGGAGCTTTTGTGGGATAGACCCACTTCTTCAGATCAATCTCATTTCCAATACAGACTGACATTTATAAGTACAGAGGACCAAAAAAAAGAAAGCATTAAAAACTGACACAGGGGATGAGGGGCAGAGGCATGTTAATTGTCCTGCCTGAGATAATTACAAGCAACAAAGGAAGGAAAGTAATCCCTGTAATGCAAGAGGTAATTGATGTCTCTGTTCATACCATGTGTTAATGTGTCAAATTTGAATATGAATTCCAACTCACAAATTTCTCTCTCTAATCTGTATTTAAATTCTTTTTGCTCCAGGACACAAATTCTCAGGTCTTTAACAGAATTGCCCACTCCATTAAAGTGTTCACTGACTGGCTTTATGTGTATTGAGTTTCTTGATGTCTACTCTGTGTCCATTTATTCTTTGGCAAAGGTTTTGCCCAGTCTGTCCAATGTACATAGTGGCAGGGCATTGTTGGCACATAATGGCACATATACTGTCGCTGGAAGTGCACGAGAATGTGCCTTTGATCTTGTAACTAACATGATTAGGTCCAGTGATGGTATCCCCAGAATAAATGTGTGGACAAAGTTGGCAGTGGGGTTTGTTGCAAGGAAAAGTTCCAGGATTAGTATTACTGTGGTGTAGCCTGTGATTCTAGTGAGAATCTTTCTTACGGAGGTTGTCTAGAGGAAAGGACAGGCCTGTCACCTAAGGCCTTCTGAAGAATAGCATCATGATCATTTCAGTTGATTTTACCAACCAGGCAAGGTTGTCTTTGTGATAGATGATCCCCAACATAAATATTGTGTGTTGGGGGCATGGGTTGTGTGTGTGATTTACTTCCAGTCCCAATCGCTTACCTTAGCTCATCTGCACCTTAGGTCCTACACCAAAGATCATATTTGAGTCAATCCTAAAATAGGGATTTAGTAACAAATGTTGTTATTGATAAGGCTAAAGCAAGTAAACATGCCCAGAGAGACAGGTTAGTCTTTGGTTCCAAAAGTAATAGAGCTCCTGTAATATGCAAGCTCTACATGTCCTTTTTAGGACAATGCCAACTAAGCACTGGGGATCCCTAGTTTATGCTTAGAACTCCTGTCCTCTCAAACTCCCAGCAATGAGATGTTTAATTTCTTCCTGTCAGGGAATTTTATTCCCTTATCCCAGAGTAGACAAATATGTTCTTCATGGGTCTGCAGAAAACAGATCAACAAATTCTTTTCACCACTGATCTTCCACAATAGTTAATTCACTGTCTATAGATCTTTCTTTCTTTCTTTATTGGGTGTTGGGGGGAGAAGCTAGTACCTACTGTGGTAAACTACTATTTTACACTTAGTAATACTTTTTCTTCTGAGTGCAGGGAAGGGTGATTTTCACTTCCATAGGAAACATTATTATAATTAGAGTGCAATCATTTATATAATTAGTTTACACTATGGTATACAGATAAAGTGAGATTAACGCATATAGAAATTTACAAACATTTCACAAAGTCCAAACATATCTCTAACTCTAATGCATATTTTACCAGTACTAACATGCAGATAAACTAGACTGGTTTTCAGCTATGCATTTGTCAGTATTCACCAACAAATGACATGAACTCACACCTGGTCTGCCAGTATCAGTCACTATAGTAGTTTAATTAATCCTACTTTTCTAAAATGCTACTGCTTGATATTTACAGTTTATCTGGTTCTTCAATTCTGTGGATCTGTATACTTCCTCTGGATGCATTTATTAAACTTCATGCAGACTTAGAGGCTGGAGGAGATTTCATTCTCTACTTGTTCATTTACCTCTTTGCAGTACAGTTTCCCTTTCAGTGTTTTAAATGTTAATTTGTTTAAGCTTTAAATTTCATGGCAAATTATGCTTGCATATAGACTATCATCATGAAGTTTAGATTCTGTAGCACTAAAACCCTGGTTAAAAACCAGCACCTTACTCAACCTCCATATAAAGGCATTGGAGGCAGAAGCTGCAAGGAGCCCTGAACCTTTACCACGCGCTCAGTGGCATAAATCCTAACCGCCGAAGAAACTGCTTTGTCCTGCCTCACGCTACTCTCCGACACTGCTACTCTTCCTAAGGCCTGGCCTACACTCAGCTTTGCTCCCTAGTGTAGACTGGGGCTCTTCAGACTCACACTGATGTCCCATGCGTTTCAACTCATGCATCTGATGAAGCGGGTCTTTGCCCATGAAAGCAAATGCTCCAAAATATCTGTTAGTCTATAAGGTGCCACAAGACTTCTTGTTGTTCTCAAAGATACAGACTAACATGGCTACCTCTCTGATACTGATGTCCTGTACTCCATGCAATAGCATGGAGCACCAGGGTTGATGGCTGAGCCCAGAGAGATCAATTTTGCTATGTCTTCACATATGTGGCAAATCAGTCTCCGGAAGATCAGTTACAGCATGTTGAAACACCCCACCCCAAGCACAGTAAGGTCCCCACATTCGTGAACTTAATGTTCACGAATGCAATTATTTGTGATCAGCACTGGGATGGGGAGCACCCACACCGCTTCCCCAGGGCCCCAGGCAGGAGCACCGGTGGCTGCCGCTACCCAGGACTCTGGGGCTGGGAGCATCGGCAGCTGCTGTGGCTTCCCTGAGGCTCCAGGGCCAGAGCTCAGGCAGCCACCACTTCCCAAGGACTCCAAGCACATCCCCATTAGCAAAAATCAACATTCGTGAGGGTTCTGAACAACGAACCCTCGCAAATGTTGTGACCCTATTGTGCAGACATACCCTAAATAAGCAAGAAGCTGCAGCTGACACAAGACAGGTCTATACCACTGCCTCCACTTCCCTTTAGTTAACAGCACTCCTGCATGACAGGAATTTTCCACTGAGTAGCTTAAGTGACTGTTCAGTGGGAGCTTTATGTGGGTGAAGTCAAACACACATTTGCAGGATGGATAACCTGCTGTAACTGGGACATAAAAACTGCAAATCACATATAGAAATTCATGAAATATCACAACTTACAAATCTTCATAGAAAAATTACTAGTCTAATGAAGCCTATCCTTTTAACTCCTGTACTAGATGAAAATCATGCTTAGTAAAAATAGATGTGGAATGGAAAACTAGTAAATCAAAATTCTCGTCAAATATTGACCCTTACTGGCCTACAAAATGAGGGGATGGGCTATTCCACCCAATATTCCCTCTTTATGTCCTTCAGACAGATACTCTTGGTGGGAAGGTACTCTTGGTGGGAGAAGCTGGGTGTAAAAGGAAGAACAGGTGGACATTACTGGAGTGAGCTTCACCAATGTGGCTGCCTTAGCAAGCCTTTGTTTGTTTCCCTAATCTTTGTATAAGGTTGGCCCACAAAGAGAGACCCAATTAACTCTGCTTATTCTACTAGCTTCAGGTAAATCCCAAACCCCACCTGAAACGAAACTGGCTCAGATTTTAGCTGCTTCAGTTTATATCGACTTTTTTTTCTTTAAACTCAACAAGACACATATTACCATCTCCAAGAGACTGTCAGACAAGGGTGTTTTTTTTTTCTTCCAAAACTCTCTCCAGATAAAGTTAAGGGAAAATAAAAGCCTTACTGAATACTTCATAGGTCATTTTTTCTTTTTTTATATCTTTCATAAACTAAAGAATTTAGCCCACATAGTATGACACATAGGCTACGTCTACACGTGCAGCCAACATCGAAATAGCTTATTTCGATGTTGCGACATCGAAATAATCTATTTCGATGAATAACGTCTACACGTCCTCCAGGGCCAGCAACGTCGATGTTCAACTTCGACGTTGCTCAGCCCAGCATCGAAATAGGCGCAGCGAGGGAACGTCTACACGTCAAAGTAGCACACATCGAAATAGGGATGCCAGGCACAGCTGCAGACAGGGTCACAGGGCGGACTCAACAGCAAGCTGCTCCCTTAAAGGGCCCCTCCCAGACACAGTTGCACTAAACAACACAAGATACACAGAGCTGACAACTGGTTGCAGACCCTGTGCCTGCAGCATAGATCCCCAGCTGCCGCAGAAGCAGCCAGAAGCCCTGGGCTAAGGGCTGCTGCCCACGGTGACCATAGAGCCCCGCAGGGGCTGGAGAGAGAGCATCTCTCAACCCCCCAGCTGATGGCCGCCATGGAGGACCCAGCAATTTCGACGTTGCGGGACGCGGATCGTCTACACGGTCCCTACTTCGACGTTGAACGTCGAAGTAGGGCGCTATTCCTATCTCCTCAGCTGCGTCTACACGTGCACGCTACTTCGAAGTTAACTTCGACGTTAGGCAGCGAGACGTCGAAGTCGCTAACCTCATGAGGAGATAGGAATAGCGCCCTACTTCGACGTTCAACGTCGAAGTAGGGACTGTGTAGACGATCCGCGTCCCGCAACGTCGAAATTGCTGGGTCCTCCATGGCGGCCATCAGCTGGGGGGTTGAGAGATGCTCTCTCTCCAGCCCCTGCGGGGCTCTATGGTCACCGTGGGCAGCAGCCCTTAGCCCAGGGCTTCTGGCTGCTTCTGCGGCAGCTGGGGATCTATGCTGCAGGCACAGGGTCTGCAACCAGTTCTCAGCTCTGTGTATCTTGTGTTGTTTAGTGCAACTGTGTCTGGGAGGGGCCCTTTAAGGGAGCGGCTGGCTGTTGAGTCCGCCCTGTGACCCTGTCTGCAGCTGTGCCTGGCATCCCTATTTCGATGTGTGCTACTTTGACGTGTAGACGTTCCCTCGCTGCGCCTATTTCGATGTTGGGCTGAGCAATGTCGAAGTTGAACATCGACGTTGCCGGCCCTGGAGGACGTGTAGACGTTATTCATCGAAATAGACTATTTTGATGTCGCAACATCGAAATAAGCTATTTCGGTGTTGGCTGCACGTGTAGACGTAGCCCTCATGAGGTTAGCGACTTCGACGTCTCGCCGCCTAACGTCGAAGTTAACTTCGAAATAGCGCCCGACGCGTGTAGACGCGACGGGCGCTATTTCGAAGTTGGTGCCGCTACTTCGAAGTAGCGTACACGTGTAGACGCAGCTATAGTGTTGTATTTCTTTTTAGTGACAGGTCCCAGAGGTGCGATACCGCGAAGGATGAAAGACAAAGACGAACATAGACAGCAGGGGGCCAACAGTTCTATAGTCTGAAGGCCCTGAGTTTATTATTCTCACAGCTTTTATAACCAAGTGAGAGCACATTATTATGAGAAAAGCAGTCAGCTACAATATAACTGGCTCAGCACTTCTATCTCTAAAAAAGCCACATCAATCCTCCCAGTCCTTGAACATGGACTCTCAAAAACACCTAATCAAAACAACACAGCTCCCGGCGGCTTGCCTACACGAGAGCAGGTGTTCCGTCTGGATGCCAAGAGCCCAGCCAGGCCTGGGAAACATGTAGGAGGGAGAAGGCAAAACTCCTTCAACATAGTCTCTAAATACGAAACCTTGTTTAATGTTAAACACCATGTTATATTAACAACTTCAGCATATTTATTCCATCGAACTTAATATGACATATTTACCAGCCCATTATGGTGCTCACGTGCAAGCAGAAGCTGGCACCTTATTAAACGAGCAATTATTTTCCAAGTTAGTTTGAAAGAAGCTTTTTTTAATATTCTTGAGATTGCACTGAACTATTTAAAAATGTGCAAACTGCCGGAATGATTTGCAAAAGAAGAAAAACACCTTCTATTAAAGCCTCTCAAAGTGTGTCCTTTGGAAGTTAAAGTATCATTGCTTATTTGTATTCACTTCTCTTTGGTGAAAAGAAAAGTGTTCATTTTACGCATTTTTTTTTTAATATGTGAAGGGCATTCATTTTATCCTGTTTTTGACCCAGAAGGTGGAGGAGAGAGGCAGGACAGAAATGAGTGGTTAAACACATTTTTTTGTTGGTATTCTTGCAGCACTGGACTGCTGGTTAGTCACAAGTGGATGCTTTGGGTGGCAAGCTGACTATAACACCTGTTGATTTAACCCTGGTTTATGTTTTCATCTGAGATGGAATTTGTTTAGATTCTTTTTTTAGACAAGGCAGGCTTGAGTGAATGGAATAGAGCTGACTTCAAGGTTTCATGAAAAACAGAGACTTTAGAAGACAACGGATGTTGGGAGAAAGCAAAAAGCCTATAGCAAGTGGGTGGGGGTGGAGTAAATACAGGATTTGACATGCTTCTGCCCAATTATGGGCTGAGGGCTGGATGTCATGATAACAGAATGACTTTTATCAGAGGAGTAGCTGTGTTAGTCTGTATCCACAAAAACAACGAGAATTCCTGCAGCTGCTTGTAGGCTAACAGATTTTTTGGTGCATAAGCTTTAGTGGGCAAAGACCCACTTCGATAGATGCGCGTAGAATGACTTTTGTAGAATTTTTTTAGAATTATTTTTGATGCTCACAGTGAAAACTAAGTTTCTTAAACAAAAGCAAGGCTAGCTGGCCTTCCTCATGGAGAGAGATTTCCTTAGCCTCATCTGCTTTATTTGACAAGGGTCAAGGAAGCTAAGGTAGGACTGCAATGCTTGGAGGTTGGAGGGAAAAAGGACTTTCTTTTTTCAAACTCTCTTCAGAAATGTCTTCACTCACCTTGTGTCCTTCGTTCTGGGCCTGACACAGCTACAATACTGCAAACACAAACTTAAAAACAGATGGCTTCTCACCACAGAGGCTTAAGTTGCTGAAGTACATTTTTGTCTAGAAAATGTTTGATTATATACATGTGTTCATTTGCTCACTGTGACTTCTGCTGTTTAAGTCTATACTCTGTGGGAATACTACAATTGGAAAATTGCTGAGTTTTTTTCTTTGATAAATCATCACTATAGAGCTGTGAAATGTAATGTAAAATAGTCAACATGAGAACTGTCTGTACAAATTGAGTATGTCAAAAGAAAGGAACTCGTGCTTTCACAGAATCCATAGCTTGCTGCTGACTCAGTGAAAGCATATCCTCCTGAAACTGCCACATGATCCATACCCCTCTCGTGGCATTGTAGAAAAAAAATCAGGCATATATCAGCCTTCCTCCTTCACTACTACTACAGATCTTTATTTCAAGTGTTAATCACTTTCTGGTACAATGGTAGCTCTTGAGTAATCTTAGATGGTCTAACATTGCCACTTTAGTGTATTCCTGAGCATTACTATCCCTCGGCTACTTTCTTCTGTTTACTTAGAATATTAAAATATGCTTGTGCTGATTGAAGTAAGCTTGCCTGAGTATGTCACTCTTATTCCAGCAATAATTCGGAGTAATTCCAGGGATTTAAATCAAATCACTGTAGATTTCCAATAGTATAACTGAGAAGATTTTGACCCCTCTTATATGCTTTATTTAATTAGGTGGTAATGCAGCAGAGTTATAGCTACATAACATTTGCTCTTTAGAGAAATATTGTTTACATGACCATCTTCAAGCATATAACATGTTTTTTCCCTCTGGCAAGATAAACATTTGGTCGTTAATACGAAACAAGAAATTATTATAAAGAATAAATGCAAAGATTACCTATTACCATAGGATACCATTCGTGAGGTTAATGTAACATTCTCTTTTTCCTTCCAGATTCCATAAATGAAGAGCTCAAAACCTTTTATAAATTAATATAACCAGAGTGTGCTCATAGATAGGTTTTCTTACAGCTTTAGATAGTGGAAATGGTTATGCATTAAGAAAAAAAGAATGATGTACCATTAATTTTTAATGTGTTAAGTAAACAAGTAAGACCTTTTTTATGCCTTTGTTAAGCCATGTTTTGTCTCTAACTAATATATTTGCTAATAACTTCTCAGTGGAGCTGGGTTACAACCTGATGGGTACTTCTGGGGGGAAAACCAACATCAAAATATACACAAATCTCATGGTAATGGCAGATAAAATTTGAAGTGGTGAACGTTATAGGAAATCTACAGACTTAAGAGCATTCTTAAGGGTTGAAGCAAATATTCATTTTCACCACTTTTTAAAATTCAAAATGCATTGCTAATGCTAAGTCATAAAAACCCTTTAACCCATTACCATCCACAAAAAGTCCTTAACATGATTTTGAGGGCCATGTTTTTAAAAAGGTGTATACCTGAGTGCACTCACTCATGGACTAAGGCATGTAGTTCCATATACATGTGCACCATAAATTGTGTACATAAATCAAGTAACTTTGAAATCTGAATTCTAGGCACCCAACTAGTTTGCGCAAGTAATTAATTTATTTACACAAATATAGAAACTGAAAGCCCTATCCTCATTTTCAATAAAGCCTTTTTACACCATTCTGGCAGTGTAAAAGCATCTTAAAGTTGATATAAATGTACAATAACTCAAATCATCACCATTGTTCCCTCAGTTTCCATCCATGGACAGAACAAAGTTTGTCATGTGTACTGAGGCATGTGCAAATGCGCACCACCAATAGAAACCCATGCTGTTGGCTGTGGGTGCTCTGCCGATCAACTGGGCGGCACCCGAATCTCTCTTGTGTGGGCGCCCAAGTACTCAGCGTACAGGGAACCCGGTTCTCACCCCCTCAAGCTCGCTTTACACAAAGTGATATACAATAGCTGCTCGATGAATGGTAAATGTGTAGCAAGGGTGGGCCCCCATGAGCTGAGGGACTCAGACCTAGCACCACCATGTGAGGTGACCTTAACCCCCTCAAGTGCTATGTACTGAATTGTTAAAACATGACCTCTAATCTGCTATATTTATTTAAACTAATTTGATAGAAATATTGTTAATTTAAGTTTAAAAATTAATGGCCTAAAATATGCTTTTCCAATAGCAGTGATTACTAAGACATGTGGAGTCTTATTCCTTTCTGGCACCCTTGCACAGGGGATGGGTACGACCTACTGCCCACATGCAACATTTTTGTCCAAGAAGAGTACTTGGGCCTGTGGTGTAAGATGACAGAACTGCAGGAGTGTTAGCAGCTTGCTTTTAAAAAATCAGGAATTTCATTCATCTCGCTTTTCCAGGCTATTGTTGAGTTAGGGCTTGTCTGCACTGCCACTTCATTGTGCTGTAACTTTCTCATGCTTCTCAACCAGAGCACAGGTTATAGCACTGTAAAGCACCCATGTAAATAGGCTCCTTGTGTTCTCAGCTACTGCTCTCAAGAAGGTGGTTTAGCTACAGCCCTGGGAGAGTGCTTTCTCAGCCTTGGTGCTGTGACCACACAGCTGCATTAAAGTGACACCATGTCACCACTTTAAACATGGCAGTGTAGACACAGAGTCAGCAGTGTCTCTCCTCCTTTGCCCCAGCATGACTCAGGCTCATAAGGACAGCAAGTACAAAATTGTGGAAAGGCTAACACTCAGTCCCTCCTTGTAAAGTGTGCCTTCGCTTCACTTTCACTCTTCCCAGGCAGATCCCCTATATTGTCTTAACTAGGCAACTAAACAAGACATTTGGCACACCATTTTTATTTAAATGGAACCAATACTGGCATTCAACTTGTGACAGAGAAATTATGGTCCTGCCCAAACTGAGGCTAGGCCTGCACTTGGAGTTGGATAGATGTACAGTAGTTCTGATTTGAACTATTGTCTAAGCTGTAGCCAATTATTTGACCACACTGGTGGTTCAATAGCGAAAATGTTAAACCAAATAACCACATTTAGCCAATTTGTCTAAAGACAACAGTACAATTAAAAAAATTGAAGCACTCCCCCAAAGTTTAGATAATTTGTTCTCACACCTTTTATGGAAACCTTGCTCCCAAACAGGCATGCAAAACCAGCCATATTTTGTATAGTCCTGCTTTTCTTGTACTTTTGTGTACCCATATCTCACTTGGAATCCTACAGACCAAGTTCTAGCCTGTAGAAGATTATAGAGTGAATGTCTTACCTTTGACAGATTTCATATTTGTTCATGACAAAGTTGAATTCAGTATGGCAGAATGATGTGGGAAGAATTGGCGAGGTAAATAGTTCTGGGGAGATCATTGTGCAAGCTTTTTATACACACATGCACGCACGCATGCACGCACACACACCCACCATGTAGGACAGTGAGTCTATGCTGCTGCTTTTTGCTTCTAGGGTTACATTACTAGTTTTTGTTTGTTTGTTTTAGTGCCCTTGTTTAATCAGAGTTAGCTTATGTCTACTTGATCTGGGAATGATATCTCCAAATCCAAATGTAGAAAGGTGGGTCCTCAGGACAACAAATGTAAGTGTTTTTAAGCATTGATACAGATGTATTAGGGAGACCAAAGATAGCTTAGACTAGGTTTCTTTTCCGATGTATTATCTCACCCTAGACTAAGAGTATCTGGTGCTGCTTTTATACTCCTCTTACACAGTTAATTTTAACTCCTCCTCTCCAAAACTGAATATTTCAAGTGATTTCCTTTCCAATGCAAATATATTTGACAGAGACAGAGAGAGAGAGAGAGAAGCAGGTTCTGAAAACAGCAAAGAATAACCTTTGTCTGCTGCTTGTAACACATGGCCAAAGCACATACCTCAGAGAAAAAAGACCTACCATGGTCTCCAGTTGTGTGAATTAGGGTACAGAGCTTTTGCATTTTAATAAAACCTTCTGAACCTCAAGACCAATGAGATTTTGGCCATTTGTTTTCAATGAAAATAGGAGACTCTGGCTATTAAAAAACAGGGGTTTTTACTTGCTTTGTACAAAAGTAGACAATTTAACATACGGGCTACATCTACACTAGCACACTATGTCGAAGTAGCCTATTTTGAAGTAAGAACACCAGAATTGGCTACTTTGATGTGTATCATCTACACTTCCTCCAGGGCTGGTGCTGTCGACATTCAATGTCAAAGTTGTGATGGGGAACATCGAAAGGAGCCACCTGGAAGGAAATGCGTAGCGGCCACACACACAAGCACTCTACATCAAAATAAGGGGCCAGCAAAGCCTGTGGACGGGGTCACAGACTGGACTATCCTTCTGGGGCAAGAGCAAGCTGCTCCCTTAAAGGGCCCCTTCCAGACACACTCGGCCTGCACAGCACAAGGTCCACAGAGCTGACAGCTGGTTGCAGACCCCATGCACACAGCATGGACCCCCAGCTGCAGCAGCAGCAGCCAGAAGCCCTGGGCTAAGGGCTGCTGCACATGGCAACCATAGAGCCCTGCAGGGCCTGGACAGAGCGTCTCTCAACCTCTCAGCTGATGGCTGCCATGGAGGACCCTGCTATTTCGACGTAGCGGGACGCAGATCGTCTATGCATGCCCTACTTTGACTTTGAACATCGAAGTAGGGTGCTATTCCCATCTTCGGGTAGGAATAGCAATTTTGATGTCTCGCCATCTAACGTCGATTTCTACGTCGAAATAGCACACAGCGCGTGCAGACACAATGCATGTTATTTCAATGTTGTTCTAGCTGCTTTGAAGTAGCTGGCTAGTGTAGATGCACCCATGAATATAGGACTGTCTGCAGCTTTATGAATACATATTTCTAAGGGGTCTGTCTTTTCTCTTAGTACCTACTGACCACATCTACATGGGCAGCCTCTGTTGACACAGGTCGCTGTTGACAGAAACCTCAACAGTACCTCTGTCAACAGATAGTGTCTACACAGAAAAGCAGATCAAAAGAGCAAGAGCCAGACTGCCCTGCCCTCTCTCAACAGAATGGCTAAGCAGAAGCTCTGCAAATAATGCTGGCCAGGGAACCGGAAGCCCTCTTTGTTGACAGAAGTGTCTACATGGGCACTCTGTCAAAAAAACCCACCTTTGACAGAGGTGTTATACCTGATTGGGAACGGTGATAACTCTGCCACTGAACAGCTGAGTTTTGTCAACAAACTCTTAACCATGTAGACACTCGGTGAGTTTTGTTGACAAAAACCCAGTTTTTTTTGACAGAAGCTGCCTATGTAGACATGGCAACTCAGATTTGAAATCAGTAAGATAACAGTAACAAATAGGGTGCGTCTACTCTAGCCGGCTACTTCGAAGTAGCTGGCACAACGTCAAAATAGCATGCATCATGTCTACACATGCTGTGCGCTATTTCAACATTGAAATTGACTTTAGGCAGTGAGATGTCAAAATCGCTATTCCTATCCGAAGATAGGAATAACGCCCTACTTCAGCGTTCAGTGTCGAAGTAGGACGTGTGTAGACCATCTGCATCCCACTATATCGAAATAGTGTGGTCCTCCATGGTGGCCATCAACAGAGGGGTTGAGAGACACTCTGTCCAGCCCCTTCAGGGCTCTGTGGTCTCCATGTGCAGCAGCCCTTAGCCCATGGCTTCTGGTCGCTGCTGCTGCTGCTGCTGTAGCTGGTGGTCCATGCTGTGTGCATGGGGTCTGCAACTTGTTGTCGGCTCTGTGGACCTCGTGCTGTGCAGGCTGAGTGTGTCTGGGAGGGCCCTTTAAGGGAGTGGCTTGCTGTTGTCCCAGAAGGGTTAGTCCAGCCTGTGACCCTGTCTGCAGGCTCTGCTGGCCCCTTATTTTGATGGAGCACACTTGTGTGTTTGGACGCTCCACATTTCCTTCTGGGGCAGCTCCTTTCAATGTTCCCCATCGTTACTTCAACGTTGAACATCGATGGCACCAACCCTGGAGGGTGTGTAGATGATACACATCAAAGTAGCCTATTTTGATGTTCTTACTTCAAAATAGCTACTTCGACGTAGTGTGCTAGTGTAGACGTAGCCAATAGCCACATCTACATGTGCCAGCTACTTCGAAGTAGCCGTGCCAACTTCGAAATAGCGCCCGCCACATCTACACGTGGCGAGCGCTATTTTGAAGTTGAAATTGACGTAAGGCAGCGAGACATCGAAGTCGCTATCCCCAATAGGAGATGGGAATAGTGCCCTACTTCAACGTTGAACGTCGAAGTAGGGCACGTGTAGACGATACGCGTCCCGCAACATCGAAATAGCGGGTCCGCCATGGTGGCCATCAGCTGAGGGGTTGAGAGACACTCTCTCCAGCCCCTGTGGGGCTCTATGGTCACCGTGTGCAGCAGCCTTAGCCCAGGGCTTCTGGCTGCTGCTGCTGCAGCTGGGGATCCATGCTGCATGCACAGGGTCTGCAACCAGTTGTCGGCTCTGTGGATCTTGTGCTGTTTACTGCAAGTGTGTCTGGGAGGGGCCCTTTAAGGGAGTGGCTAGCTGTCACCCGGGAAGTGCTAGTCCGCCCTGTCACCCTGTCTGCAGCTGTTCCTGGAACCCTTATTTCGATGTGGGCCGCCTTGGCGTGTAGACACTCCCATGCAGCGCCTACTTCAATGTGGTGCTGCCCAATGTTGACGTTCAATGTCAAAAGCACCAGCCCTGGAGGATGTGTAGACGCTATTCATCGAAATAGCTTATTTTGATTTCGCTACATTGAAATAAGCTATTTCGACGTAGCATACACTTGTAGACGTAGCTAATGACAAATATTTTGAAACACTCAGGCTGTGTCTACACGAGCCCCAAACTTCACAAATGGCCATTTCAAAGTTTACTAATGAAGCGCTGAAATGCATATTTAGCGCTTCATTAGCATGCGGGCGGCCGCGGCACTTTGAAATTGACGCGGCTTGCTGCTGCACATCTCGTCCCGATGGGGCTCCTTTTCGAAAGGACCCCGCCTACTTCGAAGTCCCCTTATTCCCATGAGCTGATGGGAATAAGGGGACTTCGAAGTAGGTGGGGTCCTTTCGAAAAGGAGCCCCGTCGGGACGAGACGCGTGGCGGCAAGCCGCGTCAATTTCTAAGTGCCGCGGCCGCCCTCATGCTAATGAAACACTGAATATGCATTTCAGCGCTTCATTAGTAAACTTCAAAATGGCCATTTGTGTGGCCATTTCGAAGTTTGGGGCTCGTGTAAACATGGCCTCAATTTCTAAAGAATTGTGCAATGTTATAACATTGTTTCTGTGCAGGTGAGAAAACTGTAAAAGCATATACTACAGCTTGCTGCCTTAACATTTAGTTCTCATTGATCTTGTCTGTACAGATAAGCCAGATTATATTTTGGCATTTGTTGGCAATAGCTGTGTTAAAATTAAGTGTCTTGCCCCCACTAGAGTTTTAAAGAAATAAGGCTGTGTCTACACATGCCCCTCCCTTTTGGAAGGGGCATGTTAATGAGGCACTTTGGAACAGGTAAATGAGGCACTGACATGGATATTCAAAGCCACATTAGCATAATGGCAGCCAGTCGCACTTGGAAAATACTGCTTTCAAAATGCAGACTGGCTGTATAGATGCGGGTGCTTCAAAATAAGTGCAACACTTCGAAATTCCCTTATTCCCAAAATGAATTGGGAAGAAGGGAATTTCAAAATGTGGGGTTAATTTCAAAGCACCTGCACCTATACAGCCAGTCTGCATTTTAAAATCAGCACTTTTGATGTGCATCTAGCCACTGAATATGCATGTCAGTGCCTCATTCCAAAAGGGAGGGGCATATGTAGACATGGCCTAAGTGTAGTATAATTTATCAAGCATACTACCATACTGTAAAATGATTATTCCATTAGCTGCATGACAATGAACAAATTCATTACGTGTTTACTTTGGTGTATAGCCCAAGCATTTTATACCAAACAAACTGATACGATATTGCCTATCTAGGTTAAAATACTACGAGTAGTATTGCATAGGTTGAACTAAAGCAAGTACACTGAAATGTCTGTATTTCTACTGCTTCATTTAAATGTAGCTGTAATGGTCCTTGACAGCCCTGGAGTCTGAAGTCTTCATCTAAACTCCAGAACAGAACAATGGAGCATAAGGAGCTGCAGTGCAAGCTTTCCTACAGTGACTCTAACTTGGAAGATCGGGTCCTAGTTTCTTTTCCAACAGAGGAAGTCTTTGGCTTCTGTGACTAATACCAAGAATGTCAGTTAGTGCCTTCATTTTGTATGTTGTGACATAGACACATATCTATGAGGAAGCAGAGTTAGACTCCAAACAAGGTGACAGAGGGGAAAAGCTTTTGGACATTCCTGATCTGATCTCCATTTGAGTCTGCATCCTGAAGAATTACTCCCTATCTTATTATCTATCTTATCCACCATCCAGTCCCCTTTATTCTTTTATAGCTTATCAGCTTATCTGCAATGGACCCAGGCCAAAATAAGTAGATACAGTCCCCAAAGCAGATTTCTCATTACTGGGCAAGCGCAAGCTAGCCTTTATGTTCAGCATGAAGAAATTTATCTGTTTCACTGAAAGTAAAACAAAAGTTTTGCCAAAAATATCACTTCCCAAACCAACGTAATTGTGCCAGCCAAACACTCAGTAGCTATTCTGTACCATTGAAACAAAGAAATCTTTTGCTAGCATAGCTTAAACTATGCTTCAAACTTTTGCCAGTATCATAACTACAGTTTGGGCTGTAATTTATTTATTTATTTATTTATTGAAATTTAGGGACACTCTTTTCGCAATAGCAAAACTAACAAGAATTACATCACCAAAAAGTGCTTGTGACGAAACAACTCTTTTCATCTGGGGAACTGGTATGCTATACTTGCAAAAACATTAACTTTCTAGTATAAACCCATTCCTCTTAGAAGGGTTGCCAATATACCTACACCTACACATACTAACCCTTTCTTAAGTGGAGCAGATCTACATCTGTGTGAGAGTATCTCTTCTGTCACATAGAGCATCTCTGAGGGAAACAGAATGACCATATATTTTGGCATGATTTAGTTGTACCTCTCTAATCCTGTAACATCCATAATCCAATATGATTTTAGTTAGCTGGAAGACTGCTTATTGTGGGTGTGACCAAGTTTCCCATGGTCCTATAAAGTGTGTTTACAGTTCTGTCTCACAGTGTTCTGTGCTAGTATTAGCTGTAAGTTACCCCTAAACATCTTCTGCAGACCCAGTCAGTAGTGGAAGTGTTGTTAATGTGCTGGGCAATGTTGATCTCCCACAGTCCAGCAAATTCTCTCATTTGGCACTGGTCAGGTCTCAAGGGTGCCAGACTGAAGAGATTTAGCTTGTACTTAGAAATATTTAATATGGGTCACAGAAAACAAATATCCAAACTCTGAATACCTCATCTTCCATAATAAGTCTTATGCATTGTGCATTTCAGAAAAAAAATACCTCTGGTAATGGCTTAAGCTAAGCAAAAATACTTTTCTTTTCTCAAATAAACCTTATTTATAAAGAACAACCTTGGAAGAGCACATCTAGCTAGTCATGTGTCTGACAGTTTCTCAATAGCAAGCTCTCACAGATTCTTAATGTAAATTTGGTCCACTTCTAGGTATAAGACTATATTAGGAAGAAGCAAACAGCATGATATGTCAGATGCATAAAAATATTATGTTACAATGATCGCAGTCTACATGAGCTGTTGGTTACTATACAATCTCTAAGCAGGATACCACGAATAAAACAGATTAGTCACCTAAAGTAGGCACAGAGAGTGCTGACATGTCATCAACCTAAAGAGCCACTGCATACCATCGCTTCTACACAAATGCTGCAAAAAAAGCACATAGTGATTACTCATCTTTTCATTTTGAATTAAATTCTCCTGAGGCTTCCTCAGATGGAGGCACAGAACATGCTGGGTGTATTCCTGACCTTTTTTATGGTTGGGAAGGAGTTGAGTGGGGTTGGGAGGATGAAAATAACGAAAGGTGGGGAATGGAGAGAGACTGTTAGAAGAGAAGAGTGGTCCCTCTGTTTTCCAAGATTACTTCTGCTCTGAGGATATTATAACTGACAAACTGTGTGTGCGTGTGCGCTGGAGGAATGAAATCTTCAAACTTTAATACTTTTTTAAAAAAAATCCTTGGATTAAAGAAGTTCTGCCTGTCTTGAAACTGCTCCTTTCCTTCAGCACAGACAATATACCACTAATTTATTAGTCATGGGTAATATTTCAGTAGCATTGAAAACTGAGCCAGCCCACATTTGTATGGACTTCAGGGTGAAGAATGAAATAACAATTTAGTATCCATGTCACACAGATGCAATTAATGATCAGTGTAGATGGCTGTAGAATTATATACTAGAATTCACAATTTTCTAGTTTGATTTATACTACTTCTCCTTTCATTTATACCTTTGCTATTCTTTAAAACATATAATCCTATAATTTGAAATGATGATCTTTTAAATGTTAAGTGCCATAACTAGCACTTATATTAGTAGAAATATCTTTTATGGTACAAGAGTGTCATCTAGTGAGTAACAGCAACGAAGGGTCCTGTGGCACCTTATAGACTAACAGAAAAGTATTGAGCATGAGCTTTCATGAGCACAGACTCACTTCATCAGATGCTGGTCTAGTGAGTAGTTTGGGTGAGAAACACACAGATAAATAGCCATATGGCCTTGGAACTCAAGGCATTGGTAATGGCAACAGTCAATACACTTTTAAAGTTAGGTTTCTAATATCACTTTTCTCTAAAATAAAATATTAATGGTAGACTTTTCAGAGTTAAGAGAGGAAAAGACAGAAGTTGAACTTACAGGCTGTGTCTACCCTTGGCCAAAATTTCGAAAGGGCCATGCTAATGGCCAAATCGGAGAATACTAAATTAGCTGCTGAAATGAATATTCAGTGCCTCATTAGCATGCTGCCGGCCACGACACCTCAAAGGTGCCTTTATTCGTATCAATGTTGGAGGGGTCCTTTCGAAAACGCCCCCATATAGTTGGGCCATACACAATCAAAAAACAGCACTTTCAAAGTGCCACAGCTGGCAGTATGCTAATGAAGTGCTGAATATTCATTTCAGCGCCTCATTAGTATTCTCCAATTTGGCCATTAGCATGGCCCTTTCAAAATTTTGGCCAAGTGTTGACACGGCCACAGTGCCTCAAATCTAAGAGGTGGTAGAGGAAGTTTACTTAATTTTTAAGGTAACATGATTTACTTGAAGTATAATCCAGAATTTCCAAACTCTGATGAGGTCTACTCAGCAGAATGGTGCCTCCTGCTGGCCATCTCTGGAATTAGCTCTTTCAGCCAGCATGATCTCTTTTTTGGTGGCATCTCTCCTGGTGCTTCCTCCGCTGCAGTGTCCTTTTCGGGATTTGGCCCTTTGCCCATGCCACTATCTGTGTTTCTTTCTGAGGCACACGTGGGTTATCTGTCCAAATCCTGCCACTTCCTCAGTGGCAAGTGTGTGTGGGGCAGAACCATGGCCCACCCACTATTCTGGGTCTTAGTTTAGAGACTCTGGCTACGTCTACACTTGCATTCCTCTTTCAAAAGAGGCATGCAAATAAGGGAAATGGAAATGCAAATGAGGTTCAGATTTACATATCTGGCACTCATCTGCATATTCTTCTTGTGAAAGAAGAAAAGCAATGAAGACGTGGCTCTTTCAAAAATAAGCCCCATCTTTGAAAGAACCCTTCTTCCTAAAAGAAATAGGAACAGACTCTTTCTATGTGGCTTAACTTCAATTTCTGCTTCTTCAGTTCCCTGGGTCACGTCCCCGAGGGAAAGAAGGACGATTTTTTTGGCCTCCAGCCAGCAAATCCCTAGAGCTCCCCATGCTCCCTCAAACTATACTTTCTATGACAGGCTTATTTTAAAAAACGTTATTTCTGAACTGGTGGCCGACTGGCTGCATCCCGGTGTTGTGGTGCTGGAGGTCTGGGAAGAGACTGTGACATAGCTCCAGAAACATCCACTTTGTCATGAACAAGTTCTGGAGCCAGCAGTCATCATCCCAGTCCCCCAGCATCAGCCGGTCCCACACTCACTGCTAGTGGGGTAGTCCACAGGTGCTGGACGATCTTGGGGAGGTGTGCAGGTGTCACCTCACGAGGGTGGCTTGTACTGAGATGGCAATTAGGGTAGTCCCCTGGAGTCTCTGGAGGATGGCAGCACCAGCAGGCTGACCACAGCCTCAAGGGGTAAAGTGTAGGGGAGCTGCTGGGGGTCTGTTGTCTGTCCCAAAGTGGCTCCACCATGGGGATGGGGTCTCCGGTGCTCTGGGTAGCACCACTTTAAAGGAGCGTCAGGGCTGCAGCCACAGGAAGGGCTTTGAGAACAACAAGCAGCTTTGTGGCACCTTATAGACTAACAGATATTTTGGAGCATAAGCTTTCGTGGGCAAAGACCCACTTCAGATCACTGTGCAGCCCCATCTGCAGCATTTTCTGTCCCTTTCTTTTCAAAGAGCATCCTGGAACATGTGGATACTCCCTTTTGAAAGAGGGGCTAGTCTTTCAAAAGGGCAGATCACAATCTCAATCTACTTTTGGTGTGTGGATGCACACTTTCGAAAGTGAATCTTTCTAAAGGTGGCTTTCAAAAGTTCACTTTTCAAAACTGAGCTGTAGTGTAGATGCAGCCTTAGACACTTCTCAAGATAGTTTGAAATAATTGCCCCATGTAGACACAGCCTCATTCTCTGCAAACAACCACTCTGTCTGAAGTGCTACTTTTCTGCAGTCCACAAGGAACACAACACCCTTTTATGTGAGCCCAGTGACCCTGATTGCCTGCTCCGCGCAGCCTTGTTCCAGTTGGCTGCTTGATGCTTTGAGGATTTACCCTCTGTTCGATACACGGTGTAGCAAGCTCATGAAACTTCATTATCACTTTTCCCTTCAGTGTGGAGTGAGCACCCCCTCATGCACACCTAAGCTGCGTCTACACTAGCCTCCTCCTTTGGAAGGAGCATGGTAATGAGGGATTTCGGCAGATGCTAATGAGACACTGCTATGAATATTTTTGGTTTCAGGAAGAAGATTTTGAAGTGCAGGGGTCCTTTTGAAAGGCTCCATCTACACAGGCAGCATGCGTTTAGAAAGTGGCACTTTCAATTCATGTGTGGCCGTCATTATGCTAATGAGGTCCTGCATATTCATAGCAGTGCCTCATTAGCATCTGCCGAACACCGTCATGCTGCTTCCAAAAGGAGGGGGCTAGGGCAGATGCGGCCCGAGATATACATCCCTATATTTAGGTGTCTATTTCAGAGAGACATTTTAATCTTTATTTAGAAGCTGAATTTTAAGCATTCAGACTCAAACGTTTTGGCCAGAAAAAATGAATTTAACCCAACATTTTCAATGAATGGGATTGGGCTCTGCAAGAAGTAGGGCAAAAGGTAAACCAGAGAGTATCTCCAGAATAGTTGGGTGGGAAGGGGAAGGTACTGTGTTTAAACTTTTGTTTGCATTTGTAGAGTACCCTTACCACGGAGGGTCTAATAGCTACGTATAAATATTTAAGCTCCACAGCACACTTGAGATAGAAAATAATTATACCTGCACTACATATATGGAATATTTTGCCTTTAGAAGCATAAAAGGGAAATTAAACCATGCCCATCCAATATCATTTACTGTACTGAAGCAGTAACAGAGAAGGAGCCATGTTAGTCTATATAGTATCAAAACAAAAAAGCCGTCAAGTAGCACTTTAAAGACTAAAACAAATACGTATTAGGTGAGCTTTCATGGGACAGACCCACTTCTTCAGACCATAGCCATACCAGAACAGACTCAATATTTAAGGCATAGAGAACCAAAACAGTAATCAAAGTTGACAAATCAGAAAAAAAAATTATCAAGGTGAGCAAATCAGAGAGCAGAGGGGTCGGGGTTGGGGGGAAGTCAAGAATTAGATTAAGCCAAGTATGCCAAAGAGCCCCTATAATGTCCCAGAAAGTTTGCATCCCGGTTCAAACCATGTGTTAATGTGTCGAATTTGAATATGAACGAGAGTTCAGCAGCTTCTCTTTGTAAAGCAGTCTGGAAATTCTTCTTCAATGAAACACAGACTCTTAAGTCATTAACAGAACGGCCCGCTCCATTAAAATGTAGACTAACTGGTTTGTGGATCAGGAGTGTTTTGATGTTTGTTTTGTGCCCATGAACTTTTTGTCTGAGAGGGTTTGAAGTCTGTCCAATATACAAAGCATCTGGGCATTGTTGGCACATGATGGCATATATGATGTTAGTTGAGGAGCATGAGCATGTACTGAAGCAGTGTGAAAATGCCTTTGTGTAAGTTAGTCCTATGGCACATTATAGACTTACAGATATTTTGGAGCATAAGCTTTCAAGGGCAAAGACCCACTTTGTCAGATGCATGCATCTGATGAAGCAGGTCTTTGCTGATAGAGTGGGTCTTTGCTCTTGAAAACTTATGCTCCAAAAATGTTTGTCTACAAGGTGTCACAGGACTTCTTGTTGTTTTTGAAGCTACAGACTAAAAGGGCTACCTCTCTGATACTTAGTGTAAGTAAGGAACCACATATCTTTCCCTTTGTCACACAGCGAACCAGCAACAAATCTGGCAGCGGAATCCTGAATAGCTGGTTGGTTCAAAGACCTTGTTCTCCTTTTTGGTGACAACATGTTCTTGGGTCATCTTTAAAGAGGCCCAAACATTCTTACATCTGCATATGCAACACAAGTTAAATAATATCTGTTTATAGGTGATAATTAATTTAAAATAATTACCCTGTAGAAATCATGAAAATGAACAAGAAAAATGGGAATATGAAGTTTTTGGAGCATTTAAAAAGGTATTAGATTAAAAAAAATCAATACCTCCTGTAGATTTTAAAAAAGGGTTAAAAAGACTCAGTTGCCTTATATAAGCTTTTAATGTAGTAATGCATCAGATACTAAATGTATATTTAATGTTATAATGTTAAAAGACCACTTATGAAGCTATATTATACTAATCTGGACAATTAAATACATGTTAATTATAGTGAGATTAAATTCTTAGTTGAACTATTTGATGTGATATCCACCCCAATTTCTACCTAGATCATGAGACTAGTTCATTTGATTCACTTCAGCTGTTCTTTTATGTTTTTGTTATGTCTAATCAGTCCCTGGCCCTATTTTTAACTTCCATTGCATTATGAATTCTTCTTCCAAAAGCTGTCATATTTTCTATTTCTTCTTATCTTGCCTCGCTGCTCTAAGCTATTTCTCCTTTTCTGACCCATCTGCTATAATTCTCCTTTCTTTTAGTCAATTATGCATTGCTTTCTTTTTCTTCCACTTTTGTGAAAATGGCACACAAAACCAGCAGTTATTTAATAACAGAGGCTTCAGGGGTAACGTCAGCCATTACTATCCTTTTGACGTGCCTAAACAATAGGAAAGATTCAACAAAACTTATAATCTTTTGAAGCACGTGGAGTTCTATATTGTGCAAGTCCAGAGGTTTGACATAGACTTTGTAAATTATTCAGTATAATTTTTTTCTAGAAAGCTGGAAGACATCAGATATTTCAGAGTTGACCACATTTGCTAAAACATTAGGACAAACTGGTAATTATTCCACTAGCTCAGGCCTGTGATCATTGCTTCACAGAAGTTTTCTACAGTATCGTTTGATCATTTCATCAAAACTCCTTTTCTGAGTGGTGTGTTTTTCCTTGGCTATACACTTTCCTATCATTCTGCTGCAGTAATGATCATATTTGTGTTATCTTTAGATTGTACTTTAGCTCTTTTATGTGTGACATGTTTTCCCTAGGAGAGCTGTCAAAATCTGCTACTCGATAAGCATGCTAGTCAACATTTTGTTACCATAATAAAAATCATGGCTCTCAATCTGCCGGCATTTGAATTCAGAATTATTCCATAGTAGGTCAAGTAATTAAAAATCTTCATTCTTTTCATGCCTAATTCATTAAAAGTCCGTTCAACAGTTTTTAAACTAAGTAAAGACTGGGGGAAAGCCAATAGGTGTGGATAATGACGTGGATCCTACAGTGACATCTTGTAGGGGACAATCCATTAATGGTGATGCTCTATGTCCTAATAAGGGGAAGAAGATGGAAAACAATAAATACAGCTGAGAGCTGATGATAAACAGTAAAATGCAAGTGTCCCATTCAATCATATCTTGTAATGTCAGACAGCTTAAAAGTGGCAAATTTTTGAAGTACTTATATACAAATGCTAGAAGTCTAAATACTGAATAAGGATATAGATATAATAGAAACCTAAAACCTGGTGGAATAAGGACAATTAGTGGGACTCAGTAATGCCAGAGGACAAAGTATATTGGAAGGAAAGAACAGGTTATGCTGGTGAAGGAGTGGCACTACTTGCAGGGGGGAAAAACCTGCAGAATCAAATGGTGGAAAAATCTTAAGTGAGCCATACTGTACCATAGAATCTTATGGATAGTAATTCCATGCTATAATAATAAGAATATAACAGTAGGGCTATATTACTAACAACCTGACCAGGATGGTGACAGGGACTGTGAGATGGGTAGGGAGATTAGAGAGAGACTATAAAAAACAAAAACCTCAGCAATAATGGGGGATTTCAACTTTCCCCACACTGGCTGGGTACATGTTACTTCAGGATAAGATGGAGGGATGGTCTTTTGACCTTACTTGACTGCTTTCTGGAGCAGCTAGTTTGAGAACCCAAAGAAGACAGGCAACTCTTGATTTAGTCCTAAGTGGAGATCGGAACCAGGCCAAAAGGTGATGATAGCTGGACTGCTTAGTAAGAGTGACCATAAAATAATCAGATTAAACTCCGCTGTGGTGGGCTAAACATCACAGTAGCCCAACATTGTAGCATTCAATTATAGAAAGAAGGACTGTACAAAAAATGAAAAAGTTAGTTAAACAAATTAAAAGGCATGGTTCCCAGAGGGAAATCCCTACTAGTTACATGGAAAATTTTAAACACACTCAACATAACGCTCAATAGGCTCAATTTAAAGTGGAAATTATATCCTTGTGAAGAAAAGAGAAAGGAGCACAATCATTGGCAAATGAAATGTACAAATATAATTAGGAAAGCCAAAAATGTCAGGGACCCTCAGGACCTGACTGGTGCAAAACCAACCCCCCCTCAAAATAGCAAAAAATGTTGAACAACATCAGAATCAGGAAACATGCTGGACAACCAGCGGGACCCCTGGACAACTGAGATGCTAAATGGACATTCACAGACAATCAGATCCAGCACTTTTTTTAACCTCAAGCCCCAAACTGCCCCCCCACCCACAGGTGGCTTAACCCCTCACAGCCGCAAACTGCGCCCCCATGCTTAACTCCACCCCAAACGCAGAATTCATTTACCTCACCCAGGAGCTCCATGTGCTGCCTCCTTCTGCTGCTCCTTCTCCAGGCCTCCGTCTGCTCTTCACCACAGCTGAGCTGCTCCCCCAGCCCTTCAGCTCCCCTACTTACAGCACGAAAGGGCAGCACTCGGTTCCTTGTCGTTCTGAAAGAATAGGGCTCAGTTTAACAGCCTGATATCTCCTACTGAGCCTCATTCCCACCCCACCCCGCTGCCCTAAATAGGGAGCGTAGCTCAGCCTCCTTCCAAAATGGTGGTGCTGGGGAAAAGGGTGATTCCGGCAGGAAAAAAGCTCTGGTTGCACTGATATGTCTTATTCCAGTTAGGGAAGAAGGATAATTTACAAAGCACTTTTACACAAGTATAACTTTTTGCACACTGCAGATGTACTGATCAGTAAAAAACTTACATCCTTAACTGAAGCAAGGATGTGTTTTGAAAAGGTCTTATAAAAATGTTCAAGTTTTAATTAACTCATTGTTAACCACCGCACAATCCCAAGTCAGTCATGTTTAAAAATATATTAAGTGGTCTGTTAACCCCATAGACTTTGCCTCTATCTGTAATAAAATCTGCACACGTCAGACTTCATAAAAGTAGTTTGATTGTCATGATAGCATATGAAAATGAATAGCTTGCTCTTTATATATAGCAACAGTCAACAAAGGATCATTGCTGCCACTGGGATGTACACATTACAAGTATATTACTGTGCTTACAAGCTGTTCATCGACCTAAGGCTGCCCAATTATAAAACAGGATTTAGTCTCAGAACAAGTAACTAGCAGCAGACAGAAGCCCTTCTAATTTCCAGGAGCATTTTGCAAAGAGCATGCTGCACTCCACCTAGCAGGAATGCCACAGCTCATTACTGCAGCTTTAATCTGAAGTAAAGCCATTGGACTGAGCTGTCTTGACGGCTTTGATGTACTTTTTTCCTAGAGTCACTCCTTGCTGAATGTGGCCAGTGCGCCACACTCCAGGAGACTGACAAACCAGTTGTGCTAATAAACAATGCTGGAAATACCTTCCGATTACAGCATCACAGCAAGTTGCACTAGTGTCTTGAGGTAGCATTAAGGACTGCATAGAATCTAATCCACCTCTCTCTTCCCAACTCTGTGCAAACTGTGCCATGTAAACACAACCCATTCAGTGTGATTAGAACAGCTCCCAGCTCAGAAGGAAATACCAAGCCAAAGATTTGCATGAACGGTTCACTGTGTGAGTACAGGAGAATCCGGCAAGTCCTGGCCAGTGTTCCCTGTAAGCTGATTGCTTGGGCAGCTGCTTAGCAGAGCGCCCATAACCATCAATGTGTGCTTTTATCGGTGGTGCACATCACACATGTTGATGCACATAAAATTTATCCTGCCCATGTATGGGAAAAAAAATAGAGGGAACACCTGTCATGGAGAGGGATATTTCACCCTCTTAGGCCCAGTAGCCTCCCCAGCCAAGCAATGTATTTGCCCTCTCTATTAATGCACTACAATTTATTGGCAAAGGATAATTGGGGTCCACAGTTTCCAGTCTTGCTCATGAGTTCCTCCCACATTGCTTACTTCAGTCACTGAAGTGCCTCAAAGCACAGGTCTTGGCACCATGTGGGTGTGGATGTGGTTGTGGCAGTGGGTGAGCTGCATTGCTATGATTCAATAAGTGTAGTTAAGGTCCCAGGGAGGCTGAGAAACCCCCATTACTGGAGGTTTATAAGAACAGGCTGGACAAGCATCAGGCAGAGATGGCCACGTTCACCAGCTCCTGTCTCTCTGCAGGAGGCTGGACTGACCTCTCCAGGCCCCTTCTCACCCTACCTTGTTCTGATCCAGAATTTAGCCCATCTGGCCTCAGTGCACCTTTAAAGACGCTCCACAATGGCTTTGCAGAGGAATCTTTGCAGACTGGCATGAACAGACCCAAGGGCTTTAGAAGGCAGAAAGGAGACTGCAGCCTTGCCACCAGAGATCACACAGACACCTTCAGCCATGGCCCTCAGATCCTCCTGGTCTTGGGTCTCCAGCACTAGTGAACCCACCCTCCACCCCACTGAAATGCCAGATCAGCTGGGCCTCCCTGCCTTGTATTGGCCTCCAGGAGAACCTCCCTCCAGCACGATACCAGGCACTGCTCCAGCCACACATGTCTTGAGAGGCAGAGGCCCCTGCTGCTGGTGCATTGTCCAGGCTGAGTTTCACCAAGTTTCCTATTGGACCAGTGGCTCTGGCTGAGCCCTCGTTGCATCAGGAACCAGCTGCCCCCTTGTGGCGCTGCTGCTGCAGCCCACCAGCCAGCCCACAGAAGCACTTGCCCCCAGGGGAGGACCATGGACCCCGGCCCACGTTCAACACCCCATGGCAGCCTCTGAGCCTAATGCAGCCGGAAGGAGGGAGCACTCCCCAGGCAGGCACTAGCTGCCCTGCTGTCCGGGCTCCCCAGCACAGCAGGGCTGGGCTGGGCACCACCTGTGTCCTAAACACCTTACCTAGATTTCCCATATCAGCCACAGTCATCCTCACTGCAGTTGCCCCTACCCAGCATGGTCATGCCTGGGACTCCACCGTCCTCCTCCTCCTCTGCCTGGACGGCCACTTGGATCTACACCAGGCAGCTCCCTGTCTCCCCATCATTCCCAGCAACCTCTGGGACCATGCCAAGATGGCAGGGGCCACACCAGGACCAGAGGAGACATCTGGTTCCAGCTGGAGCTGTGAAAGTGGGAACCAGGGGGGAGGGGTGCTCCACATGTATGGCTCTACTGAGCTGCATTTTGCCACCACCACCCTGCTCACAGTTCTCCCACCCCCCCCCCACCACCATACCCTAAATGGGGTACATAGCTCAGCCAATTTCCAAAATGGTGGTGCTGGGAAAAAAAGGTGCCAGAATGCCATTCTGCATCATTCCAGCAGAAAAAAAGCCCTGATAAGCCTGTAGTGGAGAAATTAAATTAATTCTTTGCATTGGTCTTTATGGCTGAGGACATAAGGGAGATTCCCTAATCTTAGCAATTCTTGTTAGATGGCAAATCAGATTAAAAGATCGAAAACTAAGGGTAGGAATGGTAGACAGTTTTCTGAATGGGAAGAGGTAATTCCTGGTGTCCCACAGGGATCTGTGCTGGGACCAGTCTTACTTAACATATTCATAAATGATCTGGAGAAAGCGGTAAACAGTGAGATGGCAAAATTGACACAAAATTGCTCACGATAGTGAAGTTCATAGCAGAAGAGTTTCAACATGATCTCACACAATTGGATGACTGGGCAGCGAAGTGACAGATAAAATTGAATGTTGACAAAGACGTAGCAATGCACATTGGAAAATATAGATCCAGCTATACATATAAAATTGAGGATGTCTAATGGAACTCCCTGCCAGAGGATTCTGTGAAGACCAGAATAGTTACAGTATTCAAAAAAACCTTGATAAATTCATGGAGGACAGGTCCATCGATGGTTATTGGCAGGGATGGACATTGATGGTGCCCCTAGCCTCTGTATGTCAGAGCTGGGAGTGGGTAACAGGAGGTGGATCACTTGATGATTACCTGTTTTATTTGCACCTTCTGGGGCACTGGCCACTTTTTGAAATGTAACCGTATCAAGTGAGGTGCAACGTACTACCATATGCAGTTAAATAATCACATCTCTTTAGAGCTAATTCAGGTCTCCAGTTTTGTCTTCAGAACAGACTGTGCGATGTCAACTAGGCCACGGAGGCCTCACTAGGCCACTGAGGATGCACTGGGTGATATTGACTAGGCTGTGGAGATCTGACTAAGGATTGGAAGCCCTGAGGAGAGGTGCAGGGCTGGCAGCCCGACCACACCTCCAAGATATAAATTACCGTTATCATCTGGTAACTTTTTACCAAATAAAGTGTGGGGGGAAAACATTTAGCAAATTACAAGGTGACTACTGCAACTTGTGGCATTTGGGGAGGAACAGTGGCTCAGCCAGGCTATCACAAAAGTGTTTTAACAATTGTAAGGCTGATGGACCCAGGTCATCAAAAGAAGGGAATAAACCTGTGTCCTTAGAGCAGAGGCTAAACTCATGTGCTTTGCCAAATGGACTGAAAGCCACCTGGCTCTCAGCTAAGGCTGCTGGGCAGAGACTTCACTCTCCCTTGCCAGTGACCTCAGTGCCTCGGTGGTTGTATAATTTAGGGCACATTTTAAGATGTGTGTCATTGTGTCCACAACATTGGCACATTCACCAATTCACCAATAATTTCACTCACAGCACTCACATTTTGCATGCAAAAGGATATATTTTCATGTAATTACCCAGGTGCCAGATGCTGAAACCATTACTCTGAATAGTACCTTGGCCAGCAGGTAGTCCTAAACAAATTGGAGCAAGGTATAATTCAATTTGGGTAAGATTATCATAATTTTTCTTCATTTGGACAGTCATAGAATCACAGCACTGGAAGGAACATCAAGAGAACCTCTAGTCCAGTCTTCTTCACTCACAGCAGGACTAAGTATTCTGTAAACCGTACCTGAAATGTGTTTGGCTCATCTGCTCTTAAATCTCCAATGATGGAAATTCCATAACGTCCCTAGACTTTTGTTTTTCTAGTGGGTAGTCACCATGACCACTGAGACAGCTAGGAAATTTTTCCCTAGCATCCAGCCTTAGCTTTCCTTGCTGCAATTTACGCCCATTGCTTCTTGTTCTAACTACAGAAATTAAGAAAAATACCTTTTCTCCCTCTTCCATGTAAAAACTTCTTATGTACTTAAAAATGGTTATGTCCCCTCAGACTTCTCTTTTCCAGACTAAACAAACCATTTTTTTTCAATCTTCCATCACAGGTTTGCTAAACCTGTAATAATTTTTATTGCTTTTCTTTGGACTTTCTCCAATTTGTCCACATTTTTCCTGAAGTTTGGTACCCAGAACCCAAGCTGAGGTCTAATCAGCATAGAATAAAGCAGAAGAATTACATCTTCTGTCTTGCTTAAGACACTCCAAAGATGGAGGAAAATAGTGAGGGAGGCATCGGACACCAATGGGTGCTGAGCCCATGGTTGATGATGATGATGATGATGATGATGATGATGATGATGATGATGATGCTAAGGCATCCCAGAATGATGTTTCCTTTTTCAACATGGTTATGCTGATTCATGTAGTTTGTGGTCTACTTTGTCCCCATAGATCTCTTTCTTCACTATTCCTTCCTAGGGACTCATTTCCCAGTTTGTTTTTATGCAACTGATTGCTTCTCCTGAATACTCTGCAATTGTCTTTATCAAATTTCCTCCTATTTACTTCGGCCCATTTCTACTGTTTGTCCAGTTTATCACATGAACATTTCTATATGAAGATTAGGACACAGTGGCATAATGCACAACCCATGAAGTCATTGGCAAAACTCAGATGGAATTCAATTGGAGTTGGATTAATTCAGTTTTATAAATATTTGATCAATAGTTGTACACAGGGCTTCATTGTGCCATAAAGGTCCAATCAATCACCATCAACAGGGACAGGAAGACTAAATTTCCATCCTTTGAATGTACTGGGGCATTATTTTGATCTTCCAGGATTAACAAATGTTCATCTTATTTCTGTGTCTGGTTTCTCAAGACAGGATATCATCCACATAGAAGGGTAAATTGCTCTGAGTTTCTTACAGTCAAAGTTACAATATCTTGTAAATTGCTAAGTGGAGTAGGGATGAAAAACATCTTCCTTTTCTTTTTTTCTTTCAGTAATGTGATATCTTTCAAAAAGGCACTGCTGCTCCACAAGTGTGCAGATGGAGAATTATAAATCAGTTTCAGATGCTGAATGAAAATATTTCCTGGCCTGAAACATTTTAAAACCACCAAATACTCCTGGTGGACATGGTCAAAGAGTTTTTCTGTTTCTTTGTGAAAGAACAAAGTTTGACTATTAAAAATTTTAGCTTAGAGAACTGGGAGGTAACAAAGGATCAAAGAGCAATATAATTTCTTAAAGAAAGCCATTTGGCCAGGGTGAAAGAGTGACTGACAAAACATTTCTAGTCTCCAAGTATTAATTTTAATAGCTAATAAACTGTGGCAGTAAAATAAAAATTTAAGTTGTCTGTGTTTCCATTTGAGGGATCTTTACCAGTGTAATAAGTTAATGTGTCTGGAGATGAAATAAGGAGAATATTAGAGAGACTGTGCAAACAAATATATATATACTTGAGATGCAAATATCCAAAAAGGTGTACGTATGTATTCAACCCTAAGCTTTCCATGGCCATTTGCACTAGTTTTAAATACTGTGCTCTCAGATCTGAGACATTTTAAAACAACACTTAATTAAAACATAATCATGAATATTGAAAACACATTATTTTCTTAGTTTAGACAGGACCTAAATGAGTCCTGGACCAGTAGAATTCCCCTCTCACTGCTCAACTGTGACTGCCAGAAGCTCGGACTGGATGACAGGATGGATCACATGATAACTTGACCTGTTCTGTTCATTCCCTCTGAAATACCAGGTACTGGCCTCCATCAGAAGATATGATACTAGATTAGCTGGATCAGCGGTCCATCCCAATACAGCTCTTCATATGACTTGGATTAACTGTGCATGCTCAGTAATTGCATGGGAATTAAATCTGCCACAAAAGCCATCAACATAGCAGCTTGATGACTAGCACCAGACACGTTAAAGCAAGAATTTATTTAACCCTTAAGGACATGTCTACACTAGCCCCAAACTTTGAAATGGCCACGCAAATAGCCATTTCGAAGTTTACTAATGAAGCACTGAAATGCATATTCAGCGCTTCATTAGCATGCGGGCGGCTGCGGCTCTTCGAAATTGACACGGCTCGCCGCCACGCGGCTCGTCCCGATGGGGCTCCTTTTCGAAAAGACCCCGCGTACTTCGAAGTCCCCTTATTCCCATCTGCTCGTGAGTAGGCAGGGTCCTTTAGAAGTGGGCGGGGTCCTTTCGAAAAGGAGCCCCGTCGGGACAAGCCGCGCGGCGTCAATTTTGAAGCGCCGTGGCCGCCCGCATGCTAATGAAGCGCTGACTATGCATTTCAGTGCTTCATTAGCAAACTTCGAAATGGCCATTTGCGTGGCCATTTCGAAGTTTGGGGCTAGTGTAGACATAGCCTAGTAGTTAGTTTACTTAAAAATCAGCCAAAAGACACTCCTAAGGAAAAAATATGGTGAAACATATCTTAAGAGTTGCAGAGGGAGATTTATTTTTCCAAGACTGACACCTCTTTAGATTAATGGAACATGTCCAGAATGATTGAGCTATCTGAGATATCAGTCCTGTTTGATATATACTTGTAACTGTATTTTTAGTTGAGTTAGTAGCCCTTGCTGAAAATTGACTGAGTACATGGCCTTTGAGGGAAAAATACAAAGAACTAGAAGGAATAGGATTCTGAAATGGTATTGAAGGCGACCATTTAATAAAACATGAACTTACATAAATAATGTTGGTGGCTTCCTAGTCTGCATTTACCGTTAAACTAGTTTATCTTCCTACTTCCATCAATATAAAGCCAAATCAGGAGAATTGCTCCAGTTATACAGTGGTGAAAAAACTTGGCTTAAAAATTGAATTTTTTTAATACAGAAAAGAGAGTATATTTTGCAATCAGTTCCACTTTTTGAAACCTTTATCCAAAATACAAGTTTTGTCTAAAATTAACTTTTTGTCTCAGTTTGACATTGTGTAGGGTGTGAGAAGAGTTTGTAACGGTCTCATGAGAGCAGATCGACCCCTCTGTGAATCCTCAGGAGAATCTAAACAGACCAGTCTGTGCAAGGTGAAAGCTGCAAACTGCCATGGGAACAGCTGCAGAACAAGCCGCGCTTGCCAAGATTTCAAGGCTACGTTGGCAGTAGGCCACAAGAGATAGTAATAAGAAATGCATAGGCAATTTTAGGCAATCTTATGTTAATGAGCTCAGCTTTATCAGATAGTGTTAGGAGGCCTGTTACAGAGCCTCTCCCCGAACGAAGCTCTGGCGCGTCGGGTTTTCCCCCACGGGTGACTGCGGCGTCTCCAGGGCTCCCGCCACGGGTGTCACGCGATTTCAATAAACCAAATATAGCACTCGCCTTCTGGGTGCAGCCTCGTCCCTGGGGAACCCGAGCTTGGTTGGCTACACATTGTTATTTTGGTATTTTAGATAATTCACTGGAGGAATTTTATCCTAGGGAATCTGCAGACTAATAATAGAGGTGATTATTGATCCATATTAATTGATAATTCTGCTTATAGATTCCTGTAATATAGAAATCACAAGTTGTTTTCCAACCATCTAGAGACCTGCTGAGTTATGGAAAAATAATTTCAGACTAAACTAGACTTTTGTTTCCTGCTTATGCAGTCTGGCTTCTCTAAGTGCCTAATGTCTCAGTGCATATTAATGTATTTCCTTTACAGTTATAGAATTATGTAATGTCTGGACATTGTAGCCGTGTCTACACGTGCACGCTACTTCGAAGTAGTGGCACTAACTTCGAAATAGCGCCCGTCACGGCTACACGCGCCGGGCGCTATTTCGAAGTTAACTTCGACGTTAGGCGGCGAGACGTCGAAGTCGCTAACCCCATGAGGGGATAGGAATAGCGCCCTACTTCGACGTTCAACGTCGAAGTAGGGACCGTGTAGTCGTTGCGCGTCCCGCAACTTCGAAATAGTGGGGTCTGCCATGGTGACCATCAGCTGAGGGGTTGAGAGACGCTCTCTCTCGAGCCCCTGCGGGGCTCTATGGTCACCATGGGCAGCACCCCTTGGCCCAGGGCTTCTGGCTGCTGCTGCGGCAGCTGGGGATCCATGCTGCAGGCACAGGGTCTGCAACCAGTTGTCGGCTCTGTGTATTTTGTGCTGTTTAGTGCAACTGTGTCTGGGAGGGGCCCTTTAAGGGAGCGGCTTGCTGTTGAGTCCGCCCTGTGACCCGGTCTGCAGCTGTGCCTGGCACCCTTATTTCGATGTGTGCTACTTTGGCATGTAAACGTTCCCTCGCAGCGCCTATTTTGATGTGGTGCCACGCAATGTCGAAGTTGAACATCGACGTTGCCAGCCCTGGAGGACGTGTAGACGTTATTCATCGAAATAGCCTATTTCAATGTTGCTACATCGAAATAAGCTATTTCGATGTAGGCTTCACGTGTAGACGTAGCCTGTGACTGATAAACTGCTCCTGTTGTCACTGCTTCAGTGAATTATTCCATAGTCCTTTATGCCACTTTAAAACTTCTGAACCTTTGCGGGCAGGCTTGGAAACCTGGGCTACGTCTACACGTAGACGTAGCCTCCTCTGGTGAGGAGGGCTTTAAACTAGGTTTGTCAGGGTAAGGTGACAAAAGCCCTGAAGTAAGTGAGGAAGGAGGAGGGAACAATCAAGGGGATTTCCTGGGTGAAGAGGAGAATGTGGGCCTATCGGCCCCTTCTCTAAGACGCTTGTACACTAATGCCAGAAGCCTGTAGAACAAACAGGAAGAATTAGAGGCCATGGAACAGTAAAAGAAGTATGAGGTAGTTGGAATAATGGAGACTTGGTGGGACGATTCACATAACTGGAGCACGGTCATGAAAGGTTATAAACTGTTTAGGATGGGCAGACAGGAGAAAAGGAGGAGGAGTTGCGCTCCATAGCTACATCTACACGTGAACGCTACATCAAAGTAGCTTATTTTGATGTAGAGACATCGAAATAGGCTATTTTGATGAATAACGTCTACACATCCTCCAGGGCTGGCAACGTCGACGTTCAACATTGACGTTGCGCAGCACCACATCGAAAGAGGCACTGCGACGGAACGTCTACACGCCAAAGTAGCACACATCGAAATAAGGGTGCCAGGAACAGCTGCAGACAGGGTCACAGGGCGGACTAGCGCTTCCGGGGCAACAGCTAGCTGCTCCCTTAAAGGGCCCCTCCCAGACACACGTAGCCTGCACAGCACACGGTCTGCAGAGCCATAGGCACGCACACCTCGAGCGACGCAGTCATGGACCCCCAGCAGCAGCAGCAGCAGCCAGAGGTCCACACAGCCGCCCCTGCAGAAGCAATGCTCGCCCTGCTCGATGCCATGCAGGAGGCAGCTGAGCACCTCCTTGCCACAGAGGAGGAGCTGCCCACAGGGGAGGAGGACTCAACCCCCAACCCTGCAGCACCCCGCCCCCCACCCCGCCGCACACGCCACTGGCTGTGGAGCTACCCCACCAGCACTGACTGGTAGGAGCGGCTGGTGCTTGGACAGTGGGACGACGACCGCTGGCTCCAGAACTTTCACATGAGCCGGCACACATTTCTGGAGCTATGCCAGTGGCTCACCCCCGCACTGAGGCACCAGGAAACCGCCATGTGGCATGCCCTCAGCATGGAGAAACGGGTCGGAATCGCTGTCTGGAAGCTGGCCACTCCAGACAGCTACCGATCCGTGGGCCAGCAGTTTGGCATCGGCAAGGCAACAGTCAGGGCTGTCCTCATGGAGGTAAGCAGACCCACGGGGGGAGGGGGAGGCAGCCCTGGCAGGGAAGGGGAGGGGAGGGGGGCCCTGGCAGGGGTGGGGAGGGGAGCCCTGGCAGGGGAGGGCCACACACACCCTGCACACCCCTCATTGGTGCTCTCCCATGTGCTTCCCCTGCAGGTCGTCCGCGCCATCAACGCCCTGCTTCTCCACAGGCTTGTGAGGCTGGGGGACCCGGATGCCACCATTGTGGGCTTTGCCACACTGGGCTTCCCCAGTTGCTTCGGGGCTCTGGATGGGACCCACATTCCCATCCGTGCCCCGCAACACAGTGGAGGACGCTACATAAAAAGGAAGGGCTACCACTCAGTGGTCCTCCAGGCCTTGGTGGACAGCCAGTGCCATTTCCTGGACATTTATGTGGGCTGGCCTGGCAGCACCCACGACGCCCGGGTATTCCGGAACTTGGGCCTGTGCCGCCGACTGGAGGCGGGGACCTACATCCCCCAGCGGGAGATCCCTGTGGGGGACACCACCATGCCCCTCTGCGTCATCGCAGATGCGGCATACCCCCTCCGGCCCTGGCTCATGCACCCATACACGGGGCATCTCTCTGCCAGCCAGGAGCGCTTCAACCAGCGCCTGAACCACACGCGCCAGGTGGTGGAGCGTACATTTGGCCGCCTCAAGGGGCGCTGGAGATGTCTCCTCACCTGCCTTGATGCGGGCCCCAACAACATCCCCCAGATTGTGGGTGCATGCAGCGCCCTACACAACCTCATGGAGAGCAAGGGGGACGCCTTCTTTCAGGGCTGGGCTGTGGAGGCCGGCAGGGCTGATGTGCAGCCACCCGCTGCCCCCAGTTGCCAGGTGGACCCCAAAGGGACCCGGGTCCGGGAGGCCCTGCAGGCCCAGTTTGATGAGGCCGTGGGGTGAACGCTGGCAGGACCCCCACTGCACCCCCCGCATCCTCCACAACACTCCCTGCCCCCTCGCCCACACCACAGAGCACCCAAGAGCACACTCCGCCACTCTTCTTGTAAAAATATAAGCAGACAGTTGTTTGTCAACTCAAATATTTTCTTTACTACAACTCTTATACTATTATTATTATTATTATAAATATTCTGAACAAGACAAACTATGTACAGGGGAAATCAAACTGATAAATATATATACATTATAAAAACCGGGATAACATGAAAGGGGAAGACAAGGAAGGGGAGAACTATTTACATGGCGGGGTAAGGATCAGCAAGTAATGGGTCACAAATACAAACTATTTACAAGAAAAGAACAATAAACTGGGGGGAATATATACAAAAGGGGGGGCCATGTCCTGGGCCCCACGCCCCTACAGTCCAGCGCTGGGGGTGGGCGGCAGGGATCCCCGCCTCGGCCGCAGCCCGGGCCGGGGCTGGCTGGGTGCTGGGCGGACCGGGAGATACGGCCGGCAAGTGTCAGCTGGCCCCAGGTCCCCCTCGGTGGAATGGCCCTTGGTGGCGGGTGGCGGTGCGACGGCGGACGGCGCAGCAGCTGGAGCAGCGGGTGGAGCGGGCAGGGCGGGTGCTGCGGTGGCCAGTGCAGCCTGGGGGGCTAGGGAGTCCGCGATGCAGTTGAGGGTCCGCATGTAGGTCCCCCATGCCTCCTGGCGCCAGGCCAGCACCCACTCCTGCAGGTGGAAGCGGCATTCCTCCACCCACAGCTGCTGCTCCGCGACCTCCAGCTGTCGATGGTGCAGGGCCAGCAGCTGGGGGTCCGTCACCGGCGGCTGGTGGTGCTGCGTCCACCGTCTTCCCCACTGTGTGGCCGGTCGGTGCTCTGCCGAGGGGCTGGCCTGGAGCGATGGCCCCGGAGGGCTTTCCAGGACCACTGACGCCTCGCCGGCGCTCTCCGGTCCTTCCGATGGTGCAGCTGTGGAACACAGGAGGGGGGTAAGAAGAGTGGAGACAGGTGTTAGTGTGGGCCCCAAGGTGTGGCCCTTGTCCCCCCACCCCTCTGCTGCAGGTTCCCCATCCACGTCCCTGGGAGATGCTGCTGTGATGGGGTTCAGGGGTCCCCCTGCACTGCACCCTGTCCGCTGGCAGGAGTGACTCTCACTCACTCAGCAGGTACGACAGGAGGTTTATTAGGCAACAGATGCCCGGTTTCTCACAGAAGCAATAGTACAGCAGTCAGAGACGGTCCTTCCAACCCGTTCTGGGGAGAAGACCCCGAGGGGTGCCCCTCTGGGGTGTAGCTTTCCCCCTCCTCAGGCTGGCTGCCTTCCAGCTCTCCCTTCCCCTAGCCTCTAACTGCTGTCCCCGATTCAAAGCCAGATCAGCTCCTCCCTCCTCTTTGTTCAGGGCAGAGGTGTAACCTGCCAGTTGTAGCCCCAGGATCATCCTTAGCCACTGGGAGCTATTCAGCTTGTTGTTCATATTTAGCCTGAGTCTCGCATTTGCACTTCCCCCACTCCATCACATGCTGCTGCTGCTGCTGCTACTGCTGCTGGGTGTCCCACCCCCTCCCCCCGGGGGACCCTAGAGGCTCCGCTCCCCCCAGCTCCGGGAATGGGACATGGCACTGTTGTGCTGGGGGGGGCAGGGGCTGATGCACTCCTGTGAGGGACATGCCACTGCTGTCCTTGGGGCCATGGTCATCTGGGCATGTGGAGGGCCCTGGCCATATCTATTACCCCTGCCCCTCAACCCCGGGGGTGTGCACCAGGGGGGGTACATACCTGACAGTCCACTCCCACGGTCGGGGGACACCCGGGGGGGCGGACGCCCGGCTGGAGCTCCTGGATGGGAGTATGATGTGCAGGCTGGTGTCACTGGAGGAGGAGTCCCTCTCCTCCTCCTCCTCCTCCGGTGCCCCAGGGGTGGGCTCCTGGGGGGGGCCCCGGGGTGCGGGGCTTGCCTCCGGGGCAGACTCCGCCTCCGGGGCCTGCTGGGGCTCCTCGGCCGAGGTATCAAGAGTGGCCAGAGGGGAGGAGGTGTGCCGGGGGCCCAGGATGTCCCTGAGCTCCCTGTAAAAGGGGCAAGTGATGGGGGCGGCCCCAGATCAGCCGGCCGCATCTCGGGCCCGGGCGTAACCCTGCCGCAGCTCCTTCACTTTACTCTGGACATGATCCGGAGTGCGGGAAGGGTGACCCCGGGCGGCCAGGCCCTCGGCCAGCCGAGCGAACGCATCCGCGTTCCGCCTCTTGCTCCCCATTACCTGGAACACCTCCTTCTCGCTCCAGAGCCCCAGCAGGTCCCGAAGCTCGGCCTCTGTCCTGGAAGGGCGCCGCTGCCACTTCCTCGCCTGGCTGCTGGGCTGTGAGTACTGGCTCCCCTTGGGGAGGGTCCCCTGGGAGTGCTGGGGGGGCTGCCGGGCGGCCATCATGTCAGGTGGGGGTGTGGGTGGCTGCAGAGGAGCGTGCAGGCGAGCCGCGTGTTACTGCTGCTGACTGCATGCTCTCTCAGCTTCCTGCACAGAAAGGCAGGGGGCGGGGAGCTTTAAGAGGCCGTTCCATGAGGCCACCATTGAGCTCAGGGGCTGGATAGGGCGTCTCTCAACCCCCCAGCTGATGGCCGCCATGGAGGACCCCGCAATTTCGATGTTGCAGGACGGCCAATGACTACACGTTCCCTATTTTGACGTTGAACGTCGAAGTAGGGCGCTATTCCCATCCCCTCATGGGGTTAGCGGCTTCGACGTCTCGCCGCCTAACGTCAATGTTAACTTCGAAATAGCGCCCAACACGTGTAGCCGTGACGGGTGCTATTTCGAAGTTGGTGCCGCTACTTCGAAGTAGTGTGCACGTGTAGACGCGGCTCATGTGAGGGAGCAGTATGATTGCTCAGAGCTCAAGTATGAGGAAGGAGAAAATCCAGTTGAGTGTCTTTGGGTTAAACTTAGAGACAGAAGTAACAGAGGTGATGTTGTAGTTGGTGCCTGCTATAAACTGCCAGATCAGGGAGAGGCGATTGATGAGGCTTTCTTCAGGCATCTAAGGGAAGCTTCGAAATCACAGGCCCTGGTTCTAATGGGAGACTTTAATCATCCGGACATTTGTTGGGAGACCAATACATCAGCACACAGACAATCCAGGAAGATTTTAGAGAATGTTGGGGGTAACTGCTTGGTACAAGTGCTAAAGGAACCAACCAGGCGCCATGCGCAACCTGACCTGCTGCTTACAAAGAGGGAAGAGCTAGTAGAAGAAATAAAAGTGGGCGGGAACCTGGGCTGCAGCGACCATGAGATCGTAGATTTCAGGATCCGAATGAAAGGAAGAAGGGTGACCAGTAACATACAGACCCTTGATTTTAAAAGAGCAGACTTTGACTCCCTGAGAGAATGGATGAGCTGGACCCCTTGGGAAAAGAAGATGAAAGGGAAAAGAGTTGAAAAGAACTGGCAGTATTTTAAAGAAGTCTTACTGAAGGCACAGGAACAAACCATACCACTGCACAGTAAGAAATGCAAACATGGTAGGCAGCCAGCTTGGCTTAACAGGGAAATCCTTAGTCAGCTTAAATTCAAAAAGGGTGCATACAAGAAATGGAAACGTGGACAGTTGACGAAGGAGGACTATAAACATACAGCTGGAGAGTGCCAGGCAGTAATCAGGAAAGCAGAAGCACTATTGGAACTGCAGCTGGCAAGGGATGTGAAGAGTAACAAGAAGGGTTTCTACAGGCATGTGAACAATAAACAGGTTATCAGAGAGGGTGTGGGGCCATTACTGGATGAAGGAGGTAACCTAGTGACAGGTGATGTAAGAAAAGCTGAAGTACTCAATGCTTTTTTTGCCTCAGTCTTCATGGACAAAGTCAGCTTCCACATGACGGTCCTAGACAATGAAGTATGGGAAGGTGGAGGGCAGCCATCTGTAGGGAAGGAACAAGTTCTGAACTATCTAGAACAACTAGATGTGCACAAGTCCATGGGTCTGGATTTTATGCACCCGAGGGTACTAAGGGAATTGGCAGAGGTCATTGCTGAACCTTTGCTCATTATCCTTGAAGACTCTTGGCGATCAGGAGAGATCCTGGGTGAGTGGAAAAAGGTAAACATAGTGCCCATCTTTAAAAAAGGAAAGAAGGACAATCCAGGGAACTATAGACCCGTCGGCCTTACCTCAGTCCCTGGGAAAATAATGGAGGGAATCCTCAAGGAATCCATTTTGGAGCACTTGGAAGAGGGGAAAGTGATCAAAAGTATCCAACATAGATTCACCAGGGGCAAGTCCTGCCTGACCAATCTGATTAGCTTCTATGATGAGGTAACAAAATCTGTGGACATGAGGAAGTCAGTAGATGTGATATACCTTGACTTCAGCAATGCTTTTGATACAGTCTTCCACAACATTCTTGTCCTTGTTTTAAGGAAATATGGATTGGATCTTTGGACTATAAGATGGATAGAAAGCTGGGTTGCCAGTCATGCCCAATGGGTAGTGGTCAATGGCTCAATATCTGGATGGCAGTCAGTTTCAAGCAGAGTGCTGCAAGCTTCAGTTCTGGGACCGACATTATTCAACATTTTTATTAATGACCTGGATGAGGGACTGGATTGCACCCCCAGCAAGTTTGCGGATGACACAAAACTATGGGAAGAGGTAGATATGTTGGAGGGTAGAGAAAGAATCCAGAGTGACCTGGATAAATTGGAGGACTGGGCCAAAAGAAATCTGATGCGGTTCAACAAGGAGAAGTATAGAGTCCTGCACCTGGGGCGGAAGAATCCCAAGCAGTGTTACGGGCTGGGGACTGACTGGCTCAGCGGCAGTACAGTGGAAAGGGACCTAGTGGTTATGGTAGATGAAAGGCTGGATATGAGTAAACAATGTGCCCTTGTAGCCAAGAAGACGAACAGCATACTAGGATGCATTAGGAGGAGCATTTCAAGCAGATCTAGAGAAGTAGTTATTCCCCTCTATTCCACACTGGTGAGGCCACATCTTGAGTATTGTGTCCAGTTTTGGGTCCCCCAGTATAAAAAGGATGTGGATTTTCTGGAGCAGGTTCAGCGGAGGGCAACAAAAATGATTAAGGGGCTAGAGCACAAGACCTAAGAGGATAGGCTGAGGGATTTGGGCTAGTTTAGTTTATAGAAGAGAAGACTTAGGAGTGATTTAATAGCAGCCTTCAACTTCCTGAAGGGGAGCTCTAAAGAGGAGGGTGAGAAACTGTTCTCAGTGGTGTCAGATGGCAGAACAAGGAGTAATGGTCTGAAGTTGAAGAGGGGGAGGTGTAGGTTAAATATTAGGAAAAACTCCTTCACCAAGAGGGTGGTGAAGCACTGGAATGCGTTGCCTAGAGAGGAGGAGGGTTCGCTGTCCCTTGATGTTTTTAATCCCAGCTGGACAAGGTCCTGGCTGTGATGACTTAGTGGGGGTTGATCCTGCCTGAAGCAGGGAGCTGGACTAGATGACCTCCTGAGATCCCTTCCAGCCCTATGATTCTGTGATTCTGTGTGAACTGTGTTTAGCTATCAGGTTGCAATGATTTTACAGTTTGGACATTATATAAGGTCTTTTAGTTTGGCTTAGCTTTGTTTTAATCTGTTTTATTTCAAAATGATAGCATGAATAAAATGTTAAAAAACATGTTTTAGGTGTATAATCTGTCACTATCAAGTTGACCTAAGCAAGATTGTAATTAACACTATTTGCTAAGAAAAATACAATCTGATGTTCATTATTGCACCTGAGAGTATAGATACAGTATTACTCTATCTTCAGCTGTCATACTGGAACACTGGTAGGCAAATTTTATTCCCAGTACTTTCTCTTTATTCAGACCAAAACTACAATTTCAAATGCTTTGGACTGTTTGAAATATAACACTCGCATTTCCCATTTGCAAGGATTTTTACATTAAGAGATTGGATTTTATAATTTTTTTAAATGGATGATGATGTGGTTCTGCAGTTATTAGCATTGCAATTTCTTTCATATTTGGGAAAATAAACTAAAGTTTAAAATGTGTCTATCAGCATTAGAAGATATCTTCACATTCAAGTTGCATTGAACTTAAAAACCAGTGTTATGCATTCTAGATAAAATAAATGAGTTTTCCTAGGCTAGCCTGTAAAAAGGTAATAAATCTAGATAGCTATATCTACACTGGAGTGCTACGTTGAAGTAGCTTATTTCGAAGAGGCAACATCGAAATAAGCTACTTGAACATGTAACATCCACACATCCCCCGGGGCTGGTGCCATTGACATTCAACATCGACGTAGCGATGTGCTACATCGAAAGGGGCCCCACAGGGGAATGTCTACACATAAAAGCTGCCCCAATCAAAATAAGCAGGCTAGGAAAGCCTGTGGATGGGGTCACAGGGCGGATTAGTCCTTCTGGGGCCGCAGCAAGCCACTCCTTTGAAGGGCCCCTCCCAGACACACCCAGCCTGCACGGCACTTGGTCCTCAGAGCTGACACAGTTTGCCGACCTCGTGCATGCAGCATGGACCCCCAGCAGCAGCAGCAGCAGCAGTGGCAGCAGCCAGAGGTCCTCAGGGCCATTTCCAAGGCAGGGGCCGCCCTGCTTGGCACCGCGCAGGAGGCCACCCAGAACCTCCTAGAAGACAAGCCTTCCTTGGGGAATAAAGGTGTTCCCCAGACTATCACAGGACCCTCCCCCGCCCACCGGGTGCTTTGTCAGCTGTGGAGTTACCCCACCAGCACAGAGTGGTGGGAGCGGCTGGTGCTCGAGGAGTGGAACGACGACCACTGACTCCAGAATTTCCAGATGAGCTGGCAGACATTCCTCGAGCTCTGCCAGCGGCTCACCCCTGCCCTGCGGCACCAGGACACCACTATGCGGTGTGCCCTCACTGTTGAGAAATGGGTCGACATCGCTGTCTGGAAGCTGGCCACTCCGGAGAGCTACTGATCCGCAGGACAGCAGTTCGGCATGGGCAAGGCCACAGTTGGGGTCAGCATCATGGAGGTAAGGAGGCCCGGGAGGGGACCCTGGGCGGGGGTGAAGCCCAGGAGGTGGGAGAGCGACCCTGGGAGGTGAGGGGAGCCCGCGGCAGCCTGGGAGGGGCCAGGCACACCCTGCATGAGTGCTCATGTCCTCCCCCCACAGGTGGTCCATGCGCTGAAGACTCTGCTGCTCCACAGGCTCATGAAGCTCGGGGACCTGGATGCAGCTATTGTGGGGTTTCCTGTCATGGGGTTCCCCAACTGCTTCGGGGCATTGGACAGGACCCACATCCCCATCCACGCTCTGGAGCACAGCGGAGGATGCTTTCTGAATAGGAAGGGCTACCACTCAGTGGTCCTCCAGGCCATGGTGGATAGCCGGGGCCACTTCCAGGACAGATATGTTGGCTGGCCTGGCAGCACCCACAATGCCCACATTTTTAAGAACTCAGGCCTGCACTGCCAGCTGGAGGCAGAGACCAACATCTCCCAAGAAGGAGATCCCTCTGTGGACACCACAATGCCCCTCTGCCTCATGCGGCCTATCCCCTTCAGCCCTGGCTTATACACCCCTATAGGGGCCATCTGAGTGCCAGCCAGGAGGGTTTTAACACCCGCCTGAACCATGCACACCAGGTGGTTGAGAGCACTTTCAGCCACCTCAAAGGCATCTGGTGGTGCCTCCTCACCCTCCTGGATGTGGGGCTGCCCAACATCCCCCAGATTGTAGGTGTGTGCTGCACACTCCACAACCTGGTGGAAAACAATGGGGAGGCCTTTGTGCGGGGCTGGACTGTGGAGGCTGGCACGGCCTATCCCCAGCCAGCCACCACCCCAGGCCACCAAGCCACACAACAACATGGTTTTTTTTTTAAAAAATAAACCTGAATAATTATTTAAACCAACAAAAATGATGCAATATTTTTAAACAGGAGTGGGGGAACTATGTACATGGGGGGGGCAGCTATTAAAGGTGGGGGTGGGACACAACTATTTACAATGAGGTGGGGGATACTATGTACGAAGGAGGGGGGCCTGAGTGGCCCAGTCCTTGGCCCCCTTACTACTGCCCATTGCTCAGCGTGGTGGGGGGGAAGACCCACACCTGGGCCAGAGGCCTCGTTGAGACCAGGTGGGGGCTGTGAGGACTGGCAAATATGGCCAGGCTTGCTCCTGAGCCCCACGGTCCTCCTTCTCGGTGGGCTCCAGGGCAGGAGGAGAGCGGCTGGGAGGGATGGTGGCTGGACCAGTGGGGGGCGGCATCCAATTGGCTATCCACTCCAGGGTCCTGGCAATTCAATTGAATGTCCGCATGAAGGACCCTCAGGCCTCCTCGCAACAGGCCAGTGCTCAATCCTGCAAGTGGAGGCCGCACTCCTCCACTTGCAGGTGGCTCTCCGTCACCTCCACCTAGTGCTGGAGGGTGGTGAGGACCTGGGGGTTAATGACCACCCACGGCTGGCTCCGGCAGTGGTGGGTTTATGCCGGGACTGGTCACTGCTCTTTTGCATGGCTGCCATGGTGCGACATCCCCGGTGGGCTGTCCAGTACAATGGACATGGTGCCAGCACTGTTGTGGCCCTTTGATGGTGCAACTGAGGAAAAGAGAGGGAAGAGAGAAGACAACATTTAGTCTGGGCCCTGACCTGTGGCCCACACCCTTTTCCCCCTGCTGCTGGGTCTTTGTCCCCTCCCCCCCTGGCATGGGTGTGGTGTGCCCGTGGGTGACCCCCTTCGGGGGTTCTACTCCCCCCCACCTACCCCCAGCAATGTGTCGTGGTGCTGTCCATGGGGGCCGGGGTTCTTCGGGCTCTGGAGGCCATGCCACTGCTGTGCCAGGGTCGTGGTCTGCCTGGGTCATGGTTGCCTGGGGTCAGCTGGGTGTGGGGGGGCCCTGGTCATGTCCCTTGCCCCTGCCCCTTAACCTGGGGGTGTGTGCCTGTGGGGTACATACCTGACAGTCCGCTCCCACAGGTGGGGGACACCTGTTAGGCAGACACCCTGCTGGAGCTGTGAGAGGGGAGTTCTATGTGGAGCTCCCCGTTGCTGAAGCCCTCCTCCTCCATCCGCGGTTGTCCCAGGGGTGTGCTCCTCTGGGGGCCCCTGAGGTTCAGAGCTATCCTCTGGGCTGCACTCCAGCTATGAGGCCTGCTGGGGCTCCTCCTCAGCCGCAGTGTCAAGGGTGGCCAGGTGGGGAGGAGTTGTGCCAGGGACCCAGGATCTTCCTGAGCTCCCTGTAATAGGGGCAAGTAGTGAGGGTGGCCCTAGACCTGCTGGCCATGTCCCAGGCCTGGGCGTAACTCTGCCATAGCTCCTTCACCATATGGCTGACATGGTCAGGAGTGTGGGCAGGGTGACCCTGGGCAGCCAGGCCCTTGGCCAGTTGGGCGAATGCATCTGCTTTCTGCCACTTGCTCCCAATTACCTGGAGCACCTCCTCCTTGCCCCAAGGCCCCAGCAAGTACCGCATTTCAGAATCCATCCAGGAGGGGCCCCACTGCCTTTTCCCCCCCTGGCTGGATGACTGGGAGCCATGAGTCTCACTGGGGTGTGTGCCCTGGGGGCACTCAGGGAGCTGGCTGGCTTCCATGGGTCAGTATTGGGGCCTACGGAGGGCATGCAGGGCTGCCACATGTCTGTGCTGCTGCCTGCATGCTCTCAGCTTCCTGCCACAGGATATCCGGGTGCGTGGTGCTTTAAGGGCTGCTGCAGGCAGCGACCATAGAGCCCCACGGGGGCTGCACAGCACATCTCTACCCCTCAGCAGATTGCTGCCATGGAGGATCCTGCTATTTCAAAGTAGCGGGATGCGGATCATCTACACATGCCCTACTTTGATGTTGAATGTCAAAGTCGGGCGCTATTCCCATCTTCTGATGGGGATAGCTATTTCGATGTTTTGCCACCTAACGTCGATTTCAACTTCGAAATAGCGCACAGCACACGTAGATGCAACGCGTGCTATTTCGAAGTTGGGCTGTCTATTTCAAAATAGGTGGCTAGTGTAGACATGGCTGACGTTTGTTTTGCTAATTAAGTTCTATGTAGACAAAGAAGAACTGATTCCTGGGTTACTGTAGCTTTTGTCCAGTCAATAGTAAAACATGATTTTTTTCCAAATGTTATCTTTTCAGGAGTTTCTGGAGGAAGTATGCTGTTTGCAGAGGCCAGGCTGTTAAAAAATCCCTCTAGCAAGCCTTAGGCCAGGTCTATACTAGGGGAATAAGCTGTTGTCAGATATGTAATTCTAGCTAAGGCAATTGCATAGCTAGAATCAATGTAACTGAAATCAACTTAACTGCTTGACTTCACAGAGGGAGGTCAATGGGAGCATTTCTCCCATCGACTTCTCTCACCCCTTGCAACAGGGAGGAGTACCGGGGTTGACTGCTGACCCCAGACATTGATTTCACAGACAGATCAACCCCAGAATGTGTGAAATCACACTTGGGACGATCGACCCTGACTGGGTCGATCTTCCACTTAGTATAGACAAGCCCTTAGACTTCTGCATGATACTGAATTTCTGACAATTTATTGTGGAGGATGTGGCTCATGAAGTTCAAATGTGATTTAGTGAAAGGCTCTCTCACACACACGCTGAAAGGATTTAGACTAAATTACAATTTAAGCATTAAATATCACATGACTTTCATATAATACCACAGAGGAAAACTCCAAGCAGCTTCTAAACGAGCACTTCTGAAAAATAACCATTTTGTTATGACCCACAATAGTTTGAACTAGAATAATTTTGAACAAAATATAAGTAAAATACAACCCCACCCCCAACCACTTTCAAAAGCTACACTCAGCTAGACTTCGATGAATTATCATGAGGAAAGGAGGGGCTTTATACATCTACACAGGGAAACATAATTTATTTTATTTCAGGTTTCTGTTGGAAGCACCCATTTTTACACACAGCATTGTGTTATTATTTCAAGTTTCAATAAGAGTTGGCACATTTTATGTTTTTGCACAATTTATAAATTACTGAGTATGTTTATCTCAGTGATTTGAACTCTGACTATATAAGTACAGTAGTCCCTTGAGTCATGTGAGGCTTGCATTCCCACACACCCTTGCATAACTCAAATTTCATGCAAGTTGGGCAGCGGCTTTTTCTCCAGCAGAATGAAAATTCTGCACGTGGGGAAGCAGCAGGAGCACTTGGAGCTAGTTTTGAAAGCTAAGTCTTGGGGATGGAGGGGCAGTTGGGGAGGGTTAAGCCTGGCTGTGGGTTGTGGCTGTGGAAGTGGGGCAGAGGGGTTAAGCCTGGGATGTGTTAGCACTGCAGGGGGGCAGGGGAGTGGTGAGCTTGAGCTGGGGTCACATGGACCTGTTGGTGGGGTGAGCTGGAGCTGCTCAGGGTAGGGGTGAACTGGAGACTTGCAGAAGGGTCATCCAGAGCCAGGGCTGCACGGGAGTTGGGGAGGTGATAGACAACTGGGGCCACACCTGCGGGCTGAGCCTGAGCTGGAGCCACATGGGGTAGGGGTGAATCAGGGCCAGGAGGAGCGGGATTTTGAGTTAAGGTGAGTTACGTGCAACTCCAAGTTGCACATTTTGAGGGTTTACTGTATATATAATTAGTATAAAGAAACAAAAATAAACCCCCTGGAAATAATAAGACCATGGGAGAGATGATCAAATATGGTGGAGAAAGTATGACTTGGGAAATACACCAACTATATAATATACCATGGAAAGAAGGGAAGGCACCTAAGGAATGGACAATTGCCTCATCAATTTTCAGAAGTCATTTGACAGTATAGATCAGAAAGTGACTTGGGCGGTGTTGCTGTCATATGGAGTGGATAGCAGACTGATATTGTTGTTGAAGTATGTCAATGGCAATGTGGAGACAGCAGTTAAAACATGCTGAGAGATAGGAAGTTGGCTTTGAATGAGTGGAGATACAAGACAAGGAGATCCAATATCACTGAGTGTCTTCATCATGCACCTAGAGACAGCAATGAACAAGATCAAGGAAGAAGAAGAAGGGATATCTGTGCATGGAATGAGAATCAACAGCTTGAGGTTCATGGATGATACAGTTAATGGAGAAGTGGTAGATGTGGTATACCTAGACTTTAGTAAAGCATTTGATACGGTCTCACATGATATTCTGATAAAAAAACTAGGCAAATACAATTTAGATGAGGCTGCTAAAAGGTGGGTGCATAATTGGCTGGATAACTGTACCCAGAGAGTAGTTCTTAATGGTTCTGTATCCTGCTGGAAAAGTATAACAAGTGGGGTTCCGCAGGGGTCTGTGGTAGGACCGGTTCTGTTCAATATCTTCATCAATGATTTAGATATTGGCATAGAAAGTATACTTATTAAGTTTGCAGATGATAGCAAGCTGGGAGGGGTGGCAACTGCTTTGGAGGATAGGGTCATAATTCAAAATGATCTGGATAAATTGCAGAAATGGTCTGAGGTAAACAGAATGAAGTTGAATAAGGACAAATGCAAAGTGCTCCACTTGGGAAGGAACAATCAGTTTCCCACATACAGAATGGGGAGAGACTGTCTAGGAATGACTACAGCAGAAAGGGATCTAGGGGTGATAGTGGACCATGAGCTAAATATGAGTCAACAGTGTGGTGCTGTTGCAAAAGAAACAAACATGATTCCGGGATGCATTAATAGGTGTGTTGTGAACTAGACACAAGAAGTCATTCTTCCACTCTACTGTGCACTGGTTAGGCCTCAGCTGGAGTATTTGTCCAGTTTTGGGCACTGCAGTTCAAGAAAGATGTGGAGAAATTAGAGAGCTCCAGAAAAGAGCGACAAGAATGATTAAAGGTCGAGAGAATGTGACCTATGAAGAAAGGCTGAAAGAATTGGGCTTGCTTAGTTTGGAAAACAGAAGATTGAGGGGAGACATGATAGCGGTTTTCAGGTATCTAAAAGGGTGTCATAAGGAGGAGGGAGAAAACTTGTTCTTCTTGGCCTCTGAGGATAGAACAAGAGGCAATGGACTTAAACTGCAGCAAGGGAGGTTTAGGTTGGATATTAGGAAAAAGTTCCTAACCATCAGGGTGGTCAAACAGTGGAATAAATTGCCAAGGGAGGTTGCGGAATCTCCATCACTGGAGACAGTTAAGAACAGGTTAGATAGATGTCTATCAGGTATGGTTTAGACAGTACTTGGTCCTGCCATTGGGGCAGGGGGCTGGACTCGATGGCCTCTCGAGGTCCCTTCCAGTCCTAGTATTCTATGATTCTATGATACTATGATCATTGAACAAGATGAAGAGAAGCTAGCAAGAATGGTGCACGTGCTAAAAAAGGAAGGAAAGTGGTACAGACTGATTATGAACATCGACAAAAAAACTATGGCATGCGGAGATAAGGAAATAGGAAGCAAGATCAGTGTAGACAGGATCAAACTTGAGAATGTAGAGAAGTTAACACACCTGGGCTACGTCTACACGTGCAGCCAACATCGAAATAGTCTATTTCGATGAATAACGTCTACACGTCCTCCAGGGCCGGCAACGTCGATGTTCAACTTCGACGTTGCTCAGCCCAACATCAAAATAGGCGCAGCGAGGGAACGTCTACGCATCAAAGTAGCACACATCGAAATAGGGATGCCAGGCACAGCTGCAGACAGGGTCACAGGGCGGACTCAACAGCAAGCCGCTCCCTTAAAGGGCCCCTCCCAGACACAGTTGCACTAAACAACACAAGATACACAGAGCTGAGAACTGGTTGCAGACCCTGTGCCTGCAGCATAGATCCCCAGCTGCCGCAGAAGCAGCCAGAAGCCCTGGGCTAAGGGCTGCTGCCCACGGTGACCATAGAGCCCCGCAGGGGCTGGAGAGAGAGCATCTCTCAACCCCCCAGCTGATGGTCGCCATGGAGGACCCAGCAATTTCGACGTTGCGGGACGCGGATCGTCTACACGGTCCCTACTTCAACGTTGAACGTCGAAGTAGGGCGCTATTCCTATCTCCTCATGAGGTTAGCGACTTCGACATCTCGCCGCCTAACGTCGAAGTTAACTTCGAAATAGCGCCCGACGCGTGTAGACGTGACGGGCGCTATTTCGAAGTTGGTGCCGCTACTTCGAAGTAGCGTGCACGTGTAGACGCAGCTCTGGGGAGCAACATAATGTATGACCTAGACTGTCAGAAGGAAATAAAGACTAGAATAGTGAAAGCAAGAGCAAGTTTGAAGATGATGTATAAATTCTGGAAAAGCAAAGTGATTAGCTTAGGAACAAAGCAGAACATCTTAAAAACATATGTATTCAGCAGCATGTTGTACAGATGTGAGACAAAGGTGATAAAAAAGATTCAAAAAGAAGGATATTGGCATTCAAGAGGACTTGTTACAGAAAGATCCTGAGAATAGGATGGATACAGAAGGCCACCAATGAAGAATTATATCGGAAGATAAAGACAAAAGAGAAGCCACTGCAGAACGCAAGTTAAAATGGAATTTACAGCTATTTGGGCATATCTGCAGAACGAATGATGAATGAAAAATCAAGACCCTCATATTCGACATAATAGATGGTTCAAATAGGAGAGGTAGACCGCAAGAGAATTGGTAGATTATACAGTAGATTGGTGTGGATCTAGTCTCCAGAAACTAAGCCACTCCTCACTGGACAGGGAAAGATGGAAAGAAATAGTAAGGGAAGCATCAAACACCAATGGATGCTGAGCCTATGGTGGTTGTTGTTGTCGATGATGATGATGATGATAAAGAAGCAAGCATGTGTTTATGTGACTCAGAATACTGGTATAAAGTTGAAATACACAGATTACATACTTTAAACCTTCCAAACTACATTAATAAAAGTACTCAAAAATGTTTCCAAAATGTTGTTGTTTTATGTTCATATATGCCTTTTATGCCATATATGGTTTGTAATGAAAAATTTCTCACCTGTAAGTAGAGCTTTGCCCCTTGACATTGAGATATTGTATACAGTCAAGTATAGCATTTATCTACTTGCAAATTGTTGAGCTGTTCATTATAGCTACGTCTACACGTGAAGCCTACTTCGAAGTAGCCTATTTCGATGAATAACGTCTACAGCCGTGTCTACACGTGCACGCTACTTCGAAGTAGCAGCACTAACTTCGAAATAGCACCCGTCACGGCTACACACGCCGGGCACTATTTCGAAGTTAACTTCGACGTTAGGCGGCAAGACGTCGAAGTCGCTAACCCCATGAGGGGATAGGAATAGCGCCCTACTTCGACGTTCAACGTCGAAGTAGGGACCGTATCGTCATTGCGCGTCCCGCAACTTTGAAATAGCGGGGTCCGCCATGGCGACCATCAGCTGAGGGGCTGAGAGACGCTCTCTCTCGAGCCCCTGCGGGGCTCTATGGTCACCGTGGACAGCAGCCCTTAGCCCAGGGCTTCTGGCTGCTGCTGCGGCAGCTGGGGATCCATGCTGCAGGCACAGGGTCTGCAACCAGTTGTCAGCTCTGTGTATTTTGTGTTGTTTAGTGCAACTGTGTCTGGGAGAGGCCCTTTAAGGGAGCGGCTTGCTGTTGAGTCCGCCCTGTGACCCTGTCTGCAGCTGTGCCTGGCACTCTTATTTCGATGTGTGCTACTTTGGCATGTAGACGTTCCCTCGCAGCGCCTATTTCGATGTGGTGCTGCGCAACGTCGAAGTTGAACATCGACATTGCCAGCCCTGGAGGACGTGTAGACGTTACTCATCGAAATAGCCTATTTCGATGTTGCTACATCAAAATAAGCTATTTCGATGTAGGCTTCACGTGTAGACGTATACACGTCCTCCAGGGCTGGCAATGTCGATGTTCAACGTCGACGTTGCGCAGCACCACATCGAAATAGGCGCAGTGAGGGAACATCTACCTGCCAAAGAAGCACACATCGAAATAAGGTTGTCAGGCACAGCTGCAGACAGGGTCACAGGGCGGACTAGCGCTTCCGGGGCAACAGCTAGCCGCTCCCTTAAAGGGCCCCTCCCAGACACACGTAGCCTGCACAGCACGCGGTCTGAGGAGCCATAGGCACACAGACCTCGGGCGACGCAGTCATGGACCCCCAGCAGCAGCAGCAGCAGCAGCCAGAGGTCCACCCAGCCCTCCCTGCAGGAGCAGTACTCGCCCTGATCCATGCCATGAGGGAGGCAGCTGAGCACCTCCTTGCCACACCGGAGGAGGAGCGGCCTCCAGGGGAGCAGGGCTCAACCCCCAACCCTGCAGCACCCCGACCCCCCCGCCGCCTTACACGCTGCCGCCTGTGGAGCTACCCCACCAGCACCGACTGGTGGGAGCGGCTGGTGCTTGAGGAGTGGGACGACAACCGCTGGCTCAGGAACTTCAGGATGAGCCGGCAGACATTTATGGAGCTGTGCCAGTGGCTCACCCCCGCACTCAGGCACCAGTACACTGCCATGCGGCGTGCCCTCCCAGTGGAGAAACGGGTCGGCATCGCTGTCTGGAAGCTGGCCACTCCAGACAGCTACCGATCCGTGGGCCAGCAGTTTGGCGTTGGCAAGGCCACCATTGGGGCTGTCCTTATGGAGGTAAGAGGACCCACGGGGTTGGGGGGCAGGGGGGCCCTTGCAGGGCAGGGGAGGACAGGGCAGGGCAGGGGAGGGGAGGGTAGGGGGGCCCTGGCAGGGAAGGGGAGGGCAGGGCAGGGCAGGGGGGGCTCGGGGAGGGCAGGGCAGGGCCACGCACACCCTGCATATCCCTCATTGGTGCTCTCCCATGTGCTTTCCCTGCAGGTTGTGCGTGCCATCAACGCCATGCTCCTCCACAGGCTCGTGAGGTTGGGGGCCCCACATGCCACCATCGCGGGCTTTGCCACGCTGGGCTTCCCCAATTGCTTCGGGGCTCTGGATGGGACTCACATCCCCATCCGCTCCCCGCAACACAGTGGAGGACGGTACATCAACCGCAAGGGCTACCACTCAGTGGTCCTCCAGGCCTTGGTGGACAACCGGGGCCGTTTCCAGGACGTTTATGTGGGCTGGCCTGGCAGCACCCACGACACCCAGGTTTTCCGGAACTCGGGCCTGTGCCGCCAGCTGGAGGCGGGGACCTACATCCTCCAGTGGGAGATCCCTGTGGGGGACACCACCATGCCCCTCTGTGTCATCGCAGATGTGGCATACCCGCTCCGGCCCTGGCTCATGCACCCGTACACGGGGCATCTCTCTGCCAGCCAGGAGCGCTTCAACCAGCACCTCAACCACACACGCTAGGTGGTGGAGCGCTCATTTGGCCGCCTCAAAGGGTGCTGGAGATGTCTCCTGACCCGCCTGGATGCGGGCCCCAACAACATCCCCCAGATTGTGGGTGCCTGCTGCGCCCTACACAATTTGGTGGAGAGCAAGGGGGAGGCCTTTTTTCAGGGCTGGGCTGTGGAAGCCGGCAGGGGCGACTTGCAGCCACCTGCTGCCCCCAGTCGCCAGCTGGACCCCGAAGGGACCCGGGTCCGGGAGGCCCTGCAGGCCCACTTCGAGGAGGCTGCGGGGTGAACTCTGCCAGGCCCCCCACTGCGCCCCCCCCCCTTCCTCCACAACACTCCCTGCCCCTACGCCCACACCATGGAGCACCCAACAGCACACCCCCCCACTTCTCCTGGACAAATAAAAGCACGCACTCGTTGGTAAAATGAAACTGGTTTTCTTTTTTCAACTGGTTTTTGAACTAATAACGATGAAACTATGTACAAGACCTACTAACTAAAGCATAACATAAGTGAATAATAAAAAAGTTTCCATATATTTACATGTAACAAAAAACAGAAAACCAGGGATTGCAAGGATGGGGAGAACTATTTACATGGGGGGGGGGACTGGACAAACGGGGGGCACAAAAACATAAGTCCAACTATATACAGGGGGGGAGCCATGTCCTGGGCCCCACGCCCCTATAGTCCGGCACTGGGAGTGGGCGGCCGGGAGCCCCGCCTCAACCGCAGCCCTGTCCGGGGCTGGCTGGGGGCTGGGAGGACCAGAAGATACGTCCGGTGAGTCTCAGCTGGCCCCAGGTGTCCCTCGGCAGTCTGGCCCTCGGTGGTGGGTGGCGGGGCGACGGCGGACAGCGTGACGACGAGTGGAGCAGCGGGTGGCGCGGCAGGTGGAGCGGGCAGGGCAAGGCACTGCGGCGGCCGGCGCGGCACGGGGGGCCAGGTAGTCCACGAGACGGTTGAATGTCTCCATGTAGGCCCCACATGCCTCTTGGCGCCAGGCCAGCGCCCACTTCTTCAGGTGGAGCCGGCATTGCTCCACCCACAGCCGCTGCTCTGTGACCTCCACCTGCCAGCGGTGGAGGGCCAGCAGCTGGGGGTCCGTCACCGGTGGCTGCTGCTGGGTCCGCCGTCTTGCCCGCCGTGGGGCCGGTTGGTCCTCCGCCGAGGTGCTGGCCTGGAGCGATGGCCCCGGAGGGGATTCCGGGACCACTGAAGCCTCACTGGCGTTCTCCGGTCCTTCCGATGGTGCATCTGCGGAACACAGGAGGAGGGGAAGAAGAGTGGAGACGCGTTAGTGTGGGCCCCGAGCCATGGCCCTTGTCCCCCCACCCCTCTGCTGCAGGTTCCCCATCCCCGTCCCCAGGAGATGCTGCTGTGATGGGGTTCACGGGTCCCCCTGCACTGCATCCCGTCCCCTGGCAGGAGTGACTCTCACTTCACTCAGCAGGGTCCGACAGGAGAGGTTTCTTAGGCAACAGATGCCCAGTTTCTCCCAGGAGTGACAGTACAGCAGTCAGAGACAGTCCTTCCAACCCGTTCTGGGGAGAAGACCCCAAGGGGTGCCCCTCTGGGGTGTAGCTTTCCCCCTCCTCAGGCTGGCTGCCTTCCAGCTCTCCCTTCCCCTAGCCTCTACCTGCGCACCCCCCCGATTCAAAGCCAGCTCGGCGCGTCCCCCCTCTTTGTTCAGGGCAGGGGTGTCACCTGCCAGTTGTAGCCCCAGGATCATCCTTTGCCCCTGGGAACTATTCAGCTTGCTGCTCATATCTAGCCTGAGTCTCGCATTTGCACTCCCCCCACTCCATCACATGCTGCTGCGGCTGCTGCTGCTGCGGGGTGTCCCACCCCCCTCCTCCCAGGGGACCCTAGAGGTTCTGCTCCCCCCTGCCCCGGGGATGGGGCATGGCACTGTCGTGCTGCGGGAGGGGAAGGGGCTGATGCCCTCCTGTGAGGGACATTGCACTGCTGTCCTTGGGGCCATGGCCATCTGGGCATGTGGAGGGCCCTGGCCACATATCTATTACCCCCGCGCCTCAACCCCGGGGGTGTACACCGGGGGAGGTACATACCTGTAGGTCCACTCCCACGGTCTGGGGACACCGGGGGGGCGGACGCCCGGCTGCTCCTCCAGGAGGGGAGGATAATGTGCAGCCCCGTCTCAGCGGAGGAGGAGTCCCCCTCCTCCTCCTGCTGCTGCGATGCCCCGGGGGTGGGCTCCGGGGGGGCCCCCGGGGTGCGGGGCTTACCTCCAGGGCAGACTCCGCCTCCGGGGCCTGCTGGGGCTCCTCAGCTGAGGTGTCAAGAGTGGCTGGAGGGGAGGAGGTGTGCCGGGGGCCCAGGATGTCCCTGAGCTCCCTGTAAAAGGGGCAAGTGATGGGGGCGGCCCCAGATCGGCCGGCCGCATCCTGGGCCCAGGCGTAACCCTGCCGCAGCTCCTTCACTTTACTGCGGACATGGTCCAGAGTGCGGGCAGGGTGACCCTGGGCGGCCACGCCCTCGGCCAGCCAAGCGAACGCATCTGCGTTCCGCCTCTTGCTCCCCATTACCAGGAGCACCTCCTCCTCACTCCAGAGCCCCAGCAGGTCCTGAAGCTCGGCCTCCATCCAGGAGGGGCCCCGCTGCCGCTTGCTGCCCTGGCTGCCCTTGGGTGGGGTCCCCTGGAGGCACTGGGGGGGCTGCCGTGCGGCTATGAGGTTGGTTGGGGGTTGTTGGGGCTGCTCAAGAGCGTGCAGGCTGGCCACGTGTCTGGGCTGCCGCCTGCACGCTCTCTCAGCTTCCTGCACAGAAAGGGAGGGGGAGGGGACCTTTAAGGGGCCACTCCACGCGGCCACCATTGAGCTGAGGGGCTGGAGAGAGCGTCTCTCAACCCCCCCAGCTGATGGCCGCCATGGAGGACCCCACAATTTCGATGTTGCGGGACGCTCAACGACTACACGTTCCCTACTTTGACGTTGAACGTCGAAGTAGGGCGCTATTCCCATCCCCTCATGGGGTTAGCGGCTTCGACGTCTCACCACCTAACGTCGATGTTAACATCGAAATAGCGCCCAACACGTGTAGGCATGACGGGCGCTATTTCAAAGTTAGTGCTGCTACTTCGAAGTAGCGTGCACGTGTAGACATGGCTTATATGTAGTATAGTAAACCCTCAAGTTACATGGGGGATTGCGTTCCAGCAAACCCAGCATAAGTCAATTTTTCATGCAAGTCAAGGGGACACAGTCTTTCCACCCCGCCACAGTACTGATCGCCCGTCCTACAACCCTCTTGTATAAATGCAAGATAGGCACATTTCCACATTTCAGTCTGGTCCTGAATTTTTTTTGCTGTAGGATAGCTACTTTTAAGTCTGCTACTGTGTGGACCGGGAGATTGAAGTGCTCTCCTACGGGTTCAGGACCAGACTCCAAAGAGAAATTGCTGAGCTAAAATTCATCTGCAAATTTGACACCCTCAGCTCAGGCTTAAACAAAGACTGTGAATGGCAGGCTAAATACAAAAGCAGCTTTCCCTCCCTTGGTGTTCACACCTCCAGATCAACTGTTAGTAGTAAGCCTCACCCTTCCTGACTGAGCTAACCTTGTTATCCCCAGCCTTGCTCTGGCTTATTTATACCTGACCCTGCAGATTTCCATGATCAGCATCTGATGAAGTGAGCCTGTGCTCACAAAAGCTCATGCTCAAAACTTTTCTGTTAGTCTATAAGGTGCCACAGGACCCTTCGTTGCTGTTAGAGATCCAGACTAACACGATACTTGATCTGCAGTATTTTATCTTCCCCTGGCCAATAGAAAATGAGTATGGAGAATTCCAGGGTAATTCATGTTGATGCTAGCAGTATTGATTGAAGTTGAATCCTGCTGCATCATTTTCTCCACTGGGATAAGCAGAGGAGAGGGCATGGGGTGACAACTAATGATTCTAATGGCTGCCACTGTAGTATACAAAGTTAGGGAATGAAAAGTTAGTTGCACATCCAGGCTGTTTCTCCCAATAAACTTACTTTGACTTACTTGTGAGTTATGTCACAGATAAGTTGGTCCTTTTTAAAATACTAACATGATGTATTTATTATATAGGTCTGTCATATCACAATCAGTGGTCTCATCTTATGTCTAGCTTCAGTATCATAGAAATTTTTGAATGCAGCTCCTTTTGTTTCCCACTAGAATTTATTGTAGATCTTCAGTGCTTCCAGGATTCTTACATACAAGCTATGTCTACACTGGGATGCTACATCAAAATAGGTTATTTCGATGTAGCGAAATCGAAATAAGGTATTTCAATGAATATCGTCTACACATCCTCCAGGGCTGGTGCCGTGGACATTCAACATCAACGTTGGACAGCACTACATCGAAGTAGGCGCTGCAGGGGAGCATCTACACGCCAAAGCAGCCCAAATCGAAATAAGATAGAGTCACAGGGTGGACTAGCACTTCCGGGGCAACAGCGAGCCACTCCCTTAAAGGGCCCCTCCCAGACACATTCAGCCTGCACAGCACGCGGTCTGCAGAGCCACAGGCACGCACACCCTGTGTAAGCAGCATGGACCCCCGGCAGCAGCAGCAGCAGCAGCAGCAGCAGTACCAGCCAGAGGCCCACACACCCGCCCCTGGAGGGGCAGTGTTTGCCCTGCTCAGTGCCATGCAGGAGGCAGCTGACCATCTTTTATTTCAGGAAGATGAGCTGTCCTTGGGGGATGAGGAAGCAGTCCCAGACCTTGCTGCCCTTCCAGCCCTGCCCTCCCCACCCCCCGCCGCACACGCCTCTGGCTGTGGAGATACCCCACAAGCATGGACTGGTGGGAGCGGCTGGTGCTTGGCGAGTGGGACAATGACCGCTGGCTCCAGAACTTCCGAATGAGCTGGCAGACATTCCTGGAGCTCTGCCAGTGGCTCACCCCTGCCTTACGGCACCAGGACACCCCCATGCGACGTGCCCTCACCGTAGAGAAACGGTTCGGCATTGCTGTCTGGAAGCTGGTCACTCCAGACAGCTACCGATCCATAGGGCAGCAGTTCAGCGTGGGCAAGGCCACCATTGGGGCTGTCCTCATGGAGGTGAGAGGGCCCAGGGGGAGGGAGGAGAGCCCGGGTGGAGGGGGAAAACCTACGGTGGAGCCTGGGGGGGATCCGGGGGGGGAGCCCTGGAGGGGAGGGGGGAGCCCGGGAGGGAGGGCAGACACACCCTGCACACACCTCACTGGTGCTCTCTCATGTCCTTCCCCTGCAGGTCGTCCGCGCAATCAATGCCCTGCTCCTCCACAGGCTCGTGCAGCTTGGGGACCCGGATGCTGCCATCGCAGGGTTTGCCAGACTGGGCTTCCCAAATTGCTGTGGGGCTCTGGATGGGACCCATATCCCCATCCGTGCCCTGGAGCACAGCAGAGGACGCTTCCTCAGTAGGAAGGTATACCATTCCGTGGTCTTCCAGGCCTTGGTGAACAGCCGGGGCCGCCTGTTGGACATTTATGTTGGCTGGCCTGGCAGCACCCACGAAGCCCGAGTGTTCAGAAATTCGGGCCTGTGCCGCCAGCTGGAGGCAGGGACCTACATCCCCCCAGCGGGAGATCCCTGTAGGGGACACCACCATGCCCCGCTGCGTCGTTGCAGACTTGGCGTACCCCCTCTGGCCCTGGCTCATGCACCCTTACACCAGCCATGTCACAGCCAGCCAGGAGCGGTTCAACACACGCTTGAACCATGCGCGCCAGGTGGTTGAGTGCACTTTCAGCCACCTCAAAGGGCGCTGGAGGTGTCTCCTCACCCGCCTGGATGCAGGCCTCACTAACATCCCCCAGGCTGTGGGCGCATGCAGCACACTCCACAACCTGGTGGAGAGCAAGGGAGAGGCCTTCTTCCAGGGCTGGGCTGTGGAGGCTGGCAGGGCTGACATGCAGCCACCCGCTGCCCCCAGTCACCAGGTCGACCCTGAGGGGATCCAGGTCCGGGAGGCCCTGCGGGCCTATTTTGACCAGGCTGCCGGGTGAACGCTGGCAGGGCCAGCTGCGGGTGAGCCACCCACTGCACCCCCCCCATCCTCCACAACAATCCCTGCCCCCTCGCCCACACCAAAGAGAACCTGAGAGCACACCCCCACACACTTCTGTACAATAAAAAAATGGAATTTTTTTTAAACAAAACCCTGTAACCGTGTATTATTAATATGAAAACAGAAGAAGAAGGGGGGAACTATGCACATGGGGGGGCAGGTACAAAACAGGGGTAGAACAAAAACTATTTACACAAACATGGGGGGAATGAGTCCAAAGGAGGAGGCCTTGGGGGGCAACGTCCTCAGCCACGCACCCCTATTGTCCTGCACCTGGTGTTGGGGGGCACGACCCACGTCTCGGCTGGAGGCCCGGTCGAGGCTGCATGGGGGCTGGGAGAACCGGCAGATAGGGCTGGGCGGTGTCTGGAGGCCCATGGTCCCCCTCGGTGGAAGGCTCCAGGACAGCCAATGGTGGAGGGACAGCAGGCGGAGCGGCGGACAGAGCGGCGGGGGGGCCAAGTGCCACGCGATGGCATCGAATGTGCGCATGAAGGCCCCCCAAGCCTCCTGACGCCAGGACAGTGCTTGCGTCTGGAGGTGGAGCCGCCGCTCCTCCACCTGCAGGCACCGCTCGGACACCTCCAGCTGATGCCGGAGGGTGGCAAGCAGCTGGGGGTCCGTGGACTCCCGCAGATGGCTCAGCCGCTGTCGGGCTTGTCCTGGGGCTGGTCCGTGCTCCGCTGAGGGCTGGCCCGGTGGGATGGCCCCGGTGGGCTCTCTGGGACCACAGACGGTGCACCAGTGCTCTCCGGGCCCTCCGATGGTGCAGCTGTGGAACAGAAGGGGGAAGAAGAGTGGAGACAGCCGTCAGTCTGGGCCCTGACCCGTGGACCTTGTCCCCCTCACCCCTCTGCTGCTGGTTCCCCATCCCCGTCCCCCGGAGATGCTGGTGAGGATGATGATGATGATGATGATGATGATGTCCAACCCCCACCCTGGGGACCCTAGGTTCCGCTCCCCCCATCCCCAGGGATGGGGCATGGCACTGTCCTGCTGGGGGGCAGAAGTTGATGGACTCTTCTGAGGGACATGCTACTGCTGTCCTTGGGGCCATGGTCATCTGGGTGTGTGGAGGGTCCTGGTCATGTCTCTTGTCCCCGCCCCTTAACCCCGCGGGTGTGCAGCGGGGGGTACATACCTGACGCTCCGCTCCCACGGTCAGGGGACAGCCATTGGGCGGATGCCCTGCTGGAGCTGCGGGAGGGGAGGGCAATCTGGAGCCGCCCCCATCGCTGGAGGCCCCCTCCTCCTCCTCCTCCGGTGTCCCAGGGGTGGGCTCCTGGAGGGGTCCCTGGGGCGCAGGGCTGGCCTCCGGGGCTGACTCCGTCTCCGGGGCCTACTGGGACTCATCAGCCGATGTGTCAAGAGTGGCCGGCGGGGAGGAGGTGTACTGGGGGCCCAGGATTTCCCTGAGCTCCCTTTAAAAGGGGCAAGTGGCGGGGGCGGCCCCAGATCGGCTGGCCGTGTCCCGGGCCTAGGTGTAACCCTGCCACAGCTCTTTTACCTTACTCCTGACATGGTCAGGAGTGCGGGTCGGGTGACCCCGGGCAGCCAGGCCCTCAGCCAGCCGAGTGGACACAACTGCGTTCCACCTCTTGCTCCCCATTACCTGGAGCACCTCCTCACCCCAGAGCCCCAGCAGGTCCCGGATCTCGGCCGCCATCCAGGAGGGGCCCCGCTGCCTCTTCCCCCCGCTGACTTGCAGGCTGGGAGCCCTGGGTCCCCTGGGGGGGGAGTGCCCTGTGGGCGCTTGGGCAGCTGGCTGGCTGCCATGGGGTGCAGGGTGCTGGCTTGGGGCTGTAGAGAGACGTGCGGGCTGGGCACGTGGCAGTGCTGCTGCCTGCAAGAGCTCTCAGCTTCCTGCACAGGAAATAAGGGGGCGGGGAGCTTTAAGGGGCTGCTGCATGCGGTGACCATAGAGCTCAGGGGCTGGAGAGAGCGTCTCTCAACCCCTCAGCTGATGGCCGCCATGGAGGACCCCTCTATTTCGATGTTGCGGGACGCAGATCATCTACACGTGCCCTACTTCAACGTTCAAAGTCGAAGTAGGGCGCTATTCTCATCTCCTCATGAGGACAGCAACATCGACGTCTTGCCACCTTATGTCGATTTCAACTTCGAAATAGCGCTCAGCGCGTGTAGACGCGGCCGGTGCTATTTTGAAGTTGGCACGGCTACTTTGAAATAGCCGGCTAGTGTAGACGCGGCTGCAGTGGGATGAAGATTTCATCCTCTTTGACTCCTCTGAAATGCCACTTACATCATGGAAAATTTAGGAGACCTACAATCCTCTTCCCCATTTTTCTGATAGTTCCTCTTTGGTATTAAAAGGGCTTTCTTTGCTCCACTTTTGCAAGATAACCCTTTTCTGGGACTAGTTCTGTCCAGGGGCTGATGCAGTAGGAGGAAGTCACAGTGCTAACTTCACCCTGCCCCTTGTAATGGACCCAGTTTTTTTTTTTTGCGTGGTTCTAAAAATGGAGATTGTATTGCTGCTGTTGATTCGAGCTGGACCTTCCTAGGGATTCAAGAGGGTGGATAGTCACTGCCAATTCCTCCACCCTGTGATTCTTTTCAGAGATTAGGCAACATCTTAGCAATAATGCCACCAGCCAGCAGAACCCAAGCTGTTTACCAGCTGTCAGTCCAAAATATGGCTCAGGCTGCAAAAGCCTTAATTAAGCCCAGAGGTTTTAACATAGTCTTTGGTTGATGCTGCTGCCTCGAGCTCTTTTGCATAATTGATTGAATTACTTACAGCATTTCTTTGTAGAAAAAAGTAAAATAAAAGCAATGCGTGCTTTGGTTGGTTTGTTGAATTATTGTTAAGCAGACAGCCATTGTTTTAGTGTTTCTGAACAAAGTCATTCCTGATTCTTCAAATAGACAATAGCTCATCTGATATTCACATGCAAGTGTACTCATTTGTCCACACAGACACTGAAGGTTCATTTTACTTACATAAGCTAAATCAACTACTGGGCAATTCTAGTACCAAAATGAATACAGTTCTAACAGACAAGATACTTACAATGATTTTTTAAAAGTGTGACTTACCTGAATATTTAACTTCCAGTTAGTTTATCTAGCTGAATTTCTGTAAGACCTCATTTTATTTCTGACACCATGGTTATTGACAGCTGTGACTACCTGATCTATCAAAAACTATGACAGAGATGAGCAGAATTTGTCTGAAGGTGTCTATCAGCTGTGTCTCAGTATCTCTCTGAAATGATGTCCCATGAAATCAAGGCTACCTTTTAAGTATATTTCATGGAGCCTCTGCCTGATATCCAAGTTGTCCCACTGAGAAGAGAGAAAGGAGGGAGTCAAAACTCAGGTATAACTACATGCCCTTCTCTAGGATGAATTTAGGGTGAATTTCTCCTCCTGTGAAAAGGGTAAAAATATTATAAGGAGATATAAAAATTGTGCTTCCCTGCACTTCCTCTGTATCTTTACCATATATCTACCTATAGGATTACTGGTTTAGAAATAAACAAGTTCTGGGTACAGAAGACTAAGCAATTCATTCAGCCATATCAAGATCTTATCATCTAATTTTAGAAGCAGATTTAAAATTCTAAACCAAGTCATATGCCTCAGACCCTTCTCAATGAGCAGCAATTAAGATGAATTTATGTATGAAAGTATGTATCCCTTCTGCAAAAAGAATCTGGGTTTCCTAGGAATAGAAAACTATTTTGACAGTAAAAGCTAAAGGGGATATATTTATAGCTCATTAATCTATTAAATCTTGTTTCATTTCACATACAGTTATATTTACATCACTCTCAGCTAGTGGAAAAAGCAGGCAAGGTGTTCTATTGAATATTCTGCAAAGTAAGACAAGAAACAATCATCAAAAATGTCCCTCTCCTGTATATTAGCAGATTTTTACATCAGAGCTCCTCTTTTAGGGAAGCATCTATTTTAGGGAGTCTTTGGCTCTTTGCAATTTATTTTGTTTTTCCATAATGAACATCCACAAATGGTAGTGTTATCCAAGACATGCAAAAATACTGTCTCTGGTTCATGGACTGAAACATGTACAAATACCCAGAAGGAAATCTCACACGTTTGAAAATGACTGTATAAATATTTCCAGTGTGAATCTTTGCAATCACATAATGGAATGTACTAACAGGACTTCTTTGACAAATATTCACAGAAAGTTCACAAAAAGGACTGAAAATATTGCCCAATTTTTTGTTTTTTTATTAGATTAATATTCATCCAGTTCTTGTTCTGAGCATTTTGGGTTAAGCCATTAGGCATTTTGGGTTATTGTTCCACTCATTATTGGTAAGGTCTCATTTTCTATTATTCCGGAAGCTCTGGATGCTAAATCTTCCAGTAACTCATTACGGTAACTTAAAACTTTCGGTTTATTGGATTTATGTGACTTTTAAAAAAATAAGAATTATTTTTGTAGTGCAACCAAATATTAATTGACAAGGAGTTTGCTTTTCTTTTGCATGTAAATAGTGACCTCTGGTTGATGGATGGCAAAGTGCATCCATACAAGGGTATGTCTATACTTATCTGGCATTTGTCATGACACAATCAAACCTCCAGAGTTCGATTTTACTGCATTTCTAAAGATACAGCAAAGTCAGTCTCTCTGAGCTCAGCTGTTGATGCTGGTACTCCATGCATGGAGTAAGGGATGTTGACGCGAGCCCAAAGAGCCCCAGTCTTTACCATGTAATGAAGTCGATCATGATACTTTGATTCTAGCTACAGTAATTGCATAGCTAGGATTGAATGTCTGGGATTGATTTTGTTCCCTAGTGTAGACCAACCTTAAGACAGGACAAAAGACTATATTCCATAGCACCTGACAGGACCTTGCCACTAGGACAGGACTGACAGGATTTTGGGAGCAGAACAGCATCAGTGAAAATATTCATCTAGTCAGGTACCCAAGAGAAAAGGTAGGAAGAGACTAATCTGAAAGACAGGAAAGGACAAGGTTTGTCAAACATCTATTTGCATTTATTTTTCTTTTATGTATATCTTCTTGGTCACTCAAATTAAAAGTTGCAATTGTGCTAAAGGGTGTTAATATCCTCTAAGTTCATGAATGGTCACATATTTGAACTTTGTCTTTTTTCCCAAGGAAAAGACCTGAAGATTAACTGAAACAGTCTGTCTTGACAATATAGTTAAGAAATTAAAGGATCCCAACTAATTATTTAGTTAAAATACACACTACCTTCATAACATGCCTTTATCATAATTCTAAGGCAACATAAATAGTAGTGTACAATGCTCAGGGTCTTACGGTTAGGTTTAATCATCATGAGCATACAGAAGTTTATCTGAACTTTCTTACTAATTCTCTAAACTTTTTGAATGCAGAATATTAAAATGCCTGGTGTCTCTCATAAGACTTGAAGTTCTTGTTGATTTTATCTGGACTGAAAATACTCAGCAATTCATTCTAATATTTCTAAGCATATAACATTTAAAAATATAGTATAATTGCCTTTGGTTCTGATCCAGCCCTCAGGCTGGTTCTTATTCAGGACCCTCCTGAATTAATGTTTCTCACTGAAGGATAAGAGACTTAATGTGCTTGAAATTTAAGAAGTGTTTGAGTATGATTAAACTTAATTGAAGTCTGGAGCAAAGGTTTATGTCAATTATTTTCTCTGAAAGACTTTGCCACATCCTATGTTTACTATAACAACTTCTAAATCACACCTTATGGCTACAGTTACACTACAGTGCTCTGTCGACAGAAATCACTGTTGGAAGAAATTTCCCAACAAAACTTCTGTTGACAGAGTGCAGCCACACACAAATGAAAGAGCACTCTGCTCTGTTGACACTGTGGCTGGACTGCCCATCTACTCCCCTGACAAAACAGGCACCTGGAAGCAGAGCAGACAGGGCTGCACATTGTTCTGGACGCCTTGTCTATAGAGAGTAGGCCCACCGGAGCATTCACACAGCTCTTTTGTTGAGAGAATCTGTTAACAGCAGCCTTACACCTAATGGCTGAGAGGCAGAATGCTGCTGGCAAAAGTGCTGTGTTTTCTCAACAGACTGTTGACAAAACTCATTTTGTGTGAGGACGTTCCACCAGTTGTGCTGACAAAACTGGGGTCTTGTCCGCAAAATTCACTAGCGCAACTGTAACCTGTGATTGAGCTATTGTAGACATACTCAGAAATTAATAGGATCGTAAGACAATATTCTTATCACAGGCAAGACTGATACGCCCAACAACAGTTTAGACATAACATTCTAACTGAAGGTGGTCTCAGATAACAAAGTTTGGATCTATATTTTAAATAGCCTAAGTCCTGGAGAGTTCAGATCTGGTAAATTGACTATCCACTTAGAGTCATCTATGAAAACCGGAAATGGATTCAGGTTTGGATTTTAAGCCCCTCAGGATCAGAATGCTGACACTTTGTTGGCATGTTGTTTCAGTCATGTTTATTATAAAACTTTTTTCTTTACATTTAGTTATTTACAAGGGGAAAATAAACATTAAATATATTCTTCTACATTTTCAGCATTGAGTCTGTTATTGAGTCTGTTCTGGTCTGGCTATGGTCTGAAGAAGTGGGTCTGTCCCACGAAAGCTCACCTAATAAATTATTTTGCTAGTCTTTAAAGTGCTACTTGACTGCTTTTTGTTTTGATAGTTCCAAAGAGTGTGTGCACTTGATGACATGGACATACCGCTGAATGATTTGGTAGGCAATTGGCTGCTGTTGAAAGAAGCGCCCCTCAGAGAACTGAGCCTTTTTGCCATGTGTATGCTGTTTCTCTAGGAGCTGCAATTTTCTCCCATCCTCACCATGCACAAGCTCTTGGAAATTTTAGGATTGATCCAAAAACTTCTTCATTAAATTAGAGCTCTATTGTCATCTTCGTTGGGCTGGAATTGGGCCCATAGACTGGACTCTACTGTTACGGTTTATGTCACGACTACAACTTAATTCTTCACATGGCTGGATGACAGATCATTTATAAAAAATGCCAAATATGTTCATATGCTAGCCTGCCTAGACGATGGAGCACACAAATTTCTGTGCAAAGCAGGATGGGTGAATGGACCAGTGAAGGCCCAGTGAGTTCAAATTTTCACGTCTGAAGTATGAGGCAGATTTCCAGAAGGGGCTTACCAGTAAGAGCCCTGTGCAGTTGGGAGGAAGCGAACAGAAAGAGAGAGAGAGAGATGGCTAGTGCCTGCACCTGCCTGAGCTTCTGGTGGCATTGGAAGGGGTTTGAGATTTGTATTATGTTGCTTCTTGGTTTGGACCTCAGAATAGTTGGAGGCCACACTGGGATTCCGGGAGAATTTCATCTGAGTGGCAGAAGTCAGTTTGCAAGGACTCAAGCTAAGCTTTTCCTTGCCATTGCCAGGAGGGAGATACCACAATAGTTGCCACAGTTTGATTTGTTTCCCTTTTTGAAAAAAAACCTGATGATTAGTGTGTCTCTGAAATCTCATGGCATCTGCTTCCTACCCCAGATCATGAGAATCAGGAGGTGGAGCTGTTTGTTCAGCTCTGGACAGTGTTCTTTGAAGACTTCAGTGGGGATTCCATCCAGTCCGGTAGCCTTGATGCACTTCTTCACTTTGATGGCAGCTTGGACCTCACTCAAGGTAAGACTTGTTGCAAGATCATCTCTAGGCGATTGCTGAGAGACTTGTTCAAGGGATTTTAGGATCACGGTGGAGGGGTGGTTTAAGAGCTCATTATAGTGCTCCCTCCCATGAAAAGCAATAGCTTTACTGTCTTTCAAGAGTTGGGTACCATCCTTTGATCTCAGGGGATTGATTCCATGATTTCCTGGTCCATAAACAGCTTTGGTAGTATGGAAGAAACCTTTTGCATCATTGGTGTCTGTGAGATGCTGGAGTTCTTGCTCCTTCTCAGACTACCACTGACTTTTCCGAATCCTTATTTTATGTTGGACTTTTGCCTTGGCCTTGGCATGTGCTTCTCTCCTTATCATTCAGTTGATGTCACTTTGCCAGATGCTAAAGGTTTTCCTTTTTGCCTCAGTCAAGCATTCAATTTCCTTATGATTCTCATGAAGTCAGTCCCGAGGCTTCCTGGTCTGGTAGACAATGGTTTTCCCACAAGCTCCAGCAATGGTATTTTTCCATTGACACCTGTGGTCTTCTACATCCTCAGGGTGTACTGTTGGCAGCTTCCTTGGGAATGTTATCTGGAAGTCACTTCATCTGAAAGGGTCCTTCAAGCCTTGTACATTGATTTTTGTGGGATGTGTTTTCTCTGTCTTTTCCATTTGATGACAATCCTAATTGCCATTGTGGATTGAATAAGGTGGTGATAAGTCCAGCAGCCATCATCACTACTCATTGCGTGTGTGAGAAGGACATCACACTGATCCCAAATACAGATGATGACATAATCTATGAAGTGCCAGTGCTTTGAGGATGTTGCTGTGAGGTCTTAAATTTGTTTTTCTGGTGGAACAGAGTGTTTGTGATGATGACCTTGTGTTCTGCACATTATGTAAGGAGGAGCACTCACTTGGAGTTGTTGTTGCCAACTCCTTTCCCAATGGTAGTCTGCCAGAGAGCCATGTTTCTTCTGCCCATGGCATTCACATCTCCCAAGAGAATAACCTTGTCTTCTTTGGGTATGTCTTTCAGGACTGTATCCAGTTGGATGTAGACCTTCTCCTTCACATCATCTTCAGCAGGTAGAGTTGGTGCATAAGCACTGATGACAGCTGCTTGTTGGTTTTTGGCAAGCTTCAAATGGAGAGTCATGAGACATTCATTGATGCTGACAGGGACTTCAGATAGGATGTGTATCAGTTTGTTTTTGATAGCAAATCCTACTCCATGAATTTGTTTTTCTTCCTTTGTAGTTCCTTTCCAGAAAAATGTGTACTCTCCGCCTACTCTTTCCAGTCCTTCTACTGGTCTATATGTTTCTGCCAGGTCAGCTCTATTGATGTTGAATTGTTACAGCTTGCAGCTGATAATTGCTGTGCATATTCCAGGGCACTTGCTGTCTGGGTTGTCCATTAGAGTCCAAATATTTCCTGTTCCAAAGTTTACTATTCGTTTCTGATTTCGACCATGTGGAGTTGAATCCACTGGACTCAGTTATCCAGCCAGGGGGGTTGAGATGGACTATGTTGAGGACATCTTTTCTAGTCCATCCCCATGTGGGGTGAGCACAGCAGATCCTAAATAGGGCTGCTCTGAACCATTCGACCACCTCAGTCCTCGAAAAGGAATGACTGATACATACATCCACTGCTTACATGCTGGTGCATGAATAAAAGCTTTCAGATCTAACAGTCTTGTTCCCATTTCCATTCTCCAGTTGCCATAGGGCTCAAGTTTAGGAGAGTAGTATGCAAGGGAAGATGCCTGTGTGTCTCTTCTTTTAACTTGGCGGGGACTGTTGCACTGCAGCCACCACACTGTTCTTGACAGATAGAAAGCTCAGGTCCAATGGCATGGAATCCATAAAACTGGAAGTCTTCTGTCTGCTGCAGCCTTTATCCACCTTCAAAGCCATCGTAGCATTACCTTTGCTGTCCACTGCCTGCTCTGCCATTGAGAACTTCTACTATCATTCTTTTTCTGGACCCTCCCCCTTGATTTTGTCACCATGGGTGACCTTGCTGGCAGTATGAGACTCCCTATGGCATCACTCTCAGGTTCATTGGAACACACAGGCCCACTCACCACGAGAAGGAAATGATCTGGAGAGGGACCACAAGCTGTTTGCTGGGTAGAGCAGCAACAGAGCAACTGGAAAACTGAAGATGAGTGCCTGCACTAAGATGCAAGGGAGTGCTCTGGTTAGGTTGTGCTGTAACAGCTTGCTTCACGTTAGTGTGAGAAATTATTTCTTGAAATTTATGTTTTCCAGGTGATCTGGAAAAATTGTATTTTTATTGTTCTATCCAAACTCTTGAAAGTATATGTTGACTTACAGCACAGCAGACAAATGGCCAGGGGTGAGGTATGTCACATCATCCTGGGAGGCAAGCTGCTTCAAGGCATCAGAATGCATTCCAGGCTAGCATGTGCACATAAACTGCATCCCCCCAGCTCTACTACTTTATGGGTGCATCTTAGGGCTCCCAAGTTGTTCCTTGGGGAAGTAGCTAGTGGGGAGCTTATGTTCCTGCCTCCTCCCTTCTGCCTTTGAGGCATTGTGTTTCCTAACTCAGTCGGGACAGAACATCCCTGGCATTTCTCTCAAATCCAGACATGGTAATTCTACCTTATTCAGTTTGTTGAAGGTGCTCTTTGACTCCTTCCCTACCCTATGGAACCAAGGCAAAATATAGGTAGAATTGGAACCCAAATTAGTAACACTTGATAAGACAACACCATTATGTTTCAAATGAGAATAAACTATTTTCTAAAGAGCAGGACTTCAGAATGTATCAGTAACAAAAGTTAGTTTTGATCTAATATCGTGAGGCCTTTATCAAGTCTAAAAGGTTTAGGACATAGCAAGTGAATGTTTAATCATGAATGGCTTTTGCTCTGAGCCATAAACAGGGGTTACTAATTTGAGAGGAGAGATGACAATAAATGATTCTGAGTTTTCAGAGAAATAAGGTGTTGCATCAGACATTTAAATGTCCAAAAAAGGAATTGTACAAACAGTGCTAAATGTCAAACCCAGACAAAGAGAGAGAGGGAGAGAAAGTTTTGTGGACAGCTGGGAAGATATAATCAATGTGTTTCAGCTTGTTGGGAGTCAGGTCATGGCATTTCGCAGTGTTGCAGTTACAGAAAGTGAGCATGAAGCAAGCTAATAAAGAAATACAGAGTTTCCAATCAAGTCTGAAGGCTGAGTGCATGAGTCACTCAATAACTGAATGCTAAAAGCTCTCAAAAGTAGGAAAACTGTTATTAAAGGAAGAGTCAGGGGAGTCTTTGTGAACATGGAGTTAGAGAGGGAGTTCTCCAGGTAAAGGAGAAGCAAATACAGGACTCTTACATAAGAGGCTGTCTGGGTGTGTGGTGTGTTTGGGGCTTTCTGGCTGTGGTTGTGGTGTTTTTATGCTGTGTGGTTGTTTGTTTTTTTAACTCCTGCCACCCCACCCACCACAGAGTGAGGACTGGGACTGGCAGCTGGAAACTGTTGGCTTCTAAATAAGCTTGATATCTAGAAGCCTCTGCTGATTGGCTGAGCCTCAGTAAGGGGAGGGACTTTGAGGCAGTTCAGGGCTTTATAAAGTAGTGTCCAAGCGAACAGATGAACTTGCGAACAGGGAACTGCAAACAGGAAGTTTAGAGAGGTAGTTTGGAAGGGGCCAGGAACCCTCGCTGTTCTTTTAAATCCCTGTTCTAGGATGGCAGGCATGGATAGTGAAAGGTCTGCTTTTGTTACCTGTTCGGGATGTGCCATGTTTGTCTTCCTCCTCGAGGAAAGAAGGGATTTCATCTGCACTCAGTGAAACCTGGTCTCCATTTTAGAAGAAAAAATTAGAGGACTGGAGGCTCAATTGTCAACCCTACACTCAATCAGGGAGGATGAAGATTTCCTCGACAGAACGGAGCATTTAATCTTGCAAGCATGGAAGGCGAAAGAACCAGGGAGAACGGTCAGGGATAAAGCAGAGAACTGGCAGCAAGTAACTTCTACAAGAAAAAGAAGGCTGGTACATGAGTCTCCCATCGATATAGAGATAAGTAATCGCTTTCAGGCTCTCTCCACCGGTTCTGCAGTGGTGAATGCTTTGGAAGGAGCCTCTAAGGGAAAAATCAGAAGGGAACAGCTTCTACTGTGACTAAGAGCCTTACAAAACTTCTCAGGACTTCAGAAAACCACCCTTTCCTACTTCTGCACATGGAGACTAATGATACGGCCAAGAATGACCTTAAGCAGGTTACTACAGATTATGTGGCGCCAGGAAGAAGGATCAAAGAATTTGGAACACAAGTGGTGTTCTTGTTCATCCTTCCTGTCGAAGGGAAAGGTCTAGTTAGGGACCGTTGGATTGAGGACATAAATGCATGGTTATACAGGTGGTATCAGACAGAGGGCTTTGGATTCTTTCATCATGGGATGCTGTTCTGGGCGCAAAGATTATTGGGAAGACATGGGGTCCACCTAATGAAGAGAGGAAGGAGCATTTTTGCAAGTAGGCTTGAAAACTTAGTGAGGAGAACTTTAAACCAGGTTCTCTGGGGGACGGTGACCAAAAACCTGAGGGGAGAAAGGAACTTGGAGGCCGGGCAGAAATGCAAAGAGGAATGTGCAACAAAAGTGGACTCCTGGTTAGAGTAGAGAGGGCAGGGAGATTGACTGGTTATCTAAGGTCTTTGTACACCAATGCCAGAAGCCTGGGTAACAAGCAGGAGGAATTAGAAACCCTGGCTCAGTCCAACAACTATGACTTGATTGGGATAACAGAGACTTGGTGGGATGACTCGCATGACTGGAACGCTGTCATGAAAGGGTATAAACTGTTCAGGAAGAACAGGCAAGAGGGGAAAAGGAGGAGGGGTTGCACTGTCTGTAAGAGAGCACTATGATTGCTTGGAACTTCAGTACATAGAGGGAGAAAAGCCGGTTGAGAATCTATGGGTCAAACTTAGTGATGTAGGCAGCACTGGAGATGTGGTGGTTGGTGTCTGCTACAGGCCGCCAAATCAGGATGCTGAGGTAGATGAGGCTTATTTTGGACAATTGAGAGACATTTCTGGATCACAGGCTCTCGTTATCATTGGGGGACATTAATTACCCTGACATCTGTTGGGAGACCAATACGGCGATACACAAGCAGTCCAGGAAGTTTCTGGAGAATGTTGAGGATCACTTCGTGGTACAAGTGCTAAAGGACCAGGCCAGAGATCATGCACAGCTCGACCTGCTGCTTACAAACAGGGAGGAACTAATAGGGAAGGTAGAGGTGGGGGACAACCTGGGAAGCAGTGATCATGAGATGGTAGACTTCAGGATCCTGACCAAAGGAAGGAAAGAGAGCAATAAATTGCATACCTTGGACTTCAGAAAAACAAACTTTGACTCCTTCAGGAACCTGATGGGCAGAATCCCCTTGGATGCTACGATGAAGGGAAAAGGAGTCCAGGAAAACTGGCAGTATTTTAAGGAAGCTCTATTGAAGGTGCAGAAAGAAACCGTCCCAATGCACAGCAAGAGAAGTAAATATGGTAGGAGACTAGACTGGCTTACTGGGGAAATCCTTGGAAAAATTAGGCACAAAAAGGGAGCTTACAAAAATGGACACTTGGACAGATGCTTAGGAAGGGATATAAATGTATAGCTTGAGAATGTAGGGCAGTTATCAGGAAGACGAAAGCGCAACTGGAACTGTGACTCATGAGGGACGTGAAGGATAACAAAAACAAATTTCTACAGGCATGTTAGCAAGAAGAAAGTGATCAGAGAGGGCGTGGAGCCCCTACTGGATGAGGGAGGTAACCCAGTGACAGATGATGGAGGGAAAGCTGAAGTACTTAATGCTTTCTCTGCCTCTGTCTTCACGGACAAGGACAGCTCCCAGACTAATGTGATAAGTGATGCACTGTGGGATGAAGGTGGACAGCCTTTGGTGGGGAAAGAACAGGTTAGGAGCTATCTAAAAAAGCTAAACATACATAAATCCATAGGCCTGGACCTAATTCATCCAAGGGTTCTGAGGGAGTTGGAGTACATTGTTGATGAGCCATTGGTCATTATCTTTGAAAAGTCATGGGGATCAGGAGAGATCTCAGATGATTGGAAAAAGGCAAATGTAGTGCCCATATTTAAAAAAAGGGAAGAAGGATGATCCAGGGAGCTATAGAACGGTCAGTCTAACATCAGTCCCTGGAAAAATCATGGAGGGGTTCTCAAAGAAGTCATTTTGAGGTATTTGGAGGAGGGGAAAGTGATCAGGAATAGTCAGCATGGATTCATGAAAGGCAAGTCATGCCTGACCGATCTGCTTAGTTTCTACGATGAGATAACTTGCTCTATGGATGGGGAAAATCAATGGATGTGATTTATTTTGACTTTAGCAAAGCTTTTGATACGGTCTCCCACAATATTCTTGTCGGCAAGTTAAAGGAATGCAGATTGGATAAATGGATGGTAAGATGGATAGACAGCTGGCTAGAAGGTTGGGTTCAGCAGGTAGTGATCAATGGCTCAATGTTGGGATGGAGGCCAGTTTCTAGTGGAGTGCCCCAAGGTTCGGTTCTGGGTCCTGTTTTGTTCAACATATTTACCAATAACCTGGATGAGGGGTTGGATTGCACCCTCAGCAAGTATGCAGACAACACTAATTTAGGAGGAAAGGTAGATACGCTGGAGGGTAGGGATAGGGTCCAGAGTGACTTAGACAAATTGGAAGACTGGGCTGCAAGAAATCTGATGAGGTTCAATAAGGACAAGTGCAGAGTCTTGCACTTGGGCTGGAAGAATCCCAAGCATTGTTACAGGCTGGGGTCCAACTGGCTCAGTAGTAGTTCTGCAGAAAAGGACCTGGAAGTTGTAGTGGACGAGAAGCTGGACATGAGTAAACGGTGTTCCATTGTAGCCAGGAAGGCTAATGACATGTTAGGTTGCATCAAGAGGAGCATTGCTACTAGATCCAGAGAAGCAATTGTTCCTTTTTATTTGGCTTTTGTGAGGCCACATCTGGAATACTGTGTCCAGTTCTGGGCCCCCAATTATAGGAAGGATGTGCATACACTGGAGAGGGTCCAGCGGAGGGTGACCAAAGTAATTAGGGGGCTGGAGCATATGACCTATGAAGAAAGGTTGAGGGAATTGGGACTGTTTAGTCTGCAGAAGACAAGAGTGAGGGGGAACTTGTAACAGCCTTCAACTTACTGAAGGGAGGTTGCAAAGAGGCTGGAGAGAGGCTGTTCACAGTGGTCACAGATGGCAGAACACAGAACAATGGTCTCAAGTTGTGGTTGGGAAGGTCCAGGTTGAACATTAGGAAAAACTTGTTCAGTAGGAGGGTGGGTGAAGCATTGGAATTGTCTACCTAGGGAAGTACTGGAGTCTCTATCCTTGGAGGTGTTTAAGTCTCGCCTCGACAAAGCCCTGGCAGGGCTGATCTGGTGGGTTTGGGCCTGCCTAGGGCAGGGGGCTGGACTTGATGGCTTTTTTAGGTCTCCTCCAGATCTATTGTTCTAAGATTCTATGATTCTATGAGTCTCTGGTCAAAACTTCATGCCATATGTTTGAAAAGCACTTGTGGTGCTAGCAAAGTTCAGAAAAATGGTGTTGGGCTGTAGCACTACTGGGCAGAAAGGAATAGTTTTGTGTAAGTGAACTAACTGGCATAAAGTACTACTCCACCTGACCATAGACTCTCTGCCTTCATTTTAGGAGATAGTTGGGGACGATGTTATATTTATTAACACTTAAAAAAAGAGTCAAATTAAAATAAATCACTCTGCAATTGCTTGCAAAAACCTCTACCAGTGAGGACTGAAAAACAGATGGGACCTAGGGACTATCTCACTGAGCAGTGAAGCAGTAGAAATGTTTCAGAAAACATTGAGCATTTTCTCTGTGTGAGAGTGTTAGTACCAGATATAGCCAGCAGTGCCAACAGCTGCTGTGGGCCCTGGGGCAAAATGGGAGGGAATCAAGTTTTGTGCCCTGGAAGGGGTGGGACCAAGAGCAGAAGGGGTGAGGCCAAGAGCAATCAGCTCCCAGTGTCACCTGAACCATGGAGTGGCAGCCCACTCCCAACTCCCTTATCGCGATGCGGCATTGCCTGGGCAATTCAAACTGCCCCCTTTGCACTCCCCATTTGTGTGTTTGGATATAGATATTCAAGCCCATATCTATTGCTAAATCTTATATCCTTTCCAAAAAGGAAAGAAACAATTTTACATCATAGTCCAATTAAGGAATTATGGAGGGAAAAACTCAAAGCAAAAGGTACACAGAGTAGTTCGTAAGCAAGGCAAAGAGGCATTATTTTACTGAAGGATTTTAAAGTGTGAACAAGTTAATCAAATCTGAAGTCATTTCATCAAGATTTCCTCATGGGTAAAGGAATCAAACAAATTTTTTTTACAAAATGAGTCTCTAATGAATACAGTAATATTCTTGCCATCAAACCTCTTTCCTATGGGGCATTTTGCTGTGAAAAGACCATGTAAAAATTAAATAAATGGATCAATATTAATAGACTTTTCTTCTGATTTCAACAATGAAACCAATAAGAATGGCCAACTGTTTATAAAAAGAAAACTCTGACAGTGAAAACCCCTTAAAACAATATGTAATTACTGCAGCAATTTAGGCCACAGTCATGTAATGAGATCTGCATGTTGACTCTTGCATTCTTGCAAAACCCCATTGGCTTCTTAGGATCATCATCATCGTCATTAACAACCATGGGCCCAAGTGCCCGTTGGTGTCTGATGTCTCCCTCACTATTTCCTTCCATCTTTCCCCGTCCAGTGAGGAGTGGCTTAGTTTCTGTAGACTAGCTCCATACCCATCTACCATATCATCTATGCTCCTTAGGACCACAGGCATAAATTACCGTGGAGGTGACTTGGGGAATCAATGTTATCTTGCATATTTTTTTCTTTATCTGCTTGATGTTGATGCAAATGTTTGTGTGTTGAATAGAAGTTGTCTCCCGATGGATCTTGTAATGAAATGATAGTTATGTAATTATGGTGGTTTGCCAAAAAAAAAAAAGACAGCAAACTCATGTGTTCTACATTACAACTTTCCTTCATATTACATGGGCAGGAAGGAATGGAAACAAAAAGGACATTGTATTGTTTACCAGATATGATATTGCATACAGATATGCAATAGATAATTACAGATAGCAGATAAAGAGCATAATTAAAGAAGAAGTATATTTTTTCTTCCCCCAACCATGAAAGTCTCCCTTTTAGAGCAAATATATGGACCCTAAAGATTGCTCTACTTTCTTTCTTTTGGTGTTGGAACTTGTGCTGGGTCTTTTCCCCAGGATAGCCAAATTAGCCATTGTTTTAACATGAAATTCCTGTTTCATTTCTCAAGTCTGTAAGACATTCTTTTGTCTTATGGGAGGGGCTGGATAAAGCAGGGTCAAGCCCTGGACCAGGTTGTGGGGTAAGGAATGGCCCCCAGGCCTGGCCTTTCATGGAGGCCCAGAGCTCCAGCCACCATTGCTGCCAAAGTAGCTCTGGTCCCCTTTGAATTGCCATGGCAGCATAGCAGCAGCTGCAAGCAGCTGGAAGGGAGCTAAGTATGGAGCTGGGCTCCCTCTCACCTTGCCCTAGGGCCTACAGTAACTCTAGGTGACACTGAGTAGGGTAGAGCAGAGGAACCCAATACACACTCACTGGGTATGTACAAATTGGACCTCAAAGTTGGAGGTGGTCCCTGTACAGAGACTAAAAAAATAAGCAAGACAATTCCTGGTTCTACATTGAAAGATTGCTTGAAGAGGGATAGAAGCCAGTCCAGGGATGTTCCACATCTTCCCAGTTTGAAATTCATTGTGAGTTGAAGCTGATCAGCACCTCAGGGAAGGTGCTTGGCTTTCCATAAGTTACAAAAGTTCAAATTAGTAATAGTATAAGGCAAAATCTACATCAAAACTCAAACTAACAGAAAGATTGTACCCCTGTCTGACCATGTTTGAAATATCCTCAAAACCTCTTGCTTTATTAAACTGGGCACAATAGTAAACAAATGATGCAGAAAATGGCCCAACAAGATTTGAATGAAACTGGGAAAATTCTCTTCTAAACAATAGAAGGTTTTGTCAGTCTCTTTCAGCTTGCCAATAACACTGCTCATCCTTTGGAGATTGCTATGATTTCAACTTTAATGTGCTTTTTACTTACTAGCAATGCCACAAATTAAGTTGTCACTTTCTAGTACAAAATCTAAATTAGATGCTTTATAATCACCTTAAAATAAAAACAGAAAAAAAGGGAGGAAATTGTCAGTCATTTGGTACAGAATGATATAGAATGATTTAAAGCTCAATTCAGAAGCTTTCGAAAATGTGTATGGGAGATTATATTTAGAAGGTACTATTGTTACGCTCTATCCAGGTCTTTTGTTGTACCGAAACAAATATAATTGTCCCATTAGAACCTAACAAGATCCTCACAGGATAAAACAATTTCTTTCATTTCTGGATCATCATTATGAAAGTAGCCCAGATCAGAAGTGGCCAAAAATATTTTCAACAGTTCAGTGGCTTGTGTACAATGTGTTTGCTGTTTCCTAATATGTTGTATGATTTGATATGTCTGGTTGTTTATTTTCTGTTTTGGAGGAGATCGGTGGGTTTTCTATGCTACTTTTTAAAAAATTCATACAAATGTTAGAACCCAGGATATGCAGTGCTTTTGTGTCTATGTCAGCCTCAGGACATTAGGGACACAAGGTGGGTGAGGTAGTATCTTTGGGTCCGACAAAAGATATTGCTTCACTCACCTTGTCTCTCTGTAACCTATGATAAGCACCTTTTTGTCATGTACATCTGAATAAATTAGGGTGACCATCCAACTAGTATTGGGTAGGCTGGTCCTGTATTTGGGATGCCAAAAAGGCATCCCAACTAATTTTTTAAAAGGGACTAATTGTCCCATTAGTGAGCCTTCTGGGAAGTGAGGGGAGGAGGAAGAGCAGCTTCCGCATCCCTGCCCCTTCCGCCAGGGAAAGCCAGTGGCTGCTGCTTCTGTGGGCTCCTGGGGTGGGCCAGAGGCTGCTGCTTCACTGAGGTGCCTGGGGAGTGCCAGCAACTGTTGCTTCCCAGGGGTTCCCGGGTTAGGACAGCAGCTGCAACTTCCCTGGGCTCCCAGGAAAGGCTGGAGGATGTTGCTTCCTTGGGATGGGCCAGTGGCTGCTGCTTTCCTGGGGTCACAGGGCTGCCACCTCTTTTCCGGCTACCCAGGGCTTGGTGGAGCGAGGAGGAGCTGCCCCCGCAACTTGCCCTCAATATCTCCCTGTCCCCTATTAAGGACAGGGAGATATAGTTGCCCTAGAATAAATACACACATAATGAGGAGAGACTTAAAAAGGCTGAAATAACATTCTATGCTGGGTCTCTAAGAGCTGCAGCCCAGAGGAAGCAGAGCTAAGGTGGCTTTAAGGTAGCCTTCCGATCTTGAGTAACTCAGATGACTAGAATGGCTCCTGCTGTAAAAAGGACAGCCCTGTGGTCCTGTCTAAATTTCAGCAGCCTTCCAGAGCTGCCTTTGGTGCTACAAGTGTTTGGAATCTCTAGTGACATGCTGTGGCCTTGCCCACAAAACACTCAATTTCATTCCCAGATCTGCTTTAGAACACTCCCACACTTTGCAACAATCTACTCAGAGGGCAACCTTATAGCTTTTTCCCATAGGGCCCACTCACAGCTTTTAGGTCCCTGCATGGAAGTCTGGTGACAGACATCATTGGCAATGGTAGGGAGGCTGGTCTCTGGTCTGCTCAGAAGGCGCAGAGCTTAGGGCAGAGAGGGTGGAGCTAGGGGCAGCCAGTCACTTCCCAGTCACTTCGACTGCCCCCTCTCAGTGTGACCCAGATCACACTGCACCTCCCCCAGACAGCCCTCACCTGTGCTTGAACTGCACTGCACAGGCAGCAACTCAAGTCACAAAGCTCCATCCCCATTTGTGCCTCGGTCTCATCAGGGATAATACTCCTAAAAGCTTGAAGTCCATCTCCATGTAGGATATTGGTGTAAAGCTTTATGACTTTGTCCTTACCCAAAACTATCACAGATTTGAGGACAATTTATACCTTCAAACCAGTGGCACTGCTGTGGGCACCCACATGGCCCCACAGTATGCCAACATTTTTTGGCTGACCTGGAACAACATTTCCTCAACTCTCATCCCCTAGTGCCCCTCTTCTACTTGCGCTACATTGATGACCTCTTCATCATCTGGACCTATAGGAAGGAGGCTCTTGAAGAGTTCCAGCATGAATTCAGCAGTTTCCACCCCACCATCAACCTCAGCCTGGACCAATTCACACAAGAGATCCACTTCCTGGACACAACTATGTAAATAAGTGATAGTCTTATAAGCACCACCATATACCGGAAACACACAGACTGCTATGCTTACCTACATGTCTCCAGCTTCCATCCAGGAAACGCCACACCACCCACTGTATATAGCCAAGCACAAAGGTACATCATTTGCTCCAATCCCTCAGAGACAAGCACCTACAAGACCTTCACCAAGCTTTCCTGAAACTCTAATACCCACCTAAGGAAATGAAGAAACAGGCTGACAGACACAGATGTACCCAGTAGCCACCTGTTACAAGACAGGCCCAACAACAAAAACAATAGCACACCACTGGCCATCGCATACAGCCCCCAGCTAAAACCTCTCCAGCGAATCATCAGTGATCTATAACCCATCATGGACAACGATCCTTCACTATCACAGACCTTGGGAGGCAGGCCAGTCCTCACGTATAGACAGCCTGCCAACCTTAAGCAAACTCTCACCTGCACTTTAGACCACACCCACAGTAACTCTAAACCTGGAACCAATTCCTGCAACAAACCTCAGTGCCAATTCTGCTCACATATCTACACCAGCGGTATCATCATGGGACCTAACTACATCAACCACACTATCAGGGGCTCTTTCACCTGCACATCTAATAATATAATATATGTCATCATGTGCCAGCAATGCCCCACTGCAATTCACATTGGCCAAACTGGACAGTCCCTATGTAAAAGAATAAATGGACACAAATCAGACATCAGGAATAATAACATGCAAAAACCTGTAGGAGAACACTTCAGTCTCCCTGGACACTCAGTAACAGATTTAAAAGTAGCAGTCCTACAACTAAAAAACCTTCATAAACAGACTCCAAAGAGAAACTGCAGGGCTGCAATTCTTTTGCAAATTTGACTCCATCAGCCAAGGATTGAACAGAGAATGTGACTGGCTGGCCAATTACAAAAGCAATTTCTCCACTCTTGATGTTCACACCTCCACATTAGCTACTGATAATGGGCCACGTCCTCCCTGACTGAAATGACCTTGTCAACTCTGGCCCCCCTGTTGACTGGGATTCCCTCCTTTTCATACAGTCATATATTTAAACCCTCCTCTGGAACCCCCCACTGATGCATCTGATGAAGCAGGTCTTTGCCCATGAAAGCTTATGCTGCAAAATATCCGTTAGACTATAAGGTGCCACAGGACTTATTGCTGTTTTTGAAGATACAGACTGACTCGACTACCCCTCTGATATCTGTTACTAAAAACCAATGTTATATGAAATAATGAATAGGGAGAAAAGGCAAATTAGACACTCCTACTTACCATTTCTCATGATGTAAATCACAGGGCCCGCTGGATGAAACTGACCGGCCTCAAACTGAAAACTAAAAGAAAGAAAGAAATATTTACTTAATCTGTCAATGTCATGAGATTAGCATGACCCAAACATTATTTAAGTGGCAAATAAGAATATAAGGAAAATGAAAAAAGGAGTCAGCAAAGAATTAGCAAAGTAAACCCACATACTCAGGGCATCTGACAACTTCTAAATTTCCACTATGGGCCAGTTTTCCATAATTGACTACTGTGAAGTTTCTTGCACCATTGTCTGAAGCATCTGGAACTGACCACTCTCAGATACAGGACACAAACGAAATAGAATGTTAATTTCAATCCCCATACACAGAATCACAAAATAAACAGTCAGCATGAGAACAGCAGCTATGGGAATAATACTCAGTACAATAGATTGCTTTATTTGTTCCAACTCTAAAGACATTTTTCATATAGAGTACATCATTCTGAGCTTATTTATCCCTTTTAATCTTTTAATGTTGACATTAAAAGTTTTAGTTGTAATTTGGTTTCCACTGGAAGCATTAAAATTGATGGATGGTTCCGTAACAGCAGCAGTAACATAATCCAATTAACTAAGGAGGCTTCTGGATGCTCCAGTTGTCAGTGATTTTAGTTTAGTTCAGTTTAGTTTAGTTTAAAGATGCCTCCTTGTATGTGGTAATGAATGCCTAAATAGTTCATTCATTTGTGCCAAAATTCCTGCAGAAAGGGAGAAGAACATCAATGAAACACTTCCTGTTGTGCCTGACTGAGGCGGGAATATGATTTATTTTCTCTGCATGGACTTAGGCAGAACCATCCATCACAGCAATGCTCACAGGAGTAATTGACATTATCAAGCAACTCAGGCATTACTAAGAAAATTGGTCCAATGGTTCTGAAGAACTAGGTCTTTCTCATAGAATCATAGAATTCTAGGGCTGGAAGGGACCTCAGGAGGTCATCTAGTGCAGCCCCCTGTCTAAAGCAGGATATACCCTATGTAAATCATCCCAGACGGGACTATAATAGTCTGGGACTTAAAAACCTCTAGGCATGGAGATTCTACCACCTCTCTTGGTAACTCATTCCAGCGCTTTGCCACCCTCCTGGTGAAATAGTTTTTCCTAATATCCAACCTACACCTCTCCCACGTAACTTCAGACCATCGCTCCTTCTTCTATCATCTGTCACCATTGAGAACAGTCTCTTTCCATCCTCTTTAGAGCCCCCTTTCAGAAAGTAGAAGACTGCTATCAAATCATCCCTCAGTCTTCTGTTCTGAAAACTAAATAAGTCCAAATCTGTCAGACTCTCCTCATAGATCACGTGCTCCAGACCCCTAATAATTTTTGTTGCCCTCCGCTGAACCCTCTCCAATGCGTCCACATCCTTTTTATACTGGGGGGGCCCAGACTAGATGCAATACTCAGATGAGGCCTCACCAGAGGTGAGTAGAGGGGAATAATTTCTGTAGATCTGCTGGAAATTCTTTTCCTAATGCACCCCAATGTCCCATTAGCCTTCTTAGTTACAAGGGCACGCTGTTGACTCATATCCAGGCTCTCATCCACTGTAATCCCCTGGTCCTTCTTCTGTGGCACTGCTACTTAGCTGGTCAGTCCCCAGCCTGTAACAGTGCTTGGGATTCTTCTGTCCCAAGTGCAGGACTCTGCATTCCTCCTTGTTGAACGTCACCAAATTTCTTTTGGCTCAATCCTCTAATTTTTCTAGGTCACTCTGGACCCTATCCCTACCCTCCAATGTTTCCACCACCTGACCCCCACTTTAGCCTCATCTGCAAATTTGCTAGAGGATGCAATCCATCCACTCATTGAGGTCATTAATAAAGTTGTCAAACAGTATTGGTCCTAGAACTGATCCTTGAGGCACTCCACTTGAAGCCAACCACCAACCAGACACTGAGCCATTGGCCACTACCCATTGGCCCATCTGTCAAGCCAGTTTTCTATCCATCTTACAGTCCATGTATCCAATCTATACTTCCTCAATTTATGGGCAAAAACGTTGTGAGAGACTGTAACAAAAGCTTTGCTAAAGTCAAGGTATATCACATCCATCTTCTTCCCCATGTCCAGAGAGCCAGTTACTTCATCACAGAAGCTAATCAGATTGGTCAGGCACGACTTACCCTGCGTGACTACTTGTTGATCACTTGACTACTTTTGATCACTTTCCCCACTTCCAGGTGCTCCAAAATGGATTCCTTGAGGATTCCCTCCATGATTTTTCCAGGGACTGAGGTGAGGCTGACTGGTCTAGAATGGGATGATCAGAGATGAAGCTGGTTTTTTCTGCCTCCCTCACATTTCCACTTCAGGAGAAGGCAGAGAGAAGAAAAGATAAACTTCTCCTTTAGCCATGAGCAGAAGATATGGGGGAAATTTTAATAGCACACAAATTACAGACAATTTTCTGCTCTTGCTCTTCAAGACCATTGTGTTAAAGGCAATGAGAGTTGAATGGATGGATTAAAAACACTATATGGCCTTTATATACATCATGGTTAACAAAGAGGAAATAGAAAATATCATTAAGAGAAATATTGGTTAGCAACTCATTCTCCATATGAGCCATTTATTTATTATACAGGGATACTGCTGATAAGTATGAAGGGCTGTTATTTGCAGAGACCTATAGATTTCCTGTGGCCGTGCCATGCTCTCTCTCTTAGATGCTATTTTTCATTAGTTTGTCCTTCATTATTTCAGTGAAAAATTATGAAGAAACATTTACTTCTGCCAGGCTGTGATAAATTGGCCACTTTTAATCACTTTGAATAAAATGGATAAGTTCAATAAATACAGCTGTATTATATTAAATACATAAAAGCATAACAACTCTCTGATGTAATGTGGAAATTTAAAAGGTGGATTGTAAGATCAAGGACTTTGGAACCAACAGTTAACTCAAGTGTCTGTATAGATATAGCCAATGTTTTCTTTCCTTAATGCCAGAGTAAAACTTTAGATTAAGTTTTTGATCAGTGTCCATAAAGTTACAAATATATTGTCAAATATCAGAGTGGTAGCCATGTTAGTCTGTATCCATGAAAACAACTAAAGACCTGTGGCATCTTATAGACTAGCAGATTTATTGGAGCATGAGCTTTCATGGGCGAAGACCCACTTCATCGGATGCAATTGGTGGAAGTTCCAGAGGCAGGTATAAATATACAGGTACGTGAAAAGAATGGAGTTACTAATCAAGAGGAAGGCCAAAGTTAATGAGGTCAATTCAGTCAGGGAGGATATGGCCCAATCCGAGCAGCTGATGTGGAGGTCTGAACACAAAGTACGGAGAATGTGCTTTTGTAGCTGGCCAGCCACTCCCAGGCTGCATGTACACTATGAGATAAATTTGATTTTTAATAAATTTGATTTTTTAACCTCAATCTTATGAATTCCAATTTGTGCCTACAAAGCTATTGAAATTCAACCTGCCATTTTTGCATGTCAAATTTCTGGGTCTCCACTGCCCTATGCAAGTTTGACAGCATGAGCAGTCTATTTCGATGAATAGCATCTACACATCCTCCAGGGCTGGTGCCGTCGATGTTCAACGTTGACGTTGAGCAGCACCACATTGAAGTAGGCGCTGCAGGGGCGTGTCTACACGCCAAAGTGGCCCACATCGAAATAAGTGTGGCAGGAACAGCTGCAGACTGGGTCACAGGGCAGACTAGCACTTCCGGGGCAACAGCTAGCCGCTCCCTTAAAGGACCCCTCCCAGACACATTCAGCCTGCACAGCACGCGGTCTGCAGAGCCACAGGCACTCACAGCAGTATGGACCCCCAGCAGCAGCAGCCAGAGGTCCACACAGCCACCTCTGCGGGAGCAGTGCTCGCCCTGCTCCATGCCATGCAGGGGGCAGCTGATCACCTTCTAGTCACAGAAGAAGAGGAGCTGCCCCCAGGGGAGAAGGAAGCAGCCCCAGACCCTGCTGTCCTCCGCCCCCGCCCCCCCGCCCCCGCTGCACACACTGCCGGCTGTGGAGCTACCCCACGAGCACCGACAGTGGCTCACCCCTGCACTGAGGCACCAGGACACCTTCATGGGCGTGCCCTCAGCGTGGAGAAACAGGTCGGCATCGCTATCTGGAAGCTGGCCACTCCAGACAGCTACCGATCCGTGGGGCAGCAGTCTGGCACGGGCAAGGCCACCGTCAGGGCTGTTCTCATTGTGGTAAGAGGACCCACGGGGGGGGAGCCCTGGGAGTGGAGGGAGCCCTGGGGGGGGAGGGAGCCCTGGGCGGGGAGGGCCAGACACTCTCTGCACACCTCTCACTGGTGCTATCTCATGTCCTTCCCCTGCAGGTCGTCCGCGCCATCAACACCCTGCTCCTCCACAGGCTCGTGCGGCTTGGGGACCCAGATGCCGCCATTGCGGGGTTTGCCAGCCTGGGCTTCCCAAATTGCTTTGGGGCTATGGATGGGACCCATATCCCCATCCGTGCTCCGGAGCACAGCGGAGGACGCTTCCTGAACAGGAAGGGCTACCATTCGGTGGTCCTCCAGGCCTTGGTGGACAGCCGGGGCCGCTTCCTGGACATTTATGTTGGTTGGCCTGGCAGCACCCACAACGCCTGGGTGTTCAGGAATTCAGGCCTGTGCTGCCGGCTGGAGGTGGGGACCTACATCCCCCAGTGGGAGATCTCTGTGGGGGACACCACCATGCCCCCCTGCGTCATCGCAGATGCGGCGTACACCCTCCGGCCCTGGCTCATGCACCCTTACACGGGCCATCTATCAGCCAGCCAGGAGTGCTTCAACACGCACCTGAACCATGTGCGCCAGGTGGTTGAGCGCACTTTTGGCCACCTCAAAGGGCGCTGGAGGTGTCTCCTCACCCGCCTGGATGCAGGCCTCACCAACGTCCCCCAGATTGTGGGCGCGTGCAGCGCACTCCACAAGCTGGTCGAGAGCAAGGGGGAGGCATTCTTTCAGGGCTGGGCTGTGGAGGCTGGCAGGGCTGACATGCAGCCACCCGCTGCCCCCAGTCGCCAGGTGGACCCTGAGGGGATCTGGGTCCGGGAGGCCCTGCGGGCCCATTTTGACCAGGCCACAGGAGCTACGTCTACACGTGCACCCAACTTCGAAATAGCTTATTTCGATGTTGCGACATCGAAATAGGCTATTTCGATGAATAACATCTACACGTCCTCCAGGGCTGGCAACGTCGATGTTCAACTTCGACGTTGCTCAGCCCAACATCGAAATAGGCACAGCGAGGGAACGTCTACACGCCAAAGTAGCACACATCGAAATAAGGGAGCCAGGCACAGCTGCAGACAGGGTCACGGGGCGGACTCAACAGCAAGTCGCTCCCTTAAAGGGCCCCTCCCAGACACACTTTCATTAAACAGTGCAAGATACACAGAGCCAACAACTAGTTGCAGACCCTGTATATGCAGCACGGACCCCCAGCTGCAGCAGCAGCAGCCAGAAGCCCTGGGCTAAGGGCTGCTGCCCACGGTGACCACAGAGCCCCGCAAGGGCTGGAGAGAGAGTATCTCTCAACCCCCCAGCTGATGGCCGCCATGGAGGACCCCGCTATTTCGATGTTGCGGGACGCGGATCGTCTACACGTCCCTACTTCGATGTTGAACGTCGAAGTAGGGCGCTATTCCCATCCCCTCATGGGGTTAGCGACTTCGACGTCTCGCCGCCTAACGTCGATTTCAACTTCGAAATAGCGCCCAACACGTGTAGACGTGACGGGCGCTATTTCGAAGTTACTGCCGCTACTTCGAAGTAGCGTGCACGTGTAGACGCAGCCAGGGTGAACACTGGCAGGCACCCCACATCCTCCACAACACTCCCTGCCCCCACGCCCACACCACAGAGCACTTAAGAGCACTCCCCCCACTTTTCTTGAAAATAAAGATAGACCTGTTGCTTTTGAAACCCAAACAAAACAGTGATTTCTCTTATATTAAAATACTAACAATATATATATAGTGAGAACAAAAGGAGGGAACTATTTACATGGTGGGGCAGGTACCATAAAAGAACAGGGGTCTAACACAAACTATATACACAAATATTATATGATGGGGGATATGTACAAAGCGGGGGGCGGGGGGGCACGTCCTGGGCCCTGCACACCCTACTGTCTGGTGCCCAGGGTTGGCAGGCGCGACCCTCACCTCAGCCTCAGCCCTGGCCGAGGCTGGCTGGGGGCCGGGTGAACTGGCAGATATGGCCGGCGGGTGTCATCAGGCCCCAGGTCCCCCTCGGCGGAAGGCCCCAGGGTGGCGGACGGCGGTGGGACAGCGGTCGGAGCGGCAGTCGGAGTGGTGGGTGGAGCAGTGGGTGAAGCAGTGGGTGGAGCAGCAGGTGGAGCAGCGGGCAGGGTGGGCAGGGCGGGCAGAGCAGCGGGCAGTGTGGCGGGGGGGCAGGCAGTCCGCTATGTGCTCAAAAGTGCGTATAAAGGCCCCACATTTCTCCTGGTGCCAGGCCAGCGCCCGCTCCTGTAAATCCAGCTGCCACTCGTCCACATGCAGGTGCCGCTCGACACCTCCAGCTGCCCCTGGAGGGTCGCGAGCAGCTGGGGGGTCCATCACCATCCTCGGATGGTGGCTCCACCGTCGGCCTCGCCCTGAGGCTGGTTGGTGCTCCACCGAGGGGGCGGCCTGCATTGATGGCCCTGGTGGACTCTCCGGGACCACTGACACCTCACCAGCTCTCTCCAGGCCCTCCAATGGTGCAGCTGCGGAACATGGCGGGGGAAGAAGAGTGGAGACAGCCGTTAGTGTGGCCCCCGAGCCATTGCCCTTGTCCCCCACACCCCTCTGCTGCTGGTTCCCCATCCCCGTCCCCCGGAGATGCTGGTGATGATGATGATGTCCAACCCCCCCGCCCCCCGGGGACCCTAGGTTCCGCTCCCCCCATCCCCAGGGATGGGGCATGGCACTGTCCTGCTGGGGGGGCAGGGGCTGATGCACTCTTCTGAGGGACATGCCACTGCTGTCCTTGGGGCCATGGTCATCTGGGCATGTGGAGGGCCCTGGTCATGTCTCCAGGGGTGTGCACCGGAAGGGGTACATACCTGACGCTCTGCTCCCACGTTCGGGGGACACCCTGTGGGTGGACGCCCTGCTGGAGCTCCGGGATGGCAGGACGATCCACAGCCCCCTGTCGCTGGAGGAGGATTCACCCTCCTCCTCCTCTGGTGTCCCAGGGTGTGCTCCTGGGGGGCCCCTGGGGTGCGGGGCTTGCCTGCAGGGCAGACTCCACCTCCGGGGCCTGCTGGGGCTTGTCAGCCGAGGTGTCAATAGTGGCCGGTGGGGAGGAGGTGTACCAGGGGCCCAGGATGGACCTGAGATCGGCTGGCCGCATCCTGGGCCCGGGTGTAACCCTGCCACAGCTCCTTAACCTTACTCCTGACATGGTCAGGAGTGCGGGCAGGGTGACCCCGGGCGGCCAGGCCCTCAGACAGCCGAAAGAAGGCATCCGTGTTCCATCTCTTTCTCCCCATTACCTGGAGCACCTCCTCCTTGCTCCAGACCCCCAACAGGTCCTGGATCTTGGCCTCCATCCAGGAGGGGCCCCGCTGCCTTTTCCCAGGCTGGCTGCCAGGCTGGGAGCCCTGGCTCCCCTTGGAGGGGGTGCCCTGGGGGCTCTTGGGGGGCTGGCGGGCAGCCATCACAGCAGGGGGAGTGTCTTGGGGCTTCAGGGAGGCATGCAGGCTATCCGCGTGTTACTGCTGCTGCCTGCACGCGCTCTCAGCTTCCTGCACAGGAAGGCAGGGGGTGGGGAGCTTTAAGGGGCCGCTGCACGCAGCGACCATAGAGCTCAGGGGCTGGAAAGAGCGTCTCTCAACCCCTCAGCTGATGGCTGCCATGGTGGACCCTGCTCGTTCAATGTTGCCGGACGCGGATTGGCTACACATGCCCTACTTCGACGTTCAACGTCGAAGTAGGGCGCTATTCCCATCCCCTGATGGGGATAGCGACTTCGACATCTCACCGCCTTACGTCGATGTCAACTTCGAAATAAAGCTCGCCCTGTGTAGACATGGTGGGCGCTATTTCAAAGTTGGCACGGCTACTTCGAAGTAGCGTGCACGTGTAGACGTGGCTCATGTGGGCTATAATTTTGTATCTGCAATCCCACTTTTTAGAGCCCATTATAGCGGAATTGTTTTGTCAAGAGTGCTATGTGGCATGTGTTTCAGTATACTCTGAAGATCATCAGACATTGGCTTGTTCTGATCTTTAAATGCTTGTTTCACAGCTGTACCCCCTTCGCTGACTGTTTAAAGCATTGGTTCTCAAACTTAATGATCAGGTCTCACTCCTTAGTGCCTGTAGTCATGTATGCCCCTCACCTCCAAGTACTTATACTGCTACCTTGTGTTGAAAGTAGTGTGGCGAGTAATATTGTTTTTCACAGATGACTTGGCACCTGATTGCCATTCTTATTTCTGCATGACCCCCACCCCCAGGTCCTCTGCCTCATCTGTAGGCACCAATTCCACAATTCCTATTGGCTGTAGTTCCTGGACAATGGGAGATGAAGAGCCCCTTGAGACGGAGCACTGTGCAAAGTCCCCTAGCTGACCCTATATGTAGGAGCTGGAGTAGGTCATGTCACTGTGCCCAGGAGCCATGCAAAGGCAAGGCAGGCATGGAGACTGTCTTAGTCCTGCTGCACCACTGAATGGAGCAGTCCTGATGGTCACCTGGTAACCTTAGGTGGCAGGGCCCTTATGCATGAACCCCCACCTAGCAATGGCTGACAGACAGTGCTCTTCTTAAAAAACAGACAGACAAAAAACTGCACACAGACATAGGTCATAGATCCCTTGACATTTTCCCATGCCTCACTTAGCAGGTCTTTCCCAGATTTTGAAAACTGCTAGTCTAATGCTCTCATGCACTGTCTTAGACTTCTGGAGCATCATTGTCTCAGAAGGATCTTGGTTTCTTTGGGTGGAGATGCAGTCACTAGTTAAGTGGGTGCCAACCAAATAATAACTTTGAGCAACAGGTTGGAGACCTGGTTTGGTAAAGGTAACACAGCCAGTAAAGGGATTGGAGTACAAGGATGATGTGTTGGGGAGGCAGCCTGATGCATTCTGCATGAGCTGGAGTGTGCAATCCTGTCACTTTCAGTTCCAGCTGCACACATTTAAAGTAATTAACCATGGAAATTGTAAAGGAATGGATTGCTTTGGCTTAATCCTCATGCAGAAAAAACATGTAATATTTCTTGGAAAGCTGATGTTGCATTCTTGACACTGCCTGACCCTTCTAGTTTTAGTAAGAATAAGAATTTAGAACTCTGTGGCTATGCTTCATTTGCCTGAATGAGAAACTTTTTGGAACTGGAAGACCATGTCACCATAGACAGTTCTGTAGATGTTTCTGCAGGAAAATCAGCTTTTTCAGGTTGTGGTCCTGCAGAAGTACATACCAGAAGTACATGACCAGTGGTCCATACCAGAAGTACATGACCTGGTTTAATCTGATTCCAGAAAAGAGTACAAACAGAAAGAAAAAAGCAACAGATTACAAGATCTCATTAATATGTCACTCTGCTGTGTCCTGGGGAATGTGAGCTTTGACAAACCTTCTCAATGGACAGACTGGAAGCAGTATTTTGCAGTACTTCAAATTACTGCAAAATTTTGTGAGGAAATTGAAGATATTCAGGTTGGGCTTTTAATTTATGTTATGGGAAAGCACCAGATCATATCACTGAATCATTTAATTGCATCAAAACAGTCACAAAAATGACATTAAAAAGGTTCTATCTATGTTTGATACACATCTTATGCCACAGATAAATATAGTTTATAAAAGAGAATGTTTTCAGCAGAGAATTCAAGGGTAAGGGAAAACATTTAGCTCTTTATCAGAGCCCTGATGCATTAGCTGATAATTGTGATTGTCAGGGACTGCAAAACATGAAAATACCAGAGACAGGTTATTGGCTTAACAGATTCAAATCTTCCACAGCAGCAGCAATTAAAAAAGACTAATCATACTCAGAACTTAAATAGACACCAGAACAGTCTGAGCAACAGAACAAAAGGCAGAAACAACTTGAAAACTTTAAAGCTAGCTTAGAAGCTGTAAACAGCATGAAAGCTAAAAGTCAGTACTGATGAGATTAATGTGGTGATTGTTTCTGAACCAGCTGTTAGATATGTTCTTGGGAAAAAAATCTGGTAGTAGCAGACTATCAAACTCAGCCATCCATGAGCTCAAAGGTGACATAAAGGCATACACTGATGGTATGGAACTATGCACAAAAAAGATTATGCCAGCTACAAAAATAGCAACCTTGACAGACATTCAACTTCAAGAAGTTCCGTCGTGCATGTGCATAACACACTTTATTGGAGCTAAATTCGGCCTTACCTGGCAGATCATTTAAGGACCCTATAGAAGACAAACTTTGGTGTAACTCTGAGAGAAAGAAGCTCTGCAGCAAGTACCTATTTGATACAGAAGCCTGACTTGCAACTTACAGCCCAGCTAGTTACAATATACAAACAACACATAAGATGCTCCTTAGCTATTTAAATTTTAAAATTTTCATTATTTTCAAATTTCAATATTCATAATTACATATTCTATGAATTTAAAAAGCCCTTTCATGGGGGCATTATGTGGAAACACAGGTTGGTTGACTCTGCCTTCTCTACAGCATATCTCAATTTAAAGGTCTGCAAGGTCACTAAGGTCTGTAATAAAATCACCAAGCTCTTGTCAAGTGATTCGTAATTCCCTGTCAAAATAGAAATTTTCTTTCCAGACTGAGTTTTTTCTGGCTTCAATACACAGCCTTCTTATGCTAGATTGAAGACCTCACTACGTATTTGTTCCCAATTTACGTACTTACAGACTTAATCAAGTCACCCCTTAAATTTTCCTTTGTTATGCTAAAAAGTTTTAGCTCTGATATGATCTCTATCAGCCATGCTTTCCAATCCTTTTAATTGTTCTCAGGGCTCTTCTTTAGCCCTCTCCAGTTCATCAACAACCTTCTTGAATTACGGCCACCACAAATAGATAAATATTTCAGCAACAGTCAAACCAATTCAGATCAAGAGATAAAGTAGCCCTTCTACTCCTACTTATGAGTCCCCTGTTTATGTACTCCATTCACCCTTTTAGGAATGGAAATAGCAATACAGGGCAGCCTAACATGAGACTCCATCATTGTTAATGCAGGCCAACGGGCTTTTGGGTACAAATAAAGGGTGCTAAACCTCAAAGCCTAATTGAAGCGTTTTTACTAGCAAGTGAATTAGAACAGATGTATGAGCTGGAAGGGTATGAGGGAGCAGCAGTCAGGATCTGGGGCCACAGAGCTTTGTGACACAGTGGTGAGGGCAAAAGAATAAACAATATAATTGTCTGCAAGAGACAATGGAAATACTGACAAGGGAAGTCTGAAGAGAGAAAGGCTGCAGGTAACTGCACATCAACAAAAGGTACTGAGAAGAAGACATCAGATTAGATGCTCTATGGCTCTGGAATTTGCTGAGCACACAAGACCACCACCTAGCACAAAGTTTCACATGATATAATGGAATCTGTAGATTGGTTACTCCTTTTAGCAAGACCAGCCACCTACCAGATGGCTGTTGTAGGGGTAAATTTCCTTCAGGGTCACTGAGAAATCTTCTAGTTCAGGCTAATTTGTGCACCACACTCATTGTCGTTGACATCCCATGGCTTGTTATCGCTGACACCAGAGCTAAAACCATACTTTGTCCTTCTATTTAAATGACATACATCATTCAGATCATATTAGTTTTATTTTGTGGCTTTGTTTTGTAATAATAAAAATGCATTTGCTTATGCAGGGCAGAGTAAGACTACTAAATTTTCATTATAGTGATTTGAAATCTCCATTTCCCCATGTGTATGTAAAAAGCCCTGTGGTGGATTTTTTTTTCAGTGATACACTAGCAGAGAGTTGATATTTACAATAAATCATAACAATTATGTGTCCAGTTTAATGTCAAATTCTGTGTTCTTTCCCCACTATCATTGGTAGGGAAAGTGGGCTGAATAAATACTGAAACAAATACACTAGCTGCCATGAAACATTTCTTTTCTCATTCACTGAAAGGGACTTCTCCAATCATGTGGTGAGAAACTGAGACGAAATGTAGTGAGGGTTTAATTTGAAAAAAACATCATTCAACACAATTGGATACTATTTCAGCTGAGGAACTTTAGGAATGTTAAGCCTGACAATTATTTAAACTGACTAAAACCAAAAGGCATTAGCATCATGGATTTCATGTCTATAAGGATTTTCTTCAGCTACGTCTGCTTTAGCAATTATATATATATATATATATATATATATATATATATATATATATATTTTAAAAAGTTATAATTTCAAACTGTATTTCAAAGTGGGCTTCAGTAAAGAGACAAAATGGAAGATAGTTTTTTGATATGGATCACTTTTCAGTTGCTGCTTGCTCTAATTCTTATCAGCAGAAAGGTCACATTTCATGTTCAAAATTATACAGAAAGGTTAAATAACTCAACTTTTATTTTAATAACTGAAAAAACCCTAAACATTTCAAATTCTTATCTCCGATAGCAAAAAATCCTACCACTTGTCATGATGCTGTTGTGAAATTCCACAATTCCATGTCTATAAACAGAGGAGCATAGAGCAGGAATAGTGATTTGTTTAAATAGATGCTTTAGGTATATGTGCTCTTTTCAGATGCTGTGCAATATAGTATAAGAATGTTTAATTTTTTTTATTTATAAACTGGAAAGGTGTTGTACAAATTTTTGAAAGGAGAACAAATGAGTAGATGCAATATTTCTATGATTAATATTTTATTACTAAGGCAGAACTTACTCAGGCTTCAGCAGCATCCCTGTTTTATAATATGAGTATACATTATTTTTGGTGTGGTATTATTAGCTAAATATTACAGGATCAGGATTGCTATTGTCTTCCTAGATCCATGGTGATTAGAAGGAAACAGTTAAGGTGTCGGTTAACATCTGGCAAACCTGAAAAAACGTAGATTTGTCACAGCCCTGTCACAGTCAGAAGACTGATTGTGATCAGCAGACAGAACAGCACATCTTACCAATTGCTCTGAGTACCAACCATAGGGCAGGATGTATGTGCATATTAGAGATCACCCAGATAAGTTAGAACCTAAAGAACCCTAAATGTAACTAGAAAAAAAGAGAGTTTATCTGGTAACAGATTAAACTCCTTGGGTCAAGTTGCATTTCAGTTTTGTTTTTCCAAACACGATTTTCCCACTCCCTGGCTACATCTGCACAAGAGGCTTTTCCTAGCAAAACTGGGTTATTGTGGGGGAAAAATGCAGAGCATCTACATGCAAAATGCTCTTTCTTGACAGCTTGTTGACAAAACCCAGCACTTCCGCTGGCAGTATTATATCTCTCCCTGTTCACAAATAATGCTTCTCTCAACAAAGCCACCGTGTAGCCATTTGGGGCCTTTTTGTCAACAGACAGGGCTTCCAGTTCACTGGGCAGCCTATTTGTAGAGCTTCCAGTCAGCCATTCTGCTGAGAGAGAGCTGGGCATTGAAAGAGAAAATGGGGGTGATAAACTTGATACTGTAGTCTGTGCTTGAGGGAAAAGGCAGAGTGACTCTAACAGGGAGTGCTGTAATTTGATTTGGTAAAGTAGCTGTCACAATAATATATGCTCCAAACTACATCTCATTATTGTTCGTCTATCATTTTCCTCCTTCTTCCTTTGCTGCACAGATGTCCTCATTTTCACCACTTTACCTCTTCCTTTCATGCATGGAAAACTTCACCAGTCAAGTACAATACTTGACTACTCTTTCAATCTGCTTTTATGTGTAGACACATGTCGACCAAAGTTTTGCCAAGAAATCCCTTCTGTCAGTCACTTCTGTCGATAGGTGCTTCTCATGTAGATGTAGAACCTGACTGTTTCCTCCGCTCAAAAGATCCATCTGCATTTAGAAAGTAACCACATTGAGATATGATGTAGCTTTTTTTGTCTGAGTTTGTTTTGAAGATATATCAGGATTTTGACACTTGTCAGATGAATAACAGACTTTGTTAACCATATTACAGTATCTAATTTTGCACACTGAATTTATTTATGCAACATATGCTGATCAGCTTGCTCATCCGTCTTGCTTTATTGAACGTTTGTTGTTTATTTTTGCAAAATGGAAACAATGTATATCCTTGTAGAGGCCTTCGATTTATTTAGAGTCCTTTTCGTTCTAATGTATTTTTAATTTTTACCTACTACATATTTTAGTGCTTTTATCTGTCTGGTTGATCAAGAACTCTTTCTACATGGTAAGAGCTAGGAACACCGAATTTGGTACGCAGTAGATCCCTCACTTTTGCAGGGGTTTCATTTTTGCAGCCCCCACATAAGTCAAATTTCCCATGTAACTCAGGGGAGCCAGGAAACTGTTGAGGGCACCAGCCCTGGTCAGTTTCCTGACTCCAGTGAGTGGAGGGGAGCTGCGGACTGGCTCCATTCTGCTTGCTGGTGCTGGTCAGTTTCCTGGCTCCTGCAGTGAGGCAGGGAACTGCTTGTAGGAGCTGGGAAATTGACCAGCATCACACTTGGGAGCAAGGCTTGGCTTCTCCTCGGCTTTCCCCAGCTGGAAGAAGCTGTGGAGATACTGCAGTGGCACAGCTGTCTGTCCTCTCAGTTTCCCCCATCTGGGAGAAGCCACAGCGACACAGCTGTCTGTACACCTGGCTTCCCCCAGCTGGGGGAAGCTGCACTGGGCACGCAGCCACAAGGGCACGGCTTCTCCCAGCTACGGGAAGCTAGGGGACAGACAGCCACAGTGACACACCTGTCTGTTTGCCCTGCTTCTCACAGCAGGTGGGCAGACAGCTGCAGAGTGGCTTTGAGTTGCACTTAGCTTATATTAAGTGCAAGTTAAGTGCAACTTGAAATCACGCATTTCGAGCGTGGGGGTGGGGGAGTGGGATTATTGTACAGCATTCCTCTCACAGCAATGTAAGGTTTTGGTTGTGTCAGGAAAATGGCATGTGCCTGGAATGGGATTGCTTCTCATAAAAACTAACAGGAAAGAGACAGAATCACCAAAATTCAGCACAGTCCTCAAAATTGACATAAATGAGGCGATGTTGATAAAGAATGAAGGAAGAAGAGTCAGAAAAAAATTGGATGAACTTGGAATAGTATTGCTTCTCCATAAACCTTACAGAACAGAGATAAAATGATGAAATTTGCAATACAGCTCTGTTTTGGCACAATTAAATCTATGCTTACAGTTTCAAAATTAAAAGAAAATGTTCTTGGAAACCAATTGACTGTAGTCCTCTTTTGTTGAAACATAGCATATGATAAGAGTTTACGGGGTGCAACTAAAATACAGTGCAGTTGATGGAAATCCCAATTAAAAATATTTACTAAAAGTAAATTTTAACAATCCATTTTTAATAAATCCAAAATAAAAACTTAATTTCCTAAAAATATCACTGAGTTTTTGAAAAAACAATAATTTAAATAAACAATGCACCTTTTCCTTCCATTTCCCAATCCCTCTGAGCCAAAAAGAACCATCTTTAATTGAATTAAGGATCTGAGCAGTCACTTGGAGATGCAGTTCTTGACCCTGGCCAGTCACCTGACAGGGTAAATGCTCCCTTGCCCCAAACCTTCTTCCCTGGTCTGTAGTGGTAGATAGGAAGGGACAGTGAATATTTTAGCTTAGTGCTATTCAATATAAATATATTTGCTTTAGACAGCAGACAGTTTGTACCGTAATAAATATGTTAAATTTACACCCCTTTCAAATGTTAAAGTGGTCCAGGAATTGGTCTCGAGAAGAAAATACAAAATAGATAACCCACCTCTCCTCATACCTTGAAGGAGCTTGTGCAAGTTATACAAAGATAGCTATCTATATTCTTTGGTGGAGGTGGAAGCGATGGACCTGAACTTCATTGCCACATTCACCTAAGACTCCAAGTATATATAAAAAGTCATCTGAATACAAACTAAATAACAATCATTTGATAGAGCTTATACTTGTAACAAGGGTCTCCAGAAGAAATCCATTATGGTAGGCACTGGGCAGATGTTAGAAAACAAATGACAATTCATGCCCAAAGAGCTTTCAGAATTTGGAATCTGAGCCCTGATCCCCATATTAGGAAGAGCCCTCACTTTCGAAATTCTCTTTTGAAAGAAGGCACGTGTAGACGCTCCATGGTCCACTCTTCTGAATGAGGAGTCTGCCATGGTGCCAGCCACCTGGAGTGCAGAGACACTCTGGCCCTCAGCAGCGGGGCGCTATGAATCCTGTTTCCAGCTGCTCTTAAAGCTGCATAGACCTAGAAACCCTGTGAAAGGAAGCTGAGAGTGTTCTAGCAGCACAGACAAGAGGGCCTCTCAGCACAGCCTCACAGGCACCCCTCACAATCAAAACAAAGTGAATGGCCAGCAAACACCCAGTGCAGGAGCCCCTGGACCCCTCTCAGAGTCCTCACAGGGCTCCCAGAAGCTGCAGGCGGAGATAAAAAAGGGCCCCCTTCTGGACAGAGCCTGAGCTATGGGACCTCCTCAGACTGTAGAAGGAGAAGGAAAATGGGAGTGAAGCACTGGAATGCCACAATCTTCACCCACCTGGCCCAGGGACTGATGACTTGAGGACACAGTGAGCAAACCCTGGACCAAGTCCAAAGTAAAGTTAAAGACCTCCATGAGGGCTATGCATGGGCCCAGGATGAGGCCACACACTCAGGGGTAGGTCCCTCTACCTTCCCATACTACCAGGAGCTCCTCTCCATCCTGGGGTCCCAGCTCCCCACCATCTGCTATCCTGGACATGGCTGTGGACCAGCCTGAGCCAGAGTCCAGGGCCAGACACCACCCTGAAATGGTCCGGTGATGAGGGCAAGCTCATCATAAATGTGCCCTCTCAGTCACCCAGCCAGGCAACCGGGAGCCGGGCGGTGCCAGAGTTCATTGAGGAACCCTCTGGTAAGTCCACAGCAAGGCACACACACTGACTAGCAGGATGATGGTGACACAGCTGCCATGCACATGCCTAGTGGTCCCGTCCCGGCCACATCCCAGCTGGCTGTGGCCACTGGAATGCCGTGACACTCACTGGCAACAGCCAGCATGTGCCTCTGTGGACAGCCCATGCACTGCAAATGCAGCAAGAGGTAGGTGGCTCTGGATCACACCTGGGAACAGTCCCCCATGGGGCAAGGAACCCTTACGCAACGCAAAATCCCGTGGAAGCCATGCCTGTGTTGTCCTCAGGGGAGGTGGTTTTTGGACACTAATTTGCATTGATCAACATTGAATTTAATCTGCCATTTTGTTGCTCAATAACCCAATTTATTAAGAACCTTTTGTAGCTCTTCACAGTCTCCTTGGGACTTAACTATTTTGAGTAGTTTTGTGTCATCTGCAAATTTTGCACCTCACTGTTTATCCCTTTCTCCTGGTCATTTATAAATACGTTGACTAGGGCCACTACCAGTACTCCTGGCGGACGTCACTATTTACCTCCCTCCATTCTGAGAAACTGACTGTTCATTCCTACCTTTTGTTTCTGGTCTTTTAACGAGTTACAAATCCAAGAGAGTACCTTTCCTCTTATCCCATGACAGCTAACTTTGCTTAAGAGCCTTTGATGAGGAACCTTGTCAAAGGCTTTCTGAAAATCTAAGTACATTATATCCACAGGCTTAACCTTGTCCACGTGCTTGTTGACAATTTCAAAAAATTCCAGTAGAGTGGTGAGGCACAACTTTCCTTTACAAAAGCCATGTGGACTCTTCCCCAAATTATGTTCATCAATGTGTCTGGCGATTCCCTTTTTTACTAGAGTTTCGACTAGTTGGTCAGGTACTAAACTCAGACTGACTGGCATGTAGTTGCCAAGATCACCTCTGGAGCCCTTTTTAAGGATTGGAGTCACATTAGCTATTCTCCAGTCATCTGAAACAGAAGCTGATATAAATGACTGGTTACAAACTACAGTTAGTAGTTCTGCAATTTCACATTTGAGTTCCTTCAGAACTCTTGGTTAAATGACCTCTAGTCCTGGTGACCTATTACTATTTAGTTTATCAATTTGTTCCAAAACCTCTTCTAACGACCTGTCTCAATTTGAGACAGTTCATCAGATTTGTTACCTGAAAAGAATTGCTCAGGTTTGGGAAGCTCCCTTACATCCTCAGCCATTAAGACTGATTCCAATAAATCATTTAGTTTCTCTGCAATGGCCTTATCATCCTTGAGTGCCTCTTTAGCATCTCAATCATCCAGTGGCCCCACTGGTTGTTTAGCAGGCCTCCTACTTCCGATGTACTTACAGTATTTTTTGCTCTTACTTTTTGACTGTTTGGATAGCTGGTCTTCATATTCTTCTTTTTTTGCCTCCCTAATCATATTTTTACACTTCACTTGACAGAGTTTTTGTTCTTTCCTATTTTCCTCACTAGGATTTAACTACCATTTTTTAAAGGATGCCTTTTTGTCTCTCACTGCCTTTTACTTTATTGTTTAACCATGGTGGCATTTTTTTGGTTCTCTTACTATGTTTCCTAAATTTGGGTATACAAGTCCAAGCTATAAATTTCAGATTTCAGATCAAGCTATAAATTTCAGATTTCAAATGTCCCAAACCTCAGAACATTTGGAGCTTGTGATCTGGTATATTATGTGATATATATAGGACTGAGCTATGAAATTGTGCCTTGAACCTGGAGATTAATTCTTATGCATCACTTAGAGGTTTTTAGAGTTAGATTTAAGTTCAGGATCATCTTAAAGTTGAATGATATTTGAACCAGGCTCTGGAGATGCATGAATCTATTTCATGCTGATTTTTTTATCACTAGGATTCAGCCTTCATGTTGAACGTTTTACCTGATTCTGACTGTTCAGGTTAAAGTCTTGTTGATTTCCTGCAGAGGTGAATCTAACATAAAGCAATTTGCCCAATATTAACAATTAGGGATGGGGTTAAGAGCATTTTCAGTAGTCATCAAATGAGGTTTATATGAAAACTAGACACTGAACTTTTTCTAAGGTGAAAGAAAGATGTCTAACTCATGAAAAAGTTTCCTACTTAAGTATCATTATTATTAAATGAATTAAAGTGCAAGCTTCAAGATAGAGGGTTTGTAGAAATATACACTGGTGCTGACTGTTTTTACATTTATCCTGTGATTAATGGGCCATGTGTTGGCTAAGCAGACAGGAAGAATGCTCAGTGAGATAAGGATTAATAGTTACCTTGTTGTTTTAAAATATTGCTTGACTGTACGTTCATTAACAAGCATCTGTGTATTTTCATCCAGTTTGAAATTATTTTATTTGCAAACTTGTGTCTAAAACAGTATTCACTCTTTATGAAATAAACCAGTTTGCACAGATATAATGGAGTGGAGTCATATGGGGCAAAATCCGTTTCACCAACTTAAACCCTGAGTACTTGGTATTACACTGATGGGCACAGGTGGTCAGCAGGTGGAATTGAACTAGGAACTTTGGTCTAAAGCCATAAGTTTCTATCATATAAACTAAAAGCCAAATAGTTATCAGCAAAGGCTGTGGAGCAGACTTCATTCTTCCTCCAATGGTCTCAGTACCTCTGGGTTACATAATTAAATCCCTGAGCTCAGAGACCTCCCATTTGCAACACTGATGGCCCGGGGTCATCAGCAATCTGGAGTGAACTCTGGGGCTAAAGCAGTGGTGGGTAATCCATGGGCCATATACAGTCCACATACAGTCCATCAGGATTCTATGTGCAAACAATGTGACGTTTTATTTACTGTTACCTATACACAGGGTTGCCAGATTCCACTGGCTCCACCCACATAGCTTTTTTTTCTTACTGTTACTACTAAAGTGACACACATACAGCAAGTGCAAGCGAAGTGATGTGCACGCTGATTGCACAGTGAACGTGAGAGCTGTATGTGCCTTCTGTATCCAGTCAAAGCGCTGCTTTGGTTCAGTCAACACACTCTGCAAATTGTAGTTACACAAGCACAGTTAGCAAAACCACTGTACCCCAGGAAACCATCTTGGTTTTGATAATCTTGTGGGCCACTGAGCTAAAGGAGGTCCACTCACAGAATACTAGAACTGGGAGGGACCTCAAGAGGTCATCAAGTCCAGTCCTCCGGCCTCAAGGAAGGACCAAACACCATCTATATCATCGTTGCTAGCTATTTATCCAACCTGTTCTTAAATATCTCCAGTGATGGAGATTCTAAAACAACCCTAGGCAATATATTCCAGTCATTAACTATCTTGACAGTTAGGAAATTTTTCCTAGTGTCCAACCTAAATCTCCCTTGCTGCAATTTAAGCCCATTTTCTTGTCCTAAGAACAATTATTCCTCCTCCTTGTTGTAAGACCCTTTTAGGTACTTGAAGTCTGCTCTCATGTCCCCTCTCAGCCTTCTCTTCTCATTCAGCCCACTCACTAGCCTAGGGTGCTCATTGCTGGGCTAAAGCTATGAGATTCTTCTGCATGAGCTAAAAGCCAACCGGCCATTAGCTAAGGTTGTAGGGCAGACTTCACTCTTTTTCCAATGGCCTCAGTGCCTCTGGGTTGCACTTAGGTCTATGTGGTTGAATTGAAGAGCAGCCAGATCCTGAAATCCTATGCCCTACCCCCACATCCAGTTCTGGGGCTTGAGTAGAAATGGCAACCCCCCTGCATCAGTTGTGTGGGCTACCAGGTCTTATAAAAGACTAGTTGTGGAGCTGAGCATTGCTGAGCCCAGGCATGCCCCAACAGTTGCATTCCAGTCTGTGCTATAACTGAGTCCATCCATAGTTCACATGCACATAGGGGTGTATGGAATGAGGTCAAGGGCCTTGCACTGGTTCAGGGATATGTGGAATGTGCTTGGGGGCTGTAGAGCATAAGCCACAGAGCTCCGAAGTCAGCAGCAGAGAAGTAGGGGTGGCAATACCATATCATGCCATACTTGACTTCCAGTTTGCGTTTCAGCAAGAAATACAGTAATTTGACTTCTTAGTCTAGATTTCATCTCTGCACTGGGAAGGGTGACTACAGAGGCTCTGGAAAATTTTGGAATGGCAATTGCACCCCTAGCACTCCCCTGAAGTTTTCTGAGGTTTTTTTTTAAAATACAGAATTACTTTTTAAAAGCTAGTGCAGAAATCTTATTTCTTTCCTCCGGACCGAATATTTTCCATCCTATAGCAACTGTGAAAAATGGAGTCAAACACAAAACCTTTAAAATATATATTCACAATATGCCGCAATTACACTTTTTGTTGCCATATATTCAGATAACTTGTTTCCATTTTCTTCACAATACACCTTTCTTCTTTTTCACATCTATACCTTGCAATTACCTATGTCTTTGTTCTCTAAGAAGTCAAAGTATTGAATTTCTTGCTGAAAAGGAAACTGGAAGTTAAGTTTCTTTGTGTTCTATCCAAAAAATCACTATGTGTTGGCCATATAGTGGACTTCACATGGAGCACAAAAATCACATAGTTCCCTTTGATACTAAGGGTGAAGAACAATGGTTATATACAGTAGTATTGATTTAAATGAGCAGGCTAAGAATAGAGTGATGTCAATAAAAGAGGACGCTCTCAAAATTATGCTGGCTCCGCGGTGTGTTTCTCAGTAAAGAGGAACAGTGAATTTCTTGTTTTCTTCAGAGTTTCTGCCACTCTTGTTCATAAACTTTTCCAGTCTTGTACTTACTAAGAACTCAAATGTACAACCTGATCCATGTGAAGACCCCATAAAATCAGTGAGATTTTACAAGGGCATGGTGGTCACTCATTTTGATCAATTTTCAGGATCAGGATCTATGTCACATTCTGCATGATAGAACTTCTTTGATTTAGTGACACCCTAATTCAGTATATGAGAAGATGCATCCTCTGTGATCATAACTTCACTGGCTGGGTGTGGCTAGCAGAAAATGAGAGGGACAATCAGAACAGTGAAATGATGTGAAAAGTGTCCATCTGTTACTTTGCAACAGATCATGTTGGCCACACACCTATTGAACATTAAGTGCTTGCTGGTGGCCACAACTAAACAACCATAATTCGCAATTTCTGCAGTTTGACCTTGCCTTTCTTATTCACTTAATAGTGAATGATAGAATAGTCAAATACTAATATTGGAATACTCAAGGCTTGATAGAGTGAAATAGATGATAGTGCAAGAAAATGCAATTTTCTAATGACATCCACACTTCTCTAAGGCTATGTTTTCACTGTGCCCTTAAGTTGAAATAAGATAGACAACTTGTGCTATGCAAATTGCATATCCTATTTTGAGTTAATTTTGAAAGAAGCTATTACAGCGTACACAGTGCAATGTGCCAAAATACTGTGCTGTTTTGAGGCATCCCTTACTCGTCCTGCAGAAAGTGTACAAGGACACTGAAATAGCATTCCTGGTATTTTGAATAATGGGCACATTTCATAGACACAGAGGAGCTATGTAGTGTAAACCTAGCCTAAGTGATGTGAACGGGTAAATTAACTAGTATTAACAGGTTCAATTCCACTGGACTTTAAAGAAATTCTGATTCTTGGTGTGAGTTTAAACGCTGGAAAAATGATTTTGTAAAATAATAGCTTCATGGGGTTCCATTTTTATTGTTTCTCAGTGAATTCTGTGTCGTTCAGTTTATACCTATATTTTTCCATCGGTCCTCCCTGCATGGGATGTAAGATTCAAGCTATCTTCTTTCTACTTCTCACATCAACAGTAATAAAAATTCTTCAGTGAACTCAGGGAACAATTCATTCAGATCCCTCTTCCATTACCTTTATTTCAGCTGCTCTGTGAAAGGAAGCTAAAATCATTAAAACCTTACTGTTGTAGAGGATTAGGAGAGTGCTCATAGGTTAGACAGTGGCATGTCTGTCTATAAGTGGACTTTAAAATGACACAAGTATATAATCATATGCGAGTTCAACAAATTAGCACCCAGATGGGTATATAAATCAACAAAATATGACCGTTGTATCTTCGATGCTGATTACTTTTTTTTTCATTTTCTCTAAATCAGTTTGGTCCTTAAGTCTCTGAGGGATCAGTAAGGGGAAAAAAAAAAAACCAGTCTGCCCACTACACTGCTTACCGTCTCAGGCCCTTAAATAAGGCAGGCAGAACCCTCTTGCTGTGCCCTGAGCAACTTCCTACCTCCCTTAGTTGCGTAGTATTCTCTAGCACAGGCATCAGCAGCCGTCTTGAGGTGAAGTGCTGAAATGTGACATTTTGACTTCTATGTATGGTCTGAGTGCCAGTTTGAGTGATGGCGATACTTTTTAAAGTCACTAATATTCCTACTTGCAGAAGCTTCATTAATGAATAAATTAAGATGCAGAGCTTTACTCTTTAGGTGATGGTTTGTAGCATTCAGTTGCTCTTTTCTTAATCTACAGGCAGCCTGGCTTTTTGCAAGCTCCCAGCTGCATGGGGATGGAGGCGCAGGGCTGAGCTTCTGTCTCAATGATGATGGAAATCGGCTCAGTTGCCACGCTTGGCAGCCATCATGAGGGTTGCTGACCCCTGCTGTAGCCTGTAGCATTAAGCTTCTCTGTGTGGCGTATCCTCAGCTTGCTGGCAGGAAGTTCCATCCTAGCCTTCTTAAGCCTCTGGCAACTGCCCCACCCGTACTTCTGTTCTTTTATTCTACCAGCAGCTTCTGAAAGCATGCCAGTCAGTGCTGTGTGGAAGTAGCTGCAATGACTCCTTAGTCTCCAAGGCAACATGGAGTATACGCTAAACTATTTTTTCACTCTCATTCATCATCCCTGAAATAATACTTACAAACATGTCATCCAATGTGGACTTCTAACTGAGAACAGGTTGTGATACTGCTAAAGTAATCATCACTGTTACCTCTTTCTGCTGCTACGACACCTCTGTATATCTATGATCAATGCCACCATCAATGTCAAAACAAATCCTTACGTCAATAATAATCAGATAAACGTGATTATCAAAATTATCAGCTATTTTTCTCTCTCCACAAGAGGGAAATGACAGACCTTATGTCCCACCTTGACATAGTCCCAGCTTGGATGATTAGTTGGGGCTGACCTTGCTTTGGACAAGGGGGTGGACTAGATGACCTCCTGAAGTCCCTTCCAGCCCTAAGATTCTATGATTTTCTGCACTAAAAATAGATTTCTAGCTACATTTTCAGATCAAGGAGCCATATTACATTTCTTTGAGACATTTCTTTTTTTATTGAAGTCCCCAAGTATACCAAGCAATATGAAATCTGTGGTGCTCGATCATTTTAATACATTGATGTAGGATGCCACTAACTGCACATTGTAAAAAGGGGAAGAAGAGAATGAAAGCCAATGTCATCAAGATCCTCAAAAAATAATGGTTCCGAGTCTGAAAGACTTTAAGCACTATCTTATCTAAAACACTGCATCAAGAAGATGAGGAACAAATGAAGTTTGACTCGCTTCTGGAAGACTGAAAAAAGCATGTCTTGCAAAGTCATTGAATATTCTCAAAGCACTAGTTGAGGATGGTATGTGGTGGCACATTTTGCTCATAACTTCACCCTTGGTTTCCAGATGATAAAATATTTTCTTCCTCTCCGCTCCATGGCTCTCGATAATCTAAAAAAAACCAACTACTCAGAAGGTAAAATTCTATCTTACTAGGACTAAACTAACATGTTCAGAAAAAAGATATGCCAGGCCATGGCTTATACTTCATTTCTCTATTTTATACTATTTTATTTTATATTCGGCTATTTTCTTGCAAGATATCAAAATGAAAAAGGAGTCATATAAAAAGTGGAAATTACAAAGCATGAATCTAAACAAACAATACATGTATGCAGGGGCAATATTAGAAAGGCAAAGGCACAAAATGAGCTCAAACTAGCTAGAGACATAAAGGGTAACAAGAAGACGTTCTATAAACATATTAGAAGCAAGAGTAAAACCAAGGATAGGGTGGGTCCACTACGCAGTGAGGAGAGAGAAACAATATCAGGAAACTTGGAAATGACGGAGGTGCTTAATGACTTCTGTGTTTTGGTCTTCACCCCGATGTAGAAAAGGCTGACATGGTGAGTGCTAGTGGGAAGTGGGTAGGTTTAGAGGACAAAATAAAAAAGAACAAGTTAAAAATTACTTGGAAAAATTAAATGTCTCCAAGTCACCAGGGCCTGATGAAATGTATACTAGAATATTCAGGGATCTGACGGAGGAGGTATCAGAATCTTTAGTTATCATTTTTGAAAATTCCTGGAAGTCAGGAGCGATTCCAGAAGACTGGGAAAGGGCAAATATAGTTCCCATATATAAAAAGCGTTAAAAGGAACAACCCAGGAAACTACGGACCAGTTCAATACCTTCGTCAACAATTTAGCTATTGGCATAGCTAGTATGCTTATTAAGTTTGCAGATGGTAGATAAAAAGCTGAGAGGTTGCAACTGCTTTGGACAATAGGGTAAGAATTCAAAATGGTCTGGACAAACTGGTGAAATGTTCTGAGATAAACAGGATGAAGTTTAATATGGACAAATGCAAAGTACTCCACTTTGGAAGGAACGATTAGCTTCATACCTATAAAATGGGAAGGGACGGTCTAGGAGAAAGTACCATGGAAAGGCCTTTAGGGGTCATAGCAAACCAGAGTTAAATATGAGTCAACAGTGTGATGCTGTTGCAATAAAATCAAACATGATTCTGGGACGCATTAACAGGTGTGTTGAGAGCAAGACATGGAAAGTCATTCTTCTGATCTACTCAGTGATCATTAGGCCTCAGTTGGAGTATTGTGTCCAATTCCGGGCCCCACATTTCAAGGAAGTTGTAGAGTAATTGGAGAAGGTCCAGAGAAGATCAAAAAGAATGATTAAAAGTCTAGAGAATATGAGCTATGAGGGAAGAGTGAAAGAACTGGGCTTGTTTAGTTTAGACAAGAAAGACTTAGAGGGGACATGGACATGATAGTGGTTTTCAAGTACCTAAAAGAGGGTTACAAGGAGGAAGGAGAACAATTGTTCCCCTTGGCCTCGGAGGATAGGACAAGGAGCAAGGGGCTTAAACTGCAGCAAGGGAAGTTTAGGTTGGACATTAGAAAAAACTTCCTGTCAGGGTGGTTAAACTCTGGAATAAATTGACTCGGGAAGTCATAGAATCTCCGTCACTGGAGATATGTAAGAGCAGGTTAGATAGGTATCTATTGAGGATGATGTAGAGGGTGCTCGGTCCTGCTGTGAGGGCAGGGGACTGGTCTCAATGATCTTTTGAGGTCCCTTTCAGTTCTAGTGTTCTATGATACTATTCATATTGCATTTTGCAAGAATATTGTCCAGCCAGAGATTTTTGCAAATATTTTGAGTGCACAGGCATCCTCTCAAAGTCAGGTCATATCATTCAGAAGACTTCTAAGAATGCGATATTCTTTAAAAAGAAAGTTTTGAAATTGTGTGAAGGAGTACTACAGCACAGATGATCAATGGCAACATACCAAAATGTTACAAAAAATGTGCAACAGTGTATACTTGCTTGTCCTACTAATGAATCAAAGTTTCAAAACTTTACAGATTACACATAATTTGTTATAAAACATATTGTGCTAGGATTATTAAGTATCCTTCCACTTGTTAGAAGGATAAAAGCTAAATATCACTGCAGGAACCACTCCTTAGCTGGGCACACAACTCAGCAGTTCAAAGTCCAGTAGTCTGCCCCTGTAAGGAAATGCTGAGTGAAGGAAGGGTTCTGTGACTCAAAGTTTTACAGACACTGGCCTTAAAATCTGCTGCAGGCTGCTGCTGTACTGCCATGGTCCTGTTGGAGGGGCCATGGTAATGAGGCAATTTGAAGCAAGCGCATGAGGTGTTGATATGCTCATTAGCATAATGGCGGCTGTGCAAACCAACTTCGTTTTTCAGATTGACAGTGAAGATGGGGGCAGCTTTCAAATAAGTCCCCACTTCAACATTCCCTTACTCCTTTCTAGTTCTGCAGGAGTAACGGAATGTCAAAGCGGGGCACTTATTTCACTGTCAATCTGAAAATCGAAGTTTGTTCGCATGGCGACTATTATGATAATCAGGTGCTGAATATGCATGTCAGTGCCACATTAGCCTGCTTAAAATTGCCTCATTACCATGGCCTCTCTGACAGGACTGTGGTAGTGTAGCAGCAGCCTCAGCAATAAGATGGCAACAGCTCTCTTGGATATCAATGGAACTTGGTATCATGTGTACTTTGCGCATACCATCCAGTATTTTCTTCACTACTCTCTACTAACTGTCACAAGTGAATACAGTGACTGATGGAGAGACCACTTTTTTCACTAAACAAAAGTACAAGTGACATATCCATCAACCCACATTTGATTTACAATTGAGGTGAAAGCAATTTACATTTCTTGCAGGGTTTGTCATGCCACAAAGTTAGCTTTGATAAGGAGGAGAGGAGCAGCTCAGAGAGCGAAATTACAATATGACAATACCTATAAAAATTTAAGTGTGCAAGAGGCCCAGAGCAAGGATTTGGGATATGCGAGGGTTGGGGATCTCAGAGCTTGGGCTGTGAGGGGGCCTCAGGGGAAGAGCTTATGATGGTGTGGCGTGTACAAGCAGAACTGGGTTCAAAAGCTTTGTTTTGCTTAGCTGTATTTCTTGTACTTTGCAAATTAACTTGTTTTTCCTGCTTTAATGTCATATGGTTCCCAGATAGTTTAGCTGTAATCTAACACACCTGTGTGGATAGATTGTAGGAAGGTGCATACGCTATTCTGATGGCTTGTGAGGTTCAAAATGGGTTTCAGGGTAGATGGAAGTTGGGATTTGACAGCCAGACAAGAAACTAGCAGTCTCCAGGCCAGCTCCCTCTTCCTGGAAAAAGGCTCACCTGCGCACAGTCAGATCCAGGCAGGAAACTGCAACCGCCACATGCTGGGAAAACAGCTGAATTCCAACCAAAGAAATTATTAGGGGTTCATGAAAAAGAGCTGATTGGCTGCAGCAGCAGGAAACAGATGAAGAGGCTGCCCTTACAGTAGCTGATTGGTTACCAGCAGCTGATCTTCCCCTGGGTGCTGAATATACTGGCTCCTTTCTTAACAAAGTTGCAACTGGGATTCACTCTCCTACTTTCATCTCTGCTTATAATACTCTGGCTTAGCCAATAGTGAGGGATACAAAACATGGCCATTTAACTGATGTTTTAATAGCTGATGTAAAGACAGCAGGAGGAGGACAGACACGTGAATAGTATTAAGTGGTTGGCCTCAGCTTATATGAAACTTGAACAGGCAGGAGGAGTGCTTCCTACCTAATTGCCTATAATCTCCTATACCAAGCATGTAATTGGTTTCTGTACAGGAGGTTACAGAGCTCCTAACCAAATACCTTATCATATGGGGTGGCTCTCCTCAGCATATCCTCTCCCCAGGGCTTAGCTCTCTCCAAGTTCTACCACCTTCCCTCCCATGCCACAGGTGAGACAGAGACAGGGAGGCACACTTCCTCCACAAGGGAAGAGGGTCTGACTCAATCACATGAGCCTGTGATCCATTACAAAAATGGTCTTATCTCTGGAAATGATTCATTTTATTCTCTTGCCTGCACTGGCAATTGGCTGCAAATTGCATGAATAAGCACCATCCCATGACCTCGGTTAGGTACTGAGTGTGCTCCTACTTAAAACACTGTAGTTTGAACACCTGCAAAGAAAGCAAAAACTCCCCGATCTTCTAAACAGATTATCAGCTAGACCTGCAGCATTTGTAAGGATGAGTTCCCATGGACAGCATGAATATGCCCATGAAACTCTCTACTTAGCCACTCTGGGTGGCTGGCATTAGGCTCGGTGGCTGGAATACTTTGGCAGCCTTTTGCACATCATCCAATGATGGTAGGTTTTCAGTATGTTTGGAAATGAGGCTAGCTCTTTAGATGGCTGAACATGATTTTAAACTAATGCACCCACTCTTGAAAGTCTTGGTCACCTATTTTAAATTTTGAGAGAACTTCAAAATGAAGAAACGAATCTGTTGTGTTCATCAGAGTATATAAACTTCATGATGATTATGTGAAAAACAAAGACAATATTGCAACTCCTTTATTATAATCCTGCCGCTAACAGGCTGTAAAATAATGTGTCGTCAGTAAAAATGGACGCATAATTTAGAAGGGCAAACATTTCCTAAATCTGTCTCTAATCAGATGAAATATTTCCTCCCTCCCCATAAATATTTTTTATAGTGGCAATAAATTTCATTTCACTAGTGATCAAGGTATAGCGCTATGGATCAAGTCAAATTCTGTAAGCTTAACTTGACAGAATGGGGACATCCATTTTTCCAAAACACACTTTTCTTTACCAGTGAATGTGAATGCTTTTTTATGTAACTAAATTGCAGCACTTGACTACTGGAACATTTTCTATTTGTTGTCAGATGGCTGTTGCTTTTCGTATATATCACTCTGAAATCTGTTGGGAAAACATCCCTTCCCATCACTATCCAAGGTTAATGTTTTATTGCACATGTATGGTTAATATCTGCCTAATAGATGACAGACTGCATAAGAACATAAATGATGTAAATCAGTTGCCTGTTGTTTACTATAGAAAAATATTCTAATAAACTTATAATTTTTCAACATTTCAGTTATTTTATGCTTTCTCCATAGCTTTCTCCTAATAATTTCAAATGGGTACAGCTAGCCCCAAACTAATTCTGACCTCTTAGTCAGTGCTATTAGAGTACAAATATCTGGCATCCCCAGTTTCCTGCGGATAATAAAATGTGCCTGTTATTTGAGTTGTCCCACCAGCACGAGCTGGACAGTTGGCTTGCTCTGTTGGCCCCAGCTGGGTAAATGGCCCCACAGTAGCCTGTTCCAACTAACATGTGACAAAGCACTATTATAATATTTAATGGTGAAGGGGCGAGAGAGATAACCTACTGATAAATGATGTAAGACAAGCTGAAGTACTCAAAGGTGGTTTTGCCTCAGTCTTCATGGATAAGGACAGTTCCCACACTAAGCTGCTAGACAATGCCATACGGGAAGGTGGAGGGCAGCTCTCGGTGGGGAAGAAAAGTGTTAAGAACTACGTAGAAAAACTAGACATACACAAATCCATGGCTCTGGATTTAATGTGCCCAAAGGTATTGAGGGAATTGGCAGATGTCCTTGCTGATCTTTTGGCCATTATCTTTGCAGATCTTGGAAACTGGGTGAGATCCCAGATGCCTGGAAAAAGGCAAATGTAGTGCTCATCTTTAAGAAAAAATAAGGAAAGAAGGACAATCCATTGAACTATAGAACAGTCCCTGTGAAAATAACTGAGCATATCCTCAAAGAATCCATTTTGGAGTACTTGGAAGAGAGGAAAGTGATCAAAAGTAGTCAACATGGATTCACCAAGTAAAAGTCATGCCTGACCAGTCTGATTAGCCTCTATGACAAGGTAACAGGCTATGTAGAGCCAGAGAAGTCAGTGATTGTGATCTACCTTGACTTCAGCAAAGCTTTTGATACAGTCTCCCACAACATTCTTGCCCATAAATAGAGGAAGTATAGATTGGATCCTTGGACTATAAGGTGCATAGAAAGCTGGCTTGACGGTTAGGCCCGACAGGTAGTGATCAATGGCTCAATATCTGGATGGCAGTTGGTTTCAAGCAGAGTGCCCCAAGGCTCGGTTATGGGGCTGGTGTTGTTGAACATCTTTATTAATGACCTGGATGAGAAACTGAATTGTACTCTCAGCAAGTTTGCAGATGACCCTAAGCTAGCAGGAAAGTTAGATATGTTGGAGGGTAGAGATAGGATCCAGTGTGACCAGGATAAATTGGAGGATTGGGCCAAAAGACATCTGATGCGGTTCAGAAAGGAGAAGTGTAGAGTCCCACACCTGGGACGGAACAATCCCAAGCATTCTTATAGACTGGGCACTGACTGGCTAAGCTGCAGTGCAGTGGAAAGGGACCTAGCAGTTATGCTGGTTGAAAGGCTGGATATCGATAGACAGTGCACCCTCGTTGCTAAGAAGGCCGGCTGCATATTAGGGTTCATTAGGAGGAGCACTGCAATCATAACTAGAGAAGTGGTTGTTCCCCTCTATTTGGCACTGAAGGGGCCGTATCAGGAATATTGTTTGCAGTTTTGGGTCCGCTGGTATAAAAAGACTGTGGATGTTCTGGAGCAGGTTCAGCAGAGGGCTGCAAGAATGATGAAGGGACTGGAGCACAAGACCTATGAGGATAGGCTGAGGGATTTGGGCTTATATAGTTTACAGAGGAGGAGACTGAGGGGTGATTTGATAGCAGCCTTCACCTCTCTGAAGGGAGCTCTAAGGAGGATGGAGAGAAACTGTTCTCAGTGGTGACAGATGGCAGAACAAGAAGCAATGGTCTGACATTACAGAAGCAGAGGAGTAGGTTGGACGTTAGGAAAAACTATTTCACCAGGAGGGTGGTGAAGAACTGAAATGCATTGCCTAAAGAGGTGTTCAAGTCCCAGATTGACAAGTTTCTGGCTAAGATGACTTAGTTGGGGGTAGACTCTGCTTGAAGCAGAGGTCTGGACTAGATGACCTCGTGAGGCCCCTTCCAGCTGTATGACTCTATGGCAAAATGGACCAATATGGTCAACACTTTTTTTAAGTGTAAAGAATTTGTGCATGTTTTGTGTGCACAAGCACAGCATTTGTGCGTGCAGTGTTTGTAGATTGTTGTCATGTACATAAAGCAGTGGGATACTTGTCTCCATAGCAGCATTCATAAATTCATATTAGATTTCCTAGATATTAATGTTACATGGTTACAATAACTGTACACTAACCTTTTATAAATCATCTGCTTTGTAAAAGTAATCCAAAGGCCTTAGCCCTTAAGTCTGGCCAGCCTACATTCAGTACGGAAGCAGGAGAGGGTCAGAACATGATTGAATGCCTCTTCCCCCCCCACAGCAGATCAATTATGTGAGATATGTTGGACTTGTGTTTTGGGTCCTTGTAACACTGACTTTATAGTGCTAAGTCTTTGTTAAACCTATAAACAGAGATACAGAAGACAAAAGAGATGCAGGTGTTCCTAGATACATGTCTGGTGAAACTGATTCTAGACTGCTTCCAACCGGATCTTCCTAGCACAGCTCTGTTTCTAATGGCACAGCACATACCCCTAATAGATCCATTTCCAGTCAAATCAAGCTCAAACAATTGAACAAGCACTTCCCCAAGTGCTGTACAAGGTAACACTTTAGTCCTTGCATTAGCTGAATCCCCAGGCTTTGCTTGATGGTCTGAAGAATCCTCAGTGATTTTCTGAATCTTTTTTTTTTTTTTCCTGTTACTGTCAGTGAAGTATCCACTTATCCTCTTGATCTTCTTTGGGAAGATGGCAGATGGAAGAACCTCAAAAGAAGTTCTTCTGCGGTTGGTGCTTCATAAAACTGTGGGTAATCTGATGACACACTATCCATTCTGTGCCCAGGAAGTGCCATCGTGAATCCATTCACCAAAAGGATTTCAAGGTACTAACACATTAGATACACTGGAATGTTGAATCTTTTGGTTATAAGTATTTTGCTTGTACTTAGGGAGTCTTGTTCTCAACTTCCAGGAAAACATTATGTAGGAGACTGGTGCTGCTCTATAGTTCAATGCAGAGGTCTTTTCTGGCATTGGATTGAGGATAGCTGGGAACTAGAAGTTATATTACTAATCCCATCCTTCTCACTACAATATATAATAAAATAAAACACATTCGTGTCTGTCCACCAATCTGTGGACCCTTATCAGACTTAACTTTAAGGATTCCATTCTTGAAAAATATAATGATTTTATTCACATTCAATTCAGTTTTGATCAAGTATTGTCTAATACAATAAATTCTGTGTATTGTGAATAATAATCCAGCATTGAAAACAGTTTATGTTTGCATAAATCATACCACTTTCAGACTATGCCCTGAAGTAGTAATTGTTTATAATGATTAAAAATGTTTTCTGTTCCAATTAGTATGTTTGATGTTTTATATGTGAGCAATGAGCTCGTGAAAACTTCATTTGTGACCAATACAGTATCTCTTTCTTACTCTGTTTTTATTGTGTAGGATGCTCACATGATCAGGAGTGCAATATTTTCGACATCATTGATTCTATTTCCTCTAAACAGTACACCATCAGTAATGTACAGTTCTGCTTTGAACTGGATTATAGACTTAGTATGTAATGTCCTTGCCACACACTGATGATAATCTTAATTATTACTCTCTGCAAAGTCTCAGTCGTCTTTCTTTCTGAGATAGGACAATTCTCTTTTAATCAGGTTAACATGCAGAATGTGTGACTCTTGTTTCTACTATAATGTTAGCAAAAGGTCTAGGCAATGTGTCCTTTATCTCTTGTACCATGTGCACTCTGTAGCAGCCCAAGGGCTTGGCATAGTTTTAAATTCAATATCGGTCCTTTATTCTCTATAACCACCAAGTTTATTAATTTTATTTGATCTTTTACCTTCGCTGCTAGTACACATGTACAGCTAGAAGGAATGATTTCCCTGAATAATGTTCAATCTAACATGTTTTCTCATCCTGTTCCCTGTTTTTTTCCTTCAATCTTTGAACACTACTATCTGGAAAGAAAAAAGTTTACCTGAGCATTAGTGTATAATTTGTAAGTTATAAGAGTGTTGTTGGTCTCCAATGAACTTAATTCATCTGTTTATTTCTCTTCAGACAAGCCCCTAACTGGAACGCATTTTCTCCATTGCTGTCTGTGCTCAATCCTTGCATCCATTCTTTGGCTTTTGAAGTTCTTCATCCTGCTTGCAGAATTTGGCAAAATGATTCTATTTCTGGTAAATAATACAGTGCTTAACAAAAGCTAGGCATTGATGAAGTCTCTTTATGCTTCAAGCTGTCCTTTGTTTTGTCTTGTTTTGCTTTTTTCATGTTTTTATTCTGTACTGACTTAATACGTCAGTTAGCTTTTTTGTCTCTTTTCACACTATCCAGAGTGACACTGTCCTGTTTTCCATGAATCATCTTTATTCTGTTCAGAGTGATTGCTGCAGCTGCCTAACATAGTTTACAGCTAGTAGAAGTGAAAAGTGAAAAGTCCCATGAAAACTCATCACCAAATAAATCTTTTTAACAAAGTCTTTAAAAGTGCTGTGTTTCTGCGGCTTAGCTGTATCTAAGATGCGAGCCATATCTTCCACAGTCTTTTTTGTAAATTTGGATCTCTCACTTTAATTATACTTTCAACCCTTACAGCCATGGCGAGCCCTAGGTATATATGAAATATGCAGCTCAGGTGCCAAATTTCCAGTTGCAATGGTTTCACAGTGCTGTTATTGATCAATTCATCTTTTCAAATATCCTTTTGAACACTTTTTTTAAATGTCATCCACCCAGAAAACATGCTAGGTACCGACTTGGAGGGATCAATGTCAGCCAGGAACAAATGCGGGGTGGGGGGAGCAATATAGCACTACTAAAAGGTAGCTATTGCTGCAACTTCAAAAATGATGTATCGTCTGGCATAAAAAATCCTTATGCACTCTTTAGTGGGAAATAGGTCATTTCAATTATTAAAGAGTACTCAGTACAATTTTGTCAAGAGCTCCTGTTCCAGAACGTATCCTTATCAGGCTAAATCTTAAGCATGTTATTTTTAACATATTTAGTTTTTTCCTTAATAGGGCCCTTAATTAGCAATCCATGCTTCTGAGCAGAGGAAATAATCTGAACCTACAAGTACTGATGCTCTGAAAAGCTTTACTTTATTTTATTTTTGATTGTGAGAAAACATTAAACAAGAATTAGAAGTAAATGATTTAACTGATTACACAGAAATTGGTGTAGTGGTGTAGTGGTGATACAATCAATACCTGTATCCCAGTACAAAAGGAATAGCTCACAGTAAAGATTGTTGTTAAAGTATGTATAGGAGAAGTGTAGTAATTAAAGTTTATTCTGTTTAATTATTTGCTTCCTCTTGTCAGAACTCTTTAAGTCAATCAGCACTTTTAAAACATTTTTTAAACAGGCCAGATAATATTGAACTTGCTCATAGTTTCAGAAAATTTAAATGTAATACAGATACAACAAAACAAATTCTGAGAAAGCCTTCATTGCCAAATTGAATATGCAGTTTTCAAATTTTCACTGGCTAATATTTTTTGTTGATACAATAATTATATATTGTCTATATCTAAGTTAGTAACAGAGATAGATGTTTCTGTATTCTATCAAAATAAAAAAAGCAGTCATGCAGCACTTTGAAGACTAACAAAGTAATATACTAGGTGATGAGCTTTCGTGGGACAGACCCACTTCTTCAGATCTATAGCCTTACTTACAGACTCAATATATAAATATCAGAGGTCCAAAAATTGTTATCAAGGCTGACAAGTCAGATAGAAGATTAGAAACAGGCAGGGTGCTAGATGTTGAAGTTAACTGCTGGCTGACAGGTTTGTGTATTTGGAGATTTGTGATGTCTGCTTTATGTCCATGCATTCTTTGGTGAAGAGTATTTGCAGTTTGCCCAACATACATGGTGTGTGAGCCTTGCTACCACATAATGGCATAAGTGACATTAGTTGAGGAACAGCAGAATGTGCCCTGATTCTGTAATTAATGTGGTTAGGTCCAGTCGATGGTATCTCCAGAATAGATGTGGATAAAGTTGGCAATGAGGCTTGTTGCAAGGACAAGCTCCAGGATTAGTATTATTGTGGTATAGCCTGAAGTGGCTAGAGAGAATTCCCATAAGGTTAGGAGGTTGTCTATACAGGAGAACAAACCTGTCACCTAGGGCTTACTGGAGTGTACAGGTGGGGGGGGGGGTCAAGGAAGGGTCTGGGTATGGAAAGGGGGAGGAGGGAATCACACCTTCATCAGGAAGGAAGGGTAGGGCAGGGAGTAGTGGTTTCCGGGGGGTGGGGGGTTGGCTATTCCTCCCTGGGAAGTGGAGAGCAGAGGAGGAGGATGTCAGCAGGTGGGAGAAGGTAGGGCAATTGGGGCTGCAGGGAAGGCTCATTGCCTGTGCTCCCTGCCTAGCAGAATGCAGAGACAGAGAATGTCAAGGAGAGGGGTGAGTGGTGAGGGGAGGGGGTTTGATCCTTCCTGAGTGAAAGGAGGGCAATCAGAGGGGCAGGTGAGGGAAGGTAGGTGGGGCAGAGGTGGGAAAGGCAACCCATTCCTCCCTGCTAGGCTGGAAGCACAGGAGAGGGGTGCCAGTGAAAACAGGAATGCAGGGAATGCAAATGTGTGCAGGGCTGGTTCCTTCAAGTGCACTGGGGTGGGGATGGTGGTCAACTATTGATCAAAGGGATAACTTAAAGGGAAGGGAACGAGGGGCACATGGGATATGGGCTTGGGGGGAGGCACAGGGGCTGGGGGACAGGAATCGGTTGAGCAGGGTCTGGGCAGAGAAGGACTGGTAGTAGGCTTGTGAAGTAATGCAACACACTGAGTGGAGAGGAGGCGTGACTGTGTGCTAGGGCACGGCGGTGTAGCCAGACAGAATCCCCCTGCTCTGCTCCATTTTGCCCCTTTTAGATGCCTCTGAGCACAAAGAAACAGGGCAGTCTTAGAATGTTTGAAAGCACAGATGCACTTATCTCAAGCACAGTTTTGATGCTTCAAAACACAGATGGGCTGTGACAGCATGCCCTTGTAATGAAGCATACAGATAAGGGAGCTAACAGGTTAGCTGTTGACCACAGCGCCTCTAACTGCCCTTGGCGGGTACTGATAATTGATAGGCCCACATATTCATCCCAGAAGGGGAATCTCCCACTCATACGAAAAGAATGTCCTGTTTTAATGATTTAGATATCTCTATCTTACAAGGGTAAATTAAACTGCAACTGCCCTGTAAGAACTGGCATCACAAAGATGAACCAGTACAATTGGTAACTTTAGATAAGGAAGAATGCGCGTGACCCAAGGGGTATAAAGAAGGGTCCAGCAGACCATTCTAACTGAGCTCCAATTTCCTGTACCTGCCAGTCGGGTAAGGCTATTGCCTCCCGAGGACCCAGGGGACGCCCTTCCTCGTATCTGTGATTCAGTGGATTCAGGGATTCAGTGAATGACATTGGCAACGCTGGAGCCGAAGGACGCAGGGGTGAGAATTATACCTGCAATGTACTTTTGTGCACATTTAATAGAAAGAGCTCTTTATTTTGAGGCATCTGGGCCTCAAATGGGTAACTTTCTCTAACTGACATGTCATTTGTATCAGCCTACTATAGTAGCTAAGCAAATAGAGCAGTAACAGTGTAACCATTAAGATTTTATCTAACTTTTCCTGCAACTGTAACCATTAAGACGTTATATAATTCTGTAACCATTAAGATTTTTCATTTCTGCTTTGTAATAAATAGTAACCATGTTACTGACTCCTTCTAGTTGCTGTAACTCAGCCAAACACAAAGAACCTTAGCTGCTTTGCCTACATTCAGACTGGTCAGCGGTAAGGTGCAGTAAAGGCTGGGCACTGAGTCGTGCTGCCTCCATGGAGCAGATTCTTGGGGCACCCGTCAGCCACACTGGCTGCCCACTGTGAAGGGACAGACTGTCCTAGCAGTCAACGACTTGGGTGAATCTTGGGGGCATCCGTTGGCCATCTTGGCTGCCTGCTGCGAAGGGACGGGCTGTCCTCGCAGCTAAAGACTCGGACGTAAAATAGGCTCACAGACCATTCATTACCTGGCCATCAGCTAACAGAATTGGCGTAGTCATTTGCAGGATTTGTGTTATAGGCTGAAACACAATAAAATGAAGCCAGTCAACATTGACATGGATTTTAGTAAAACAGAAAGAGAATTCACCCAGGAAGGATGGAGTGACCCTAAATGGGACAAAGAAATGTTGGAAATGAACTGGAGACAATCAGAGGAATTCTGGTTGCAGTTCTATAAGTGGAGAACTGCTTGTAAACTAAAAAGGGGAAAAGGAATATTGGAACAGTTGCATCTGGCTGTGAGAAACAGCTTCTTGGACAAAAGCCCAGATTATAAGACCTTGAAGAAACTGCCCAACTCTGAAAGCTTTAGTTCAAGTTCTTAACTCTTTGTGGTACAGAGTGTAGTCATGCAAATATTTATGTTGTGGTGTATGTGTATATGTCATGGAGTTTTGTTTACATTAATTGTTTCGCTAACACGTGTTTGTGTCACAGTCTGATAACTTGCCCTTGCAGCAACAAAGAGCTGTTTTGGTTTTCTGCTACCAAACGTCTGGCAATTAGAATCTGTACTAATCTCTTTTATGTTTGCGGCTTCTTATTTTTTGTGACTTGTCTGGGGGTAATGTTGTTTGTCTGTCTGTCTTCTGTTTGTCCTGCTGATGCATCCATGAGGAGGGGATGCCTTCCAATATGGACAGCTTCCAATATAAGAAAAACAGTAAGTTTAGGTATAAAAGATCTAAATCCCTTTAGTAATACTTAAAATGGTAATATCCAATAAAAAGTCATTTTGGAAAATAAGCATGTGATTTGAGAGAAAGAGTAAGTCCTTAACTCTAAAGGGTCTGGAGAAAATTCAGAGTGAATAGCTTGCAGAGTTTAGAAAGAACTGAGCATATTTGTAAATGGCCTATTCTAAAATGTAACCTGCCACCCCAAAGGGGGTAGAAAAATCTATAATGTAGGAACATTATTATAATGCAGCATGGAACATTCTAGCACATGTCTTCTGCTGCCACTTTTGAGGCCTCTGATACAACTGGTAGCTCTTGTATCTTCACTTGGAGAGGTCTTGCCTGAACAACATGTCTAAATTTGAGAACAAGAAGTCCTGTGGCACCTTATAGACTCTCAGATATTTTGGAGCATAATTTTTCATGGGCAAAGACCTGCTTTGTTAGATGCATGCGAAGATACAGACTAACATGGCTACCTCTCAGATACATGTCTAAATTTGGGATCCCAAGACCATATTCAGGTACCTATGTAAAATAGCTAGACTTTCAAAGACAATAGCTATTGTTCTCATGTCTTCTAAGGGAGTGATAAATGCAGTAATAAAGGAGTAATAAAGATTTAAAAATCAAACTACTTCTACTTAAATTCCTGAAAACAGTAATTCACAATCTGTAGCCAATTAGTTTATTTTATGATTAATTTATTGTGCAGTGTTATGAACATTGTATGTCATATATAATTATCTCACACTGAATAGATTTAAATTATATAAGTATAGATGTACAGGACTGCTCAGTAATGAGAAGGGACAAGTATGTATTAAGTAGCTACATTAATAAGTCTGAAACCCAAGGACAACAAGGTGAGGCTTGTAGGATTTTAGCTTATCCATACAATCGCAAAGTTGGAAACGCCCTCTCCAACCGCAAATTAAGACCAATGTTCCTCATTCTATTATCTGTCATCACTGAGAGCAGCATCTGTCCACCCTCTTTGGAACCCTCTTTCAGGTACTTGACAGCACCTATCAAGTCACAACCTCACTCTTCTCTGCTGTAGACTAAACCCACATCCCTCAGCCTCTCCTCATAAGCCATGAGATCCAGCCCCCTAATAACTTTTGTCACTCTCTGCTGGACTCATTCCAGTGTGTCCACATCAGTTCTGTAATGGGGCACTCAGAATTGGATGCAATACTCAGGATGTTGTCAAACCACTGCTGAAAAAAGGGGAATTATCACTTCCGTAGGTATGCTGGCAATGTTCCTACTAATGCACACCAGTATTCTGTCAACCTCCTTGGCTACAAGGGTACACAGTTGGCTCCTACCCAGCTTCTGACCCATTGTAATTCCCAGGTCCTTTTCTGCACAACTGCTTTTTACCCAGTGGGTATCCAGCCCCTGTAATGACGCTACTGAGCCACAGTTTAAAATATGCTTCCCATAACTATGTGACCAAAATGACCTTATGTTACAAGATTACAGAAGTGTCAATGGATGACATTTAGAAAATGATCACTAATGTTTAACTACAAGATACCTTGCAGCCACATTTCTCTAACACATGCTCTCGACTAAGGCTGCTTCTACGCTATGAGATATATTTGAATTTAAGATAATTAGCTCAATATTACCATGCGATTTTCTTCACTGTAAATACCATTAGCTAGACTTAGGGAGCACTAAATCGAGATTACAAAATTGCAATTACCTGAGGGGGTATAGCATCAAGCTCAAATTCAGAAGTTTGATTAAAGGACAGTGTGGAAGCACCACATCTTAAAATTGAATTAATAGCCTCCAGAGGAGTCCTGTATGCAACCCATAATGCCCCTCACTGCTGTGCTCTGGCCACTGCTTTACAGTGACAGGAAGACCATGAATTTCAAAGCGGATGCAGCAAGCCTTTGGCTGTGGTATCATGTTTGTATGAGAGCCTGCAAAATGCCTTTTTTTTCTTTGCTGTTAGCACTGTGAGTGCGTTTACCCATTACAAATAACCGCTTGCAGGGAGTTTGTGGCTCTGTCTCCACACTTGTTATTTTTTTCTGCACTGCCTGGTGCCAGCCGCTGTCACAATGCACCACATGGCAACAAGGTTGTTTTGGGAATTGTGTTTGCATAAGACACCGATAAACTTCTCAGCAGTTTACATTTGTGTGTGAAACCCTTTTGCTTCCCCACAGGTTCCACACAGTCTGTGTTTGTCTCACACTCTGCCACATCATGTGGGTGGTTCCCAACCCAACAAAAGAATGTGCCTGCCATTCAGTGTTGTCCGTGCTGTCAGCCAGCACCATGTCATAGATTGCATGTATTTAGGTCTCCAAGGGTGGAAAAGATATTCAATGGCTTGCAGCAACCATGGGCAAGTCTCCCACAGCGGTGAAAAAATCTGGGGAGAACGTCTTCAACTGGACCCCAAAGAACCCACCAATGCTCATAGTGGGGCTTGCTGCTGCTGGGGGAGGGGGGAAGTCTAACCCAGCAGCTAAGGTACTCTGGGTTTTTCTGCCACTGGGAGGGAAGTCTCCCCAGGTGGCTAAGATAGTCAGGGGGCATACTTCAGCTACTTCATCCACTGCAGACCACAGCACCTCCCCATACCCTGCCAAAAATATTTTCAGGACTTGCTGTCCATTGCAGACACCTGGTTTTATACTTCTGTTATAAAATCTTTTTGCTAATATCTGCAATGTGTCTTCATGCTTTGACCCTCTGAGAAACACGGCAGTGGGGACTAGTTGAGATTCCTGTGTGCATTATAAATTCAGTGTATGATCCTTCACTGCCATCAGTCATGTTGGCAATGTCTGTATAAGGAAGGGGAAAGTCAAAAATTCTTTTTTCTTAGACTTTTCTATCCTCTTTCTTCTAACTTTAGAATACAGTTCGGGACCAGGTATTATTTTCAGGGATCAGATGTAATGATGGGAGGTGGGACACTGAATGATGGGAGGTGGGCCAGTAGAGAACACAGTCATTGCGCAGAAGCCTTATAGTGCACCAGAAAGCCAAAGATTCTCCCCATCAGCAACTCTCTTTTCTGAAAAAAATTCCTATCTTCTCTTTCTTCATGCTTTTCAGGATCCCTGCATTATTTTCATTAAAGTCAAAAATCACAAACTAAATTTTGTACTTATAAATGTGTGAGGCCATAATCCTTGATCTTTTATGTGTGACTACAGACTACGAACACAAAACGTGTAGCAAGAGTGACTTTCCCTCCGAGCTTGACCCTGTAGACTCTGGAGCTGAATTTAGTGTAGTAACACTACATTGGAAAATTCACTTGAAAAGACCACAAAATGTTACCTGTGGTCCATCTAGTCCACTGAAGGATTTTGTTATGCTATTTTTAAAGGTCCCTAACCTTAGCCATAATCAGATTCTTCAGAGGAAGCTAAAACACCTTCCATCCCCTCATTGGCACAAATGAGATAATCTGGCCCTATGAAAATCTCATCATAACGATTATAGTTAAAAATCTATTTTAAGATCTGAAAAATGAGACTTCGTCCCTTTTCCCAAATTATTTTTGTTAGCCTTACCTATTATACAAGCATCCAAAGCTTATATGAACCTTGGGATTGAGGGCATCATGTGGAAACAAATTCCAAAATCTGAGTACATGTATGGAAAGATTGCCTTCATTTTAAATGCAAACTTTTATGAACTGTCCCTTTGTTCTTGTGATGACCTAGGGAGAACGCATGCTTGAAATATCAATAGGAATTTCAGTATTTTTTCTGAAAATTTAATTTTTATGCCTAATAAAACCTTTGCCATTCTCTGCCTTTCTCTAAGAAATGTCAAGCAAATCTATAGCATCTATGAAAAACTGACATTAAATTTGAGTAAAACACCTTTTTAAGAAGCAAACATGTCTGTAGCATCTGAAAATTTCAGTAGTAGAGTCATTGATTTAATGTGGATTAGTCATTTGAACAAATTTGACAACTGATCTTATCTATAGTCATATATTTATGTGCCTGCATAAGACTACCAAGAGTGTCACACTGAATGGTAGAAGACAAGATAATATTGCTTTTTAAAATTCTGTTTCTGCATGTGAGACTATACATATTCGCACAGCACTGAATCTAAGAAAAAGACATTAAATGGTAATGAAACTATTTAACAGGCATGTACCATTCCACAGTTACATACCATCACTTTCTCAATATACTGACATATTTGTGCATTGCTGTAATGTCTATAGAACCTTAGTTTAATTTTTGATGTGAATATGTCATTAGTTTATAAAATCACATCTCTAAATATCCTTGCACAGGTTTGTAGATGCATAATCATCTTATTCTTAAATGCTTGGATCTTCAGGCACAACCTTTTGAAAATAAATTCTTCAAAACACCATCCTTACCTAAAATCCACCTTTTAATTGTAATTATTATAGTGCCAAACTTTCTTCCAAAGTCTTCCAGTCATTTCTGTCCATCCCTGGTCTCCTTAGCCACCTGTTGGAAAGAGCTCTTAAAGGGACAATGTGCCCTTTCTTCCAGATAGCTGGACAAAACATTTCCCTTTCTTTACTTCTGTCTACTTGCTAAACTAGTTTAGAAAGAATCCACTACCAAATCAGTACTTTAGTCAGATACAAAATCCTTTGCTATATTTAAAATCTTTGGAAACTTTTTTAATCTAAGCACTTCGTGACATTTCATAAATGTCTTGTTATGGAGCACACAGAAAATAAATTAATGTTTCTTTTTTCTAAAAGCAATGACCTTTGTTAAACACATTAAACCACTCTGATGAATTAATTTAAAATAATGTTTTTGTTTCCGTGCATTAAATATTTAGTAATTTGGAATGATTACACTATGAAGGATTAAAAATATATTTAAAATATAAAATAATCTTTGAAATAGAGAGGAGCTCTATTTAGTTTCATATTCAGCAGGACAGCTGACTTGCCCTGAGTTACAAAGTTTTTGTAAATAAACATCAGACATTCTTCAGAGTATATTAAGAAAACTGACATTTTTATTCCCAAATTTAGTGTTTTTAATTAGATATCTTCTGTGTCCAGTCTTCATAATGTGGCATGCAGTGGAAACCATGTTCCATTGTCTTGTGAAAGACATTTTAGAAAAAAAAGGTTGCTGGTTTTTTTTTTCTAAATGTTGTTTGCTACATTTGAGATTTGGCTAGAAGGGGTGAAGAGAGGTGGGGAAAGAGAAGAGGGACACAGTAGAGAGGAGGCAGGGCCTGAACAGTGTAGGGGTTGGACCTGCCTGCCCAAGGTGCTGCTTCACCACAGCTCAAGTGCATGTCCTGAGCCTGGCCATCTCAGTGGTGTTGCTATGTACCAAATAAAGGTACTTTATCGACAAATTCTGGAATCAAACTTACTTTTTGGGACCAATGTGGGTCAGGGCAATCCTAACAAAACAGATCAAAGAACTTTAACTCTGCGTTAAAGATTTTGGGGGCCAGGTAGGAAGAGACCCAGAAACGTAGTAACAACAGTGAATTATTACAGGCTGTTTGTACAGTCCCTTGTTTGGAACCCAGGCTAGCGGGTGAACTCAGGTTCTCTGGCTGTCCACTGGCACAATTCTGAGAAGAGGATGACAAATCTGATCTAAGCCCTGAGGGACTGGGCTAAATTTAGAGATCCCAGATGTGGGAGTTAAGACCAAGGTGTGAGCAGATGGAATGTTTATGTGTTGGGCCCTTTGATATACCACAATGGGATCATTTTAATTGTGTGACCAGAGGGGTTTAGCTACTGAAAACACACCTTATGAGGTCAACAACTACAGGAGTGCTAGGAGTGAGAAGAAGCTGTACCCAGTGAAGAGATGAAACTCCTCTGAATTTTCTTAAGGAAAAAAAGAGAAAAAAACTGCATCAGCTTTGATGAACAAGGAATGGTGTCTGGGAGTATCTGTAGCCAATGACAATGGCAATAGGAGAAGTAAATTTAATAAACATCTGATTCTGAATTGCAAAGAGGGTTAAATCCACTCTCTTTATATGCACACAAGAAGGCTCTGTTGATCATAGTTTGTGGTTATACTGCCCATCCCTTTTGGAAGGGGCATGCACTGCGGCCAATTGAAAATGCAAATGATGCGCAAAATTACATATCTCAGACCTCATTTGCATACTTGCACAGGATCTCAATTCTGGAAGAGCTGATTTTGCAATTCAAACCAGCTATATAGATGGTGTTTGTTTGAAAGGAAACCCCACTTTCAAAAGCAACCTTCTTCCTGAAAAAAAAATTAGAAAGAACAGTGTTTTTGAAAGAATTTCCTTTCGAATGAACCCCATCTACATAGCTGTTCTGGCTTTCAAAAATCAGCTCTTCTGGAATTGAGATCCTCCATGAGTATGCAAATGAGTTGTGAGATATTTAACTCTGCACCTCATTTGCATTTCCAATTGGTGATATTTGCATGACACTTCCAAAAGGGAGGGGCAATGTAGCCACAGGCATACAGTCAGGTTTCTTTCTTCTTAAAGGGTCCAGATTTTATACATTCTAAATAGAGGATTTTTAAAGAAGATACGTTGATAGGCTTGGGAAAAGAAAATTCCCAGAGTCTGCTTGTCCCACAGTCTTGCAGCTATACTACCTCCCAACTCTTGCACAGCAAGAATACGCATCCTAATACATACACACACACACACACACATATATATATATATATATATACATATCCTGACACACTGATTTCACTTACAGTTCAGACTAATATAAAAAAAAGGAAACTGACTGTGGAAGCTATGTTGATTGAGCTGTAATTGAGGTAAAGCCATAACCATTAAGGATTTAGAAATCTTTTTCAACATATACACCATATATATACACAACAGCTTGAAAAAGATTTCTAAATCCTTAATGGTTATGGCTTTACATCAATTATAGCTCAATTGACATAAGTTCCACAGTCAGTTTTCCTTTTTTTTTTTTTGATATTAGTCTGAATTTTAAGTGAAATCAATGTGTCAGGATGACTAGACAATAACAAATATGCAAACAATAAAGTTCAACATTTATTAACTAAATACTGTAATTTACAAGTCATGGGTAATGTCAGCCTTGGAATAAAAAAATGAGATTTAAGCTAAGTCTTGAAATTTAAATGATGTGTTCCATCAAATGATGATGAATAGCGATGCACACAAATGGCTTATAATAGATGGCCATAACAGTGTTATTGACAGGCCTGGTTAGCGTGGTCATGCATGTAGCATAATAATGCTTTTATTTGACTTAGATCACAGTTAAACCCCAAATGACATCAGAAGGAGCCTAACACTGTAATTTCCAGGAGAAACAGACTGCAAAAGTGTACCTGGTTGCTTTCTGTTCAGACATAGTTAATAGGTATAATTACAAGTTATCACCCTCACTTCCTATGCAGCCCTACTTTTTTCTTGAGGTATCTAAAAGCTTATTTATACAAAGAAAGAAAGGTGAGAATTAAAACTGGCTAAAGGAATCAAATATATGCAATAATTGCTTTGTTCTTAGTTCGGGTTTGTAACAGTGATGGAATAAACTGCTGAGTTAAATCAAGTCTCTGCATGCTTCCAGATCTTTGGAAGGTCCTAAGTCCTTTCATTAGAACACTCCCACTAGTATAAGGTCATAATGTGGTGAGATGAGCAGGCAAGAGGCCAAAATGAAGGGCCTTTTCCAGGACCTTTTTTAGGTTTATCTCAAGTAAAGGGAAACCCATTGCTCTCACTGTGAAAAATTACAGTGAACAAGATGGTGTTTGGGGTCACCTGGGCAAATCACATAGACCACTAAAACTGGAAGGGAGCTCAAGAGGTCATCAAATCCAGTCCCCTACCCTCGCAGGAGAACCAAGCACCATCTAGACCATCCCAGAAAGATGTCTGTCTAACGTGCTCTTAGATATCTCCAGTGATGGAGATTTCACAAACTCCCTAGGCAATTTAGTAGTAGGCATCCTTCAGTCTGCATAGACTATGGATCGCGCCCTTTATAGTTTCAATTGAGGACTTCATTTACAGTGTCTACTGTGACTATGAAGACCCACACGAGAGTGACAGTCCTTGCTGCATCTCTTGCAGATGTGGTGGGTGTCTGGCAAGTCCTTAGTGCGCTTTCTGTGCGCTCACTTCTCCTCTGCTAGCTGTCTGATCCTCATCTCGCCCTTCTGAAGGCCCTTGTGTAATGCCTGCCTCCATCTGCTGCGGTCATCTGCTAGTTCTTCCCAGTTGTGCAGCTCGATGTCTACTTCTCTGAGGTCTCTCTTGCCGACATCTTTGTAGCGCAACTGGGGGCGTCCGGGAGGTCTTTTGCCAGAGGCTAGCTCACCATACAGGATGTCTTTTGGAATCCTTCCATCATTCATCCTGTGGACGTGGCCGAGCCGACGCTGCCTGAGGAGGGTGTGCATGGTTGGGATTCCAGCTTGCTCGAGGACGGCGGTGTTGGTCACTCTGTGCTTCCATGATATTCCAAGGATGCGCCTGAGGCAGCGCAAGTGGAAAACATTCAGACTCTTTTCCTGGCGGGCCTACAGGGTCCAACTCTCGCTGCCATCAAGAAGGGTGCTGAGGATGCAGGCTCTGTAGACTTGCATTTTGGTGTGAGTGTACAGCTTGTTGTTATTCCACACTCTTGCCCTAAGCAATTTATTCCAGTGTTTAAGCACCCTGACAGTTAAGTTTTTCCTACTGTAAGGAATGTGACAGCAGAACGTCAGTCCTGCCAAAGACTGTGTTCTTTAGAGATACAAATAGGAAGAGCTGTTTGGATGTATATTTGTAAATGTAAATAGGGTGTGTATATGTAAATAGTTGCTTGTGTGCAAAAGCTGCTGAGAAGCAGGAAAAAAACAGCCTTTTGCCTATTGTAAACATGTTATAAAATCATAAATCATAATATTTCATCATTGCTGTGTAAGATGTTGCTCCCACAGGGCTCCTCTCAGCAGAGCTCTGTAAAGTAGAAGTTTAGCGGGGGAGGGGAATACTGGCTGAACTAGCAGGCTGGGAGCCTTTTGACCATACACCCATAAGTCTGGCTTGACTACTCCTCTCCCTGGGATGCCCCCACTGTTCAAAGACAGAGCTAAAGCCCAGTCTAATGCTGGTGTTTGTCGTTATTTTTGTGAGACTCCACCCTGGTGGATACTGAAATTCTTGTGAGTAGGGCCAAAGCCACTTGTGGCCAGGCCAGGAGCTGATACTACTGGAGAGCTGAAATCACAGAGTGCCGGAATCTCCAGGCTTTGTCTACGGCAAAACCCATGATACAGCAGGCAGGTGGGAGGCCAGCAGAGCAGCTGGCAGGAGCATCCATTGGGTGGCCAGTGGGGCAGCTGGTGGGTGCAAGTGGAATGCAGGACCAGCACAAAGGTCGCATTGCCTCAGGCTCAATGAGGGAATGCATCAGGGTGGTGTGTCACGGTCTGCATGGACTGGACAGAGCTGTAAGTGGGGCATTTGAAGGGGGTGGTGGATACAGAGAACTTTGGGTGTGTGAATGGAACCCTTGCAGTGTTGGACTGGTGACCCTGAGAGGCAAAGGACACTGCACAATCCATTTCAGCTGGTACGGTTCCTTGGGGGTTGGTTATGAACTCTGGTTGTGGTATTTTTTCCAAGTTCATGTCATGTGACTTCTCTGCCTCTTTCATTAAAAGTTTCTTTTCTACACTCAGACTCTGTGCCTGTGGGTGGGGAAGTACTGCCTCTTTGAGGCACCAGGGGTGTGTGAATTTCCCAGGCTACTGGGTGAAGTCTTGAGCCAGTTCTGTGTGAGAAGGATGAAAAGGGGCCCCTAGATATTGAACCTGACCCTAATTGCTGCCAACTGCGTCCAGCAGAAGGGTTACACAAATGTCCAACCTAACCTCCCTTGATGCAGTTTAAGCCCATCGATCCTTGTCCTATCCTCAGAGGACAAGGAGAACAACTTTTCTCCCTCCTCCCTCACCTTCTTTTAGGTACTTGAAAATTGCTATCATATGCTTTCTCTTTTCTTAAGTAAACAACCCCAGTTCTTTCAGTCTTTCCTCATAGTTCCCACTTTATAATAGCCTCACCTAAGTTGCATTTGCCTAGTTTATTGAAAAGAAGATCATGCGCGACCGTATCAAATGTCTTACTAAAGTCTAGGAATACCACTGTCACCACTTCTCCCTTATCTACAAGACTTATCCTATCAAAGAAAGCTATCAGATTGGTCTGGCATGATTTGTTCTTCACAAGTCCATGGTGGCTGTTACCTATCACCTTATTTTCTTCCAGGTGTTTGCAGATGATCCTTAATTTCTTGCCACATTATCTTTCCTGGGACAGTTGTTAAACTGACTGGTCTGTAGTTTCTTGGATTTTTCTTTTTTCCCTTTTTATGGATGGGCACTATGTTTGCCCTTTTCCAGTCTTCTGGAATCTCTCCTGACTTCCAAGACTTTTCAAAGATTATAGCCAAAGGCTCCAATACATCCTTTGTCAGTTCCTTGAGTATTCTAGGATGAATTTCATCAAGCCGTGGTCACTTGTGGCCATCTAATTTTTCTAACTTTTTCCTTTTTTAATTCTCAACCTATCTCCTTCCCACTAGCATTCACCGTGTCAGGCAGTTCTGCATCAGATTTCTTGGTGAAGACTGAAACACAGAAGACATTAAGCACCACTGCCATTTCCAGGTTTCCTCATATTGTTCTTCCCTCCTCACTGTCCTTGGTTTTCCTCTTGCTTCTAATATAGTTATAGAATGCCAAAACAAAAAAGCAGTCAAGTAGCACTTAAAAGACTGACAAAATAATTTATTAGGTGAGTTTTCATGGGACAGAACCACTTCTTCAGACCATAGCCATACCAGAACAGATTCAATATTTAAGACACTGAGAACCAAAAACAGTAATCAAGGAGGACAAATCAGAAGAAAATGATCAAGGTGAGCAAACCAGAGAGTAGAGGGGTATAAGGTGGGGGAGGTCAAGAATGAGTCAGTGACCTTCCCCCGCCCCATACTCGATTCTTGACCTTACCACTCCTTATACCCCCTCTACTCTCTGATTTGCTCACCTTGATCATTTTTTTCTGATCCATCCTCCTTGATTACTGTTTTTGGTTCTCTGTGCCTGAAATATTGAGTCTGTTTTGGTATGGCTATGGTCCGAAGAAGTGGGTCTGTCCCATGAAAGATCACCTAATGAATTATTTTGTTAGTCTTTAAAGTGCTACTTGACTGTTTTTTTGTTTTGATAGTATATAGACTAGCACAGCTCCCTCTCTGTTACTAGTTATAGAATGTGTTCTTGTTACCCTTTGGGTTTATCTATACCACCACCTTCCTTCGAAGGAAGGATGGTAGTTAGGGTGTTGGGAGTTTACTAATGAAGTCCTGCCATGCATAGGCAGCACTTCATTAGCAAATACCCTCCCACCCCCCACGGCAACTCCGAAGTTTTAAACTTCGAAGTACTGGCATGCATCTAGCCACGGCTCACCCACCAATACTCCGAAGTCCAGGGGTAACTTTGAATGTGGCAGCACTTCATTAGTAAACTCCCAACACCCTAATTAACATCCTTCTTTGAAGGAAGGTGGTAGAGTAGACACAGCCATTGTGCCCTAGCTAGTTTGAGCTCATTTTGTGCCTTTGTCTTTCTATTCTTGCCCCTGTATACATGCATTGTATTCATCCTTTGTAATTTCTCCTAATTTAAACTTTTTATATGACTCCTTTTTACTTTTGAGATCATGCAAGATCTCCAGGTTAAGCCAAGGTGGTCTTTTACCATACTTCTATCTTTACTATGAAGTGGCATAGCTTGTTTAATAATGTCCCTTTGAAAAACTGCCAACTTTCTTCAGTTGTTTTTCCTCGTAGTCTTGCATCCCATGGGACCTTACCTAAGAGCTCTCTGAGTTCACCAAAATCTGCCTTCCTGAAATCCATTGTCTCTATTTCGCTGTTCTCCCTTTCACCATTTCATAGAATCATGACCTCACTGATTTCATGGTAACTTTCTCCCAAGCTGCCTTCCACTTTCAAATTCTCAACCAGTTCCTCCATATTTGTTAAAATCAAATCTAGAACTTCTTCCCCCGAGTAGATTTTCTACCTTCTGATACAAAAAAATTGTCCTCAGTGCAGTCCAAGAACTTTCTGGATAGTCTGTGCCTCGCTGTGTTAATTTCCCAACATACATATGGGTAGTTGAAGTCCCCCATCACCACCAAATCCTGCGCTTTGCATGATTTTGTTTGTTAGCCATATATCATTTTGGTTAGTCACGCCAGACAGAATATTCATGCGAAAGTCCATTAAGTGTAGATAAGTATCTCCCATAGTCCCTTGTGAGTGAAATGTTTGTTGATAAGCCACTTAACTTGAGTAGTGCCTGTTAGATGTGCAGGCTAAATATCTTGAGGATGTTACCACAGGAGCAAACATTTCACACCTTTGAAATTCAGGGAAAAGCCAATATTAATAACTTCAAATACAAAAATGATACCTGCTTACAAATAGCATAAGCATATTCAGCAAATCATAATTTATCTTAGTTGACATGCTTTGCATAAGACTTGTTGCAGTTATACACCAGTGGCAGCAACAAAGAGCTATGTGGTCATATTTTAATCAGATAACATCCTACTTATTCTAAGGATTGGGACACTCTGTGGCCCAGCAACAATGCTCTCAGGCTGTAAAAAAAACCAGGCTGCTTATTCAAAAACCCTTTCTTTTGTAGTCCCTAGAGAATCCAGTTTAAACTACAATATGAAGCCAGTAGGGAAATAAATTAAAACCATTATACCTAGTAGAGAAGGTACATGCAATGTTGCAATAACAAACACAGTTTGTATTTTCAAACAAAGTATCCCAAAGGTATCAACACTAATTCAATAAGATTTAACATAATTCAGAAAAGATTATCTAAATTCTATAAGTCTTGTTCAAGATATGATCTATTTGTCACAAAAAAGGTATCCTGTTTGCCCATTGCTTTATATTATCACACTAGCAAGAGATTACTGGAAATGATTTTCTTCATCAAAATAACATTTTTAATATAGAAGTCGATAATCAAAGAAAATCGGATTTTACTATTGTATGGTACATCACCCCTTAAAATAGCTAAACACTTCTCTGATTTCAGCCCCTCTAGGTCCAATTGATTTTCTTCCCCATTCCTTCACCTTTATGCACACTTGCAGTTTTCCAAAGCTGGACTTTCTGTGCAGATTGAGGCATTTTCTCTTCTTGTTCCAACAAAGTGTCAGGAGTGGCTAGAATACAAAATCAATTTAGATATACGATTCAGAGAAACTGTGTTAAATGTGATAAGAGAGAAGTATCATTATTAAGTCTTTGAAACCACCAGCCCATCCAGTGTTAGACATACATATGTGGCTTCCTATTGATTACTATTAGCATACAGTACATTAGATTGTTTTGTTTTGTTTTTTTTTAAACTAAAGTCTTGCTTTTTCCAGGAATAACTAGAACACACATTTAAACAGATGCATTGTACCAAAAATATAAAACCATTAAAGGCATCTTACTGTTGGTTATCTTTCAGTATATATCACTATGGCTACGTCTACACTAGCCAGCTATTTCGAAGTAGGCAGCACAACGTCGAAATAGCACACGTCGCGTCTACACGCACCATGTGCTATTTCAACATTCAAATCGAATTTAAGCAGTGAGACGTCAAAATCGCTATTCCCATCAGAAGATGGGAATAGAGCCCTACTTCAACGTTCAATGTCAAAGTAGGGTGTGTGTAGACGATCCGTGTCCCACTACTTCAAAATAGCAGGGTCCTCCCCGGCAGCAATCAGCTGAGGGATTGAGACGTCCTGTCCAGCCCCTGCGGGGCTCTATGATCTCTGCACTCAGTGGCTCTTAAAGACGCAGGGACCTGGAAACCCTGTAGCAGGAAGCTGGCAGCATGCGCACAGCAGCCCTGCCACGAGGTCCCTGCACAGCCAGAGGGACACCATCATGGCGGCCAGCCAGCCACCCGAGCGCCCCCAGAGCTTCCCCTCCGGGCCATCCCAGGGATACCAGGCCTCCAGCCAGCAGGTCAGGAAGCAGGGCCCTTGTGGACTGACCCTGAACTCCGAGACCTGCTGGGGCTCTGGAGGAAGGAGGAGGTTCTCTACGTCATGGGGAGCAAGCGGTGGAACGTGGAGGCATTCACCTGGCTGGCTGAGGGCCTGGCTGCCCGGGGTCACCCTGCCCACTTTCCTGACCACATCAGGAGTAAAGTCAAGGAGTTGTGGCAGGGTTGCGCCTGGGCCCAGGACTCGGACAGCCGGTCTGGGGCTGCCCCTGCCACTTGCCCCTATTACCGGGAGCTCAGGGTTATCCTGGGCCCCCAGGGCACCTCCTCTCCCCCAGCCACCCTTGACACCATGGCCGACGAGCCCCAGCTGGCCTCAGAGACAGGGTTAGGTCCAGAGGCCAGCCCTGCCCCCCCACAGCTAGAGCCGGGACCCTCCACCCCAGCCACCGAGTGGTCCAGTGAGCAGGGGAAGTGGTGCTGGACGTCCCCTCCCGCAGCTCCAGCTGGGTATCCACTGCATGGGGATCTCCGGAGCCTGGCAGTGCACTGTCAGGTATGTACCCCACAGGGCACAGACCCCCTGAGCATGGGGTGGGGGCACCACTTGACCAGGGGCCCCACACATCCCCACAACACCCCAGCCTGACATGGCCCAGGCAATCCACAACACAGGGACGGTGCCACAGCCACCAGTGCCCAGCAGCACCTCCACCCATGGACAGTGCTGTACCCCACCCCCGGTGGGAGGGGAGAGGGGCAGACCACTGGAGGGGGCCACCCACAGGATCACTGCACGTACCAGTGGGGGATGGATACGGGGGAACACAGGCCCTTGGGGGTATTGGGAGTGGGCCACGGGTCAAGGCCGGGTACTCATGGCCTCCCTTCCCCCTTTCCCCCTATTTCTGCAGCTGCACCATCTGTGGTCCCCGACGGCCCTCCCAGATCACCGGTGCACCACCTCCTGGGGTCACCACCTGCCCCAGTACGGGCCCACCACTGCCAAGGACACCACCGCACCACCATCACCTATGACCTGGAGGTGGCTGTGGCCCTCCGGTGCCAGGCGGAACTCATGGAGCAGAGGCTCCAATTTGAGGAGCAGAAGGCCGCCTGGCACCGGGAGGCCTGGCGGGAATTCATGGCCACATTTAACCGGGTGGCCAATGTGTTTGAGGAGCTGGTGGCCCATCTTCCTCGCCCCCGATGTTGTCTGTGCTGCCCTCCCTGCCGCCCCACCTGCTGCTGTCCCGCCTGATGTCCCACCTGCTGTCTTGCCTGCTGTCCCGCCTGCTGCCGCACCCACCAGCTCCTCAGAGCAAGAGCCACCCGGGGCCGAGGACACGCCTCGGCCATACCTCCCCGTGCTCCCGGCCCCCAGCCAGCCTCGCCGGGGACCCCGGCTGACATGGGGACTGGCCAGCCGAACGCAGCAGGGCTCGCGCCTGTCCACCCCCGCCCCAGAATGATGAGCCAATGTGGCGTGCCCACATCTCCCCCTTGTACATAGTTGTCCCCACCCCGTATATAGTTGTTTATCGTTGACCCCCCCGTAACAGTTTTTAGAGATGTCCCCCAATTATATATAGTTATTATTTTCATTGAATCTGTCTTATTTTTGCTAATATTATTTATATGCCAAAAAAGAGGCGACATTTTTGTTCTTGTAAAAATAATGATAGTTTTATTTTTCCAAAAACCTGTGTCCCATGTGCTTTTGGTGATGGTGAGGTGTGGGTGCTGGGGTGGGGTGCAGGGATGGCAAGGGGATCACTCACTGGGCCCGCTGGTCAAAGTACTCCCTTAGGGCCTCCCAGACTCAGACCCCGTCCTGGAGGGCCTTGCGGCTCGGGGCGGCAGCTGGCTGGGGGTAGGCTGTTGCGGCCTCCTGTGCCCAGTCCTGCACAAAGGCCTCCCCCTTGCTTTCCACTAGGTTGTGGACTGTGCAGCAGGCCCCCACAACCTGGGGGATGTTTGGGAGGCCCAGGTCTAGGCGTGCCAGGAGGAAACATCAACGGCCTTTCAGGCACCCGAAGGCTCGCTCGACCACTTGTCGGGCATGGTTGAGTCAGGCATTATAGCGCTCCTGGCTATCAGAGAGGTGGCCTGTATAGGGCCGCCTAAGCCAGGGCTGGAGGGGGTATGCCGTATCCCCCACAAGGCAGAGGAGTATGGTGGTGGTATCCCCCAGAGGGATCTCCCTCTGAGGGATGTAGGTCCCCACCTGCAGTCGGTGGCATAGTCCCGAATTCCGGAAAACGTGGGCGTCGTGGGTAGAGCCAGGCCAGCCCACGTAGATGTCCTGGAAGCGGCCATGGCTGTCGACTGTGGCCTGCAGGACTACAGAGTGGTAGCCCTTCCTGTTGACGTAGCGGCCACCACTGTGGTCTGGGGCGTGGATGGGGATGTGGGTCCCATCAAGGGCTCCAAAGCAGTTGGGGAATCCCATGGCGGCGAATCCCTCAATGGCCGTGTCCAGGTCCCCAACTCAGACGACCCTCTTCAGCAGCATTGAGTGCACGCACCACCTGTGGGGAGGGAACACGGGTGCCTGTGAGGGTTTGCAGAGTGTGACCCCCCCCTCACGCAGGCCCCTCACCCAGGCCCCCCTCCTCAGCCCCCTCCCAGGACCCCTCCCCAGGAGCCCTCCCAGGCCCCCCTTCCCAGGCCTCCCCTCCTCAGCCCCCTTCCCAGGCCCCACTCACCCAGGCTGCCCTCCCCAGCAGGGGGTTCAGCCCCAGGCCTCCTTACCTCCATGAGGACAGCCCCAACTGTGGCTTTTCCCATTCCAAACTGCTGTCCCATGGAGCGGTAGCTGTTTGGAGTGGCCAGCTTCCAGACAGCTATTGCAACCCTCTTCTTGACGGGGAGGGCGCGCCACATCCAGGTGTCGTGGTGCCTGAGTGCGGGGCTGAGCCACTGGCAGAGCTCCATGAAGGTCTGCTGCTCATGCGGAAGTTCCACAGCCACTAGTCATCATTCCATTCCCCCATAACCAGGTGCTTCAACCACTCAGTGCTGGAGGGGTAGCTCCAGAGTCAGCGGGGCACCCAGCGGGAGAGGGTGAGGAGGGTCCGATGGTCGGGGGCATCTCCTGGTGCTCCTGGGGAGGGCTCCCATTCTAGAAGGTGCTGGGCGGCTGCCCGGGCAGCATGTAGAAGGGTGCTTGCTCCACGGGAGGCGGATTGTAGGGCTTCCAGATGCTGCTGGACGTCCATGTCTGCTGGCGCGAGGTCTGCGAGGCTTGTATCACCAACGTAGGGCTGCTTGTGCGGTGCAGGCCGAGTGTGTCTGGGAGGGGCCCTTTAAGGGAGCAGCTTGCAGCTGCCCCGGAAGGGCTAGTGTGTTCTGTGACCCAGTCTGCGGGCTTTCCTGGCCCCTTATTTTGAAAGAGGGGGCTTGTGTGTGTGTGGACGCTCCGCGTTTCCTTCTGGGGCTGCTCTTTTCAATGTTCTCCGGGGCTACTTCGACGTTGAACGTTGAAGTTGCCAGCCCTGGAGGACGTGTAGATGATAATCGTCGAAGTAGCCTATTTCGATGTTCTTACTTTGAAATAGGCTACTTCGACGTTGCGTCCTAGTGTAGACGTAGCCTATATGTGTCACTCAGAACACTGAATGCAAGATAGAAAAAATCATAATACCAGTGAATTTATAACACAACATATAGCAAAAGGAGGGCAGTTTGCCTCCTATAGCCAAACACAGCCTGCTTCAACACTATTTTTTGTTTTTTCTCTTCCTCTGAGAAAGCATCAGTTTGACACATTGCAAAAAAATATGGTATGGTTCTCATTTTGCTCCCCCCCCCATATTTAAAATGTCAAGCATGAATTTGTATTTCCTTTACTTTTACTGAGTCATATTCCAGAAACTTTATATTAAACTGTTTCAGCAAACTGTAAACAACAGACTTTCTCAATTAACTGGCAAGGCTCTATTCGGGCATTGCTCTATTCAAACAAAACACAAAGAAATTCTAATGTAGAACTTTACATGCTAATTTTATTACTTCAGAGAAAAAAAATTGTGATTTTGAATATCATTGTACTGATTATTTCATAAATGTTCAGTTAATTCATGTCTGGTGTTAACAGCCCTTGCGAAGGTCAGCGTTGTGATCAGATGCCCAGGCTGTTGTATTGAACCCAACCTTTGGACTCAGTGTGCTTCCATGCCTACTGGGTCTGAGTATGGCATGAATATGTCTCTAAGTCTGGCATCTTTAGAACTCTCCCAGGACATAGACCTCCTGTCTGGTACCTCTTCTTGGACTGTAGAATCCCATAGTCCAGCTGACTTAAGCTCCCAAATCTTCCCAGATGTTTAAACTTTCCTGATGACAGTTTAACTCTTTAAGGATTATGTGAAAGTTAAAAACAACATACAAACTTTTGCGGAGGCTCATCTTAGCCATGCACATTTTTCTCATAGAAAATCACACATTATTTACCTATGGCAAAATAACAGATAACTGCCACAAAACTCTTCCTCGGTTTCCCTGCTCCTCCTGGGAGCCATTTGGGTATTAGTCACTGCCCTTCAAGGGTTTGAGGATAGTTCTAATTCCACCCTCTATTGCAGTCTTTTCAGAAGCCTTCTTACTTATGTGGTCTTGACCATGAATCCCAGCATGAGACCATTCCACAGACATGCATACAACCCACTTTGGCTTTTCTTGGATCATCTAAAAAGAGGCATAGAATTGGAAATGTAGGAATGGAAGCAACTTTAAGAGGTCATCTATTCTCACTCCCTACACTGTGGCAAGACCAAGTGCATCTAAGCTGTCACTGATGTGAGTTTCTCTAGCCAGTTCTTTGAAACATCTAATAATGAGTCCACAAAACTCACTTGAAAGTCTATTTCAGTATTTAGCTCTCTTTCCCTTTTCCTTACATTTTTCCTAAATTTGCCTTGCTAAAGACTAAGCTAATTACTATTAATCGGATCTTCAGTTGACGTTTTCCAGTTTAGCAAGTCCTTTGTCTTTTCTCAGAACTAAACATACCCAGCACCTTTCATCTTTCTTCATTGCTCAAATTTTTCTGGGCATTTTTTATTTTCCTCATTTTCTTCTGGATTCATATCTTTCTTGAAGCATGAAGCCCTAAGTGTAACATGCTACTCCATCTTGAGGCATCACCGTGGTGAATAGAGTGGAGCAATTGTCACCTCTTTCTTGCATATAGCTTTCTTGTTAATATATCCCAGAATGATTGAGGCCTTTTGCACCAACAATGTGATACAGGTATGAATGCATTTTTATCCATTATATGACCCATTCTCCTTTCTGCAGAACTACTGCTTTGACAGTTATTCCCCATTTTCCCCCTATGCCCAGTGTTTTGTACTTGTACTTACTGAAGCTGAGAGCCTCAATTCAGTCATGACCATTTTTTCCAGTCCTCTAATCATCCTTGTGGCTTTCATGTGAATGCTGTCCCATTTTTTAACATCCATTTTGAACTGTTCAGACTAGGACTATTCCATTAGGCCATTTCTACACGTGCCACTTTCTCTGCAAGTGGCATGCTAATAAACAACCCAAAATATGCTAATGAGGCAAGGATGTAACCTGTTCTTTCCCCACCAAGGGCTGCCCACCTCCTTCCAATACTGCATTGCTCAGTGCCTGTTATCTATTTCTCCTGTCCTCAGTGAAGCACAATCCCCTGTGTAATCTGGGGAAGTATCATCCTTCTCTATGTTATAACTGTTTACATATTTGAAGACTTATCATGCCTCCATTCTTTCTCCAGACTAGATCAGTCTAATCATTTCAATCTTTCCTTGCAAATCATGTTGTCAAACCTAGCATTATGTTTGTTGCTCTCTTCTGAATTTTCTCCAATTTGTTTACATCTTTCTCAAAAGTGAAGTGAACCCAAAACTAGACACAGTAATCCTTGTGAGGCCTTATGAGAGCAGAGAAGAGTGGAAAAATTGTTTATCAATGTCAGCACTCTAGCTCTGAAAGGTTACGACCCGGGTCCTAGAACCTTTGCTGCAGTATTCCTTCCAAGGCAGTCATTTTTTATTTTGTATTTGCAAAATCACTTCTGTGTTCAGTACTTTTCATTTGCCCTTCAAGAATTTCATTTTTATTTATTTCAGACCATTTCTCCAGTTTGTCAAACTCATTTTGAATCCTGACATCCAAAAAGCTTGCAGCCTTTCCAGTTTGATATGTCTGCAGACTTTAGAAGTGTACTCTCTAAGCTATAAAGAGTCTGAAATATTAGTGTTTAACCAAAAGGAAAATACTAATTTAAAAGTTCTGATTGTGTAACTTATTCATGAGTCAGCTCATTTATAGCAATGACTAAAGACTGCAGGATCGGACCTTCTAACTCATACGTTTTGACAAGCAATTTTAAGGCAGTGAGTTGAATATTGTACAATACGGATTAAATTTGATACCATGCCATAAGATGCCCTGTAAATAATGAATCAGAGAGTTTATAGCAAAATATATATTTTAGACGACTTAATGCTGTACTGCAGATTTTGTTTTATTAGCTAACTTGAGTGGTAAACTAAATTTATATTGCAATTAGACAAAACCAAAATACATGGACCTGCTGCAGTTCATCATGTTTATGTTTTGCTCTATTGGTGGTTTCTGCGAAAATGGATACAAAGGTAAAATGACTTGACATGTCTGCATTAAATGGATAATTAACCACACAAAAGGATATACATAATATCCTGGTAGGGTGGGAAGAAGAAGGGCAGAGGGCAAAGGAAGATGATCAAAGACTATACATACAGTCACACAGGCAGCCAGTGTTCTGCACCAGTTGTGGTCCCTTACTATTATGGTATATTAGGATATAGTACTAAGCATTTCACAATGAATATTTTAAAGTATGCAACAGCAACCAAAACATTCATTACACTGTTTGACCGAAGAATAAAGGGGTAAAGAGAGTTCTGGTGTAAAATAATGAGCATTTAGTGAATGACAGTCCGGTCTGAGTTCTAAGATAATGAAAGTTTTAAGATTAATGTTTATTTATATCAGCTGGTAAAACTTTGTTGCAATACTACAGAATATTTCTTCAGAATTCTAAAACTACTTATAAGGAGGATTATATAGAGCAAAAGCCAATGCTTCTGTTCCAGAGAGTTGTTATTTGAGAGATTACCTTTCTCCCTTACCCCCATCCTTTGTCTGTTTTTTGTCATCCTGATTATAGATAGCTGTGTCACCTTAAGAGTATGGACAAGTACCTAGCCCACTGCAAGTGCTATCATGACAACTAATTACACCACCTCATTTGACATAGGCCTCCAAGCAGCCATGGGATAGTAACAACTCTTGGTCATTATTATGAAGCTGACTTACGTTGGTATGATTATTATCATTCTCACATAACAGCTGAGAGGTGAAAAACCAGAACAAGAGTCCCATTACATAAGAGATGGTTTCTCCCCTAAAAAGAGCTCACAACTGACAGAGAAAAAAAAAAGGAATGCAAAGTACAAGCAGACTGATAATGGTGATGGTTGGCAAATATAATGCAAGCACCATTTTTGGGGGAGCTTGAAAATGGGGAGGGGGTGTTTTCACAGCACCAACAGCCGGTGTATGTCCTATCCCAGTATACATGTGAGTCAATATAGGAGGTTTCTCGTCACTATAAAATAGAGTTCAGAACCTCAGGCCTTGCCCTCTACAGGCATATTATCTATCCCTACTGGCTCCCTCCACCCATTTTCATATTGGGGACCCTCTGCCTAGTCTGACCCAAAAGTTGCCCACTCTGAGTTTGCTCATTTGAATCCTGAGGGGCCTCTTTCCTCACTCTGCACTGGATCCCCTGAATTGGATTCAGTACTCCCTTCTGTCCGTCTCTCTACTTCTGGGACTTGTCTTCCTGGGAACCAGGGTCTCCTTGACCCTGTTCTACTGAGCCTTGCCCCTGGGAAGCTCAGGGTCCTTCATTGATGCAGGTGGCTTTCTGGGCCTGCCACTTGGCCTCCCTTCTCTGCTCCTTGATTTCCTGCCCTTCCCAGGTTCTGGGAAGGCCATCTCCGCAAACAAAAGGATAGGGTATTTCTCTGCCTCGCTCCCTTCTTTTGTTTGGGACACCCCCCCTTGTCCTGCTGCACAGGAGAAAGTAGATCATGGAACACTGGGAAGTCCTTCCCAATGAGGACAGGATGGGCGGGGGCTGCCACAGCTTGGACCTTAGCAATAGTCACAGAATCACAGAATCCCAGGGCTAGAAGGGACCTCAGGAGGTCATCTAGTCCAGCCCCCTACTTCAAGCAGGATCAACCCCACTAAGTTATCCCGGCCAGGACCTTGTCCAGCTGGGACTTTAAAACCTCAAGGGATGGAGAATCCACCACCTCTCTAGGCAACATTCCAATGCTTCACCATCCGCCTGGTGAAGTAGTTTTTCCTATCTAACCTACACCTTTCCCTCTTCAACTTCTGACCATTACTCCTTGTTCTGCCATCAGACAACACTGAGAACAGTTTCTCACCCTCCTTTTTAGAGCTCCCCTTCAAGAAGTTGAAGGCTGCTATTAAATCACCTCTAAGTCTTCTCTTCTGTAAACTAAACAAGTCCAATCCCTCAGCCTATCCTCATAGGTCTTGTGCTCCAGACCCTTAATCATTTTTGTTGTTCTTCGCTGAACCTGCTTCAGCAAATCCACATCCTTTTTATACTGGGGGGCCCAAAACTGAACACAATATTCCAGATGTGGCCTCACCCGTGCCGAATAAAGAGGAATAACTACTTCACTAGATCTGCTCGAAATGCTCCTTCTAATGCATCCTAGTATGCCGTTAGCCTTCTTGGCTACAAGGGCACACTGTTTACTCATATCCAGCCTTTCATCCACCATAACCCCTAGGTCCCTTTCCATCATACTGCTGCTCAGCTAGTCAGTCCCCAGCCTGTAACAATGTTTGGGATTCTTCCGCCCCAGGTGCAGGACTCTATACTTCTCCTTACTGAACCGCATCAGATTTTTTTTGGCCCAGTCCTCCAATTTATCCATGTCCCTCTGGATTCTCTCTCTACCCTCCAACTTATCTACCTCTCCCCCTAGTTTTGGTGTCATCCCCAAACTTGCTGAGGGTGCAATCCAGTCCCTCATCCAGGTCATTAATAAAGATGTTGAATAACACCAGCCCCAGAACCAAGCCTTGCGGCACTCCACTTGAAACAGACCGCCATCCAGATATTGAACCATTGACCACTACCCGTTAGGCCCGACCACCAAATCAGCTTTCTATCCATCTTATAGTCCAAGGATGCAATCCATATTTCCTTAACTTATGGACAAGAATGTTGTGGGAGACCGTATCAAAAGCCTTACTGAAGTCAAGGTATATCACATCCACTGACTTCCCCATGTCCACAGAGCTTGGTACCTCATCATAGAAGCTAATCAGATTGGTCAGGCAGGACTTGCCCCTGGCGAATCCACGTTGGCTACTTTTGATCACTTTCCCCTCTTCCAAGTGCTCCTAAATGGATTCCTTGAGGATTCCCTCCATTATTTTCCCAGGGATTGAGGTAAGGCTGACGGGTCTATAGTTCCCTGGACTGTTCTTCTTTCGTTTTTCAAAGATGGGCACTACGTTTGCCTTCTTCCATTCATCCGGTATCTCCCCTGGTCTCCAAGAGTCTTCAAGGATAATGGCCAAAGGTTCGGCAATGACCTCTGCCAATTCCCTCAGTACCCTGGGGTGCATTAAATCCAGACCCATGGACTTGTGCACATCTAGTTTTTCTAGATAGCTCAGAACTTGTTCCTTCTCCACAGATGGCTGCCCTCCACCTTCCCATACTGCATCATCTAGAACCATCATATGGAAGTTGACTTTGTACGTGAAGACTGAGGCAAAAAAAGCATTGAGTACTTCAGCTTTTCCTGCATCATCTGTCACTAGGTTACCTCCCTCATCCAGTAATGCCCCCACACCCTCTCTGATAACCTGTTTATTGTTCACATGCCTGTAGAAACCCTTCTTGTTACTCTTCACATCCCTTGCCAGCTGCAGTTCCAATTGTGCTTCTGCTTTCCTGATTACTGCCCAGCATTCTCCAGCCGTATGTTTATACTCCTCCTTAGTCAACTGTCCACGTTTCCATTTCTTGTATGCATCCTTTTGGAATTTAAGCTGACTAAAGATTTCCCTGTTAAGCAAAGCTGGTTGCCTACCATGTTTGCATTTCTTACTATGCAGTGGGATTATTTGTTCCTGTGCCTTCAGTAAGACTTCTTTAAAATAATTCCAGTTCTCTTCAACTCTTTTCCCCTTCATCTTCATTTCCCAAGTGATCCTGCTCATCCGGTCTCTTAGGGAGTCAAAGTCTGCTCTTCTGAAATCAAGAGTCTGTATGTTACTGCTCACCCTTCTTCCTTTCGTCCAGATCCTGAAATCTACGATCTCATGGTCACTGCAGCCTAGGTTCCCTCCCACTTCTATTTCTTCTACTAGTTCTTACCTGGTTGTGAGCAGCAGGTCAAGCTGCGCGTGGCCCCTGGTCGGTTTCTGCAGCATTTGTACCAAGAAGTTATCCCCAACATTCTCCAAAAACTTCCTGGATTGTCTGTGTGCTGATGTATTGGTCTCCCAACAAATGTCCGGATGATTAAAGTCTCCCATGAGAACCAGGGCCTGTGATGTGGCCTGTGATTTGTGATTAGTCCCGTGTTTCAACTTTTAGCCATGTGTTGGAGTAATAGTTCACTGTCCCATGAATGCAGGTGACACCAGTGCAAGCCACTGGTATTCGCTGCCTGGGTTTCCCCAGTCTCCCCCAGATGAGTGTCACAGTGATCCCAGAGTCTACCAGAGCCATGGTTTCTTTCCCCTCTACCTGGACTGGCCTGGTAAAGTTGTGTAGGGTAACCACCACTCCCACAAGGCTCAGTAGGGAACACAGGTCCCCCAGTCCCAGAAGTTGCATTGCACAGGCTCCTTAAGGCTGGGGCCCAGAGCTGCAGTGTGTCTCAGCTCCCCACACTCAGAACACCAATAGTCCTTTCTTGGGCTCCAGGGAGGAAAAAGGATCCTGGTCGTTCTCCCCAGGTCCCCATCTTCCTTCCATGCCCCGCTGGGGTCCTCCACTCACCTTTCCCACCTTCTCGGTTCTTTGGGTGCCAAACCCCCTGAGGGCAATGTGGGTGGTCTACCCTGTTCAGGGCCCCACAACTGAGATGCATGAACTCCCTTGCAGCTAGACACTTCTCTGCTAAGGCAAAGGTCTCATCATAGGTGGCTGGTTCATGTTAGCCTACCCAGGCCCAAAGGTGTGGCAGCAGTAGTCTCGTAAACTGGTTGATGACCAGGATCTCCATGATTTCCTCTGAGCCACCTACTTCCGGGCACAGCCATTTCCATGCCAGGTAGACCAACTCAAATAGCTGGGCCCGCAGGGGCTTAGCTTCCTAGTACCTCCACCTGCAGTACCTCTGGGCCCAGGTGGTTATGGTCACTCCTAAACATGCCAGGATTGCCTCTTTGAGGCAGGTGGTAGTCAGACAAATACTTGAGGGACAGATCATAGTGCACCTTTTGGGCTTTTTCACTTTGGAATGGAGCGAGTATGCTGGCCCACTGCCTTTTGCGCCAGGCCTCTCGCTGTGCAGTTCACTCAAATGTGAGGAGGTAGATCTCATCTCAAGGCATTATTTTGGAGGGGCAGCCTGGGGCCCTCAATGTATTCAGACCTATGGGCCCAAGGATCTGGGCTGCCAGTACTTTCACTTGTTCAACCATGTCTCAGAGGAGAGCTCAATCTGAGGTAGCCTGGCTTATTAATAATTCATTTGTCTCTTGCTGGAGCCGGGTTGCCTCTTGCAAGGCTAACCTCTATGCCTGCATGGCCTCCTGTTGGGCAGCCATGGTCTGCACTGGTGCCTTCACCAGATCTTCCATATTGATATCCCTGGACACCCCCACTAAACCCCTTGACTAATAGGGGGAAACCCAGATCATCCTCCCCTGGGTGCGTTCCCCCTTTTTTTTTCTTCTTGGTATCCCTCATCCCCAAGCTAACCATTCGTCCTACCCCTGGCACCTGTGTGACAAAGCCCAACTTTGCTCCCCTTTGGTCCTGCGCTTTGTGGCAGGCTCTGGTAATGCCCCAGAGGCTCTCTGTGTTCCCTCACTCTGCCTCCTGTTCGCTCAGAGGCTTATTGTGCCCTTCCCATCATGAGCACAGTCAATGCCACAGTCATTAGTAGAGGAGTCCCTCCAGTGGGTCCAGTCTCCTCCTATCCCCTTAGGCTGCCTTGGGAATGTGGGGAGATTTGGGGGAGGAACCTGGACCCCTCGCACTCATTCTGGTTTCCAACCCAGGGACCCTACATGGATGCAGGTAGAGGGGCTTCATCTCCAGTTGCCCCTGTTGCAGCAGCCACCTCCCTGGGCCACTTCCACCAGACACTTCCTCAGTACCTTCCCCAGATAGTCACAGCCAACCTGTGTCCCTGGGAGTTCTGCTTCCATACTCCTTTCCCCTTGCTCATCTGTCACTTTTCTCCTTCCCTGAGGTTAGCCTTTTAAAGAGTTCGGCAGGTCTTAACTGGCTGCAGGTGCTGAATTGGCAGCAGGTGCTGGATTAGCCCTCCTTGATAAGCCTCCGTCCCTAGGAAACATAAAAGCATGGACCCAACTGCCCTCATATTTGCCCTCTGTAAGGCTAGTGTAGAGTGCTGTGGGTTGTGGTCTATTACAATGTCACAAATCCCACTTTACATTATGTAATGAGCAATATGTGCCAGTTTGATTAAAAGAATGCTCATTCTCTTAATTGATCCCAAAGAAATTAGAGAGAGGGTCTTTTAATAGGTCATCTACCCCCTTGCCAGTGGAAGATTTTGTTTTTACCAGTGTAGTTTTAAACAGCTCCAAGGAAGGGATTTATAGAATCATAGAACAATAGAGCTGGAAGAGACCCAAAAAGCCACCGTGTCTAGCCCCCTGCTCTAAGCAGGACCAAACCCATCAGATCAGCCCCGCCAGGGCTTTGTCGAGTTGGGACTTAAATACCTCCAGGGATGGAGACTCCACTACTTCCCTGGGTAGACCATTCCAATGCTTCACCACCCTCCTAGTGAAAAAGTTTTTCCTAATGTTCAACTTGGACCTTTCCAACCACAACTTGAGACCATTGTTCCATGTTCTGCCATCTGTGACCACTGTGAACAGTCTCTCTTCAGCTTCTTTGAAGCCTCCTTACAGTAAGTTGAAGGCTGTTATCAAGTACCCCCTCAGTCTTCTCTTCTGCAGACTAAACAGTCCCAATTCCCTCAACCTTTCTTCATAAGTCATATGCTCCAGCCCCCTAATTATTTTGGTCGCACTCTGCTTTGAAAGAGTCTCCAATGCCTGGGGCGCCAGCCACTCCTGAAGCAATACGGCAGCCAGCAGCAGCACCAGCAGACTCAGTGAGAGCTGCCATGCTACCCATGCAGCAGGCACTGGTAGAGTCACAACTGGTACCAGTGCCTGAACAACATGCAGTGCCGTGTTTCCCACCCTCCCTGCCCACCAATCCCCTCCCTCCTGGTTACTGCGGGAACAGGTGCACTGCAAAGGCTGGGGCTAAAACAAGCAGGGCTCCTGCAGGGAACCACAGTCCTAGCTCTTTAGTCAATTCACCACATCCCCCAGCCCTTCCTTCCACAGATGCAATGTGGACAAATATAAACATTACTGCAGATCACCAAGGTACCACCATTCCCCTCATTATTATTAATCTGCACAACACAGAGAGCATTCACCTACAAGGGCTGGTCAATTTCATGAAGCCCCCTTATTACCACATTCTACTAGACTGAACAGATATTTTGATTGCAGAAGTACCTTTTCTTCACGCCATTCATCCCCAAGTGCTACCCAAGTCTCACACTGCCACTATGACTGTCACCATAGTCATTACTCTCATGAATTGTATTACTCCAGGTCCTGATTACAACCATCACCCTGCCACTATATCAGTCCCACTAGGGGTCATTCACAAGCACACTCTGCTGTTTGACAACATCAGCCATCTCCTGTTTTATCAACCTCTATCCACAGTGCAAGAAAGAGGGAATTGTATGATATACGCCTGCTGGAAGATACCGAACCACTGCTTTCCCCGGACTTGCCACTGGGTGAGTTGGTCATCTCCCACAGGAAGGCTCTTTCACCCATTTGCCAAATTCCTCCTGATGATATGAAGCAATTCCAGGAGCTGTTTAGGAGAATGGCAATCAGTCAGGAGATTGTATTGCCAGAAATACCTGAGAAACAACCAGGGCTTTTTTCTTGATGGAATGCAGAGAAATGTTTCACAATAGTTTTGCCTGGGCCACCTTTTTTAAAAGGCGTCTGGGCAGCTCGAGCCACACATGGCTCTTTAAGTAGCCACTTGCGGCTCCCACTGCTCTGCCTCTGGCTCCCTAACTGCCAATGAAAGAGCAGGACTCAATTTAAATTGATTTAACAGCCAGTGCCAGCCATTAAACCAGTTAAATTGATCCCTTCTCTTTCAGCATGGCAGGCCAGGGAGCTGCACCTGTTGCACTATATGTGGGGGAGCCAGAGGGCTGGGGGGAGCTGCACAGCCATGCAGAAGGGAATATGGCAGCCAGTAAAGAAGCAGTAGGACATGGAGCTCCTTTTGAAAGATAAGTGAATCCTGGGGTTGGGGAGTTAAAGGCTGCAGCTGGTTGGGGCCTTGCGCGGTTAAAGCCTGGCAGTGGAGGGGGTTAAGGTTGCAAGAGGCTGGGGATGTGGGAAAGCAGTGGGTTTAAAGCCTGGCCATGGGGTGCAGTGGGGTTACAGACTGAGAGTGGATTGGGGCTGTGGGGTAAGGGGTGGGGGTTAACGTTGCAGCAGGTTTGAGCCTCTCTTGGAGGTCAGGCAGTGGGTTAAAGCTTGGCAGCGGTTTGGGGCTGTGGGGAGGTGGGGAGTTAAGGCTGAGGCAGTTTGGGGCTGGGGGTGGGGTGAGAGGTTAAGGTTGTGGTAGGTTGAGGCTGGAGGGGTAGAGGGTTAAGCATGGTGGCAGGTTGGGGCCACAGGAGGGTGGATTTAAGCGAGGTGGGGGGACAGAGTTCCAGCACCTTTTTTCCTAGAAAAAAATACTGCAAACAGCATAAATTTTAAAAGAATTTACAACCCCCTACTATTGCAAGAGTAGCCCTACCCTGAGATGAGGTGGTGGATGACATCTGGAAAAATCCTGCCACAGCCACACCAACAAACAAGCTGGTGGAGAGAAAATATTTCATTACAGCGAAGAGCATGGCCTTTTTATTTCAGAACCTGCAACCTAACTCCTTAACAATAGATTTGCAAGTCACAGAGAAAATTCTTCATTATACAGAAACACCCTTGCTGATAAGGAGCACAAGTGCCTAGAGTTATTCGGCAGAAAGTAGGGTCATCTGCTACCCTCCAACTGCATATAGCCAACTATTCGGCACTGCCAGCCAGCCACTCATGATTTCAATAATTATTCCATGCTCTCTGAATTAATATCTTACCTGCTTGAGGACAAATTATCCATCCTGAAATCTATAGTTTAGTAAAACCACACTGCAAAAAAGACATAATTGGATTCGGCCAATACAGTAGCTAGAGCCACGGCCACAGTGATTACCATGTGAAGATTGCCATGGCTCCAGGCAGCCTGCATTCCAAAGGAACTTCAGGCAAACACTGAAGATCTACCATTTGATAAGGTGAAACTATTTGCAGTGAATATGGATGAAACATTCTAGCAAGGATATAAGAATTACCTTGCACACCTTGGGGATGTACTCTTCCCCATTCCAGAAAAGAAGATACACCCCCTTATCAATGGTACAAAGTCCAATTATTTGCAAGACACATCTACAAACCATATCAATACAACACCAACAAACCAAGAGTTCAGAAATAAAAAGCTCCAAACAATCGCTTTGCCCTTCCACCGACCTTGAGGCAGCAGGTTTGAAATTTAGGTTGAGGGCTTGTCAAACCTCCCACACTTGCCCTTGCACAATGATCAGTTATTTCACCACTTCCTAACTCCCTTACCATCAGTGGACTTCGATAACCACAAGCACATATGGGTGATAGTGTATCCCTGGGCGATGTCCGTCTACTTTCCATCTCACCACCATCCATCCCTCTTCAGGGACCACTCCCACAAAAACTTACTGTGGTTTAATGTGCTACTCCTCTTGCAAATCGGAGCCCATAAAAGTTCCAAAACAGTACCGGGGAAGGGGTTTTGGCTCAAACTGCTTTCTAACACAACAGAAAACAAGGGGCTGGAGACCCATCCTAGACCTACAGTGGTTGAACAAATACATTTGCAAGCAGTGGTTCAAGATGACCACTTGATCTGCTATAATTCCTGCACCGGGTGAGGGGCGCTGGTTTGCAGCCCTTGATCTCCAAGTTACTATTCACCCTGCTCATAGACAATGTCTGCCCTTTGCTCTTGGAGCACAGCACTACCAATACAGAGGCCTTCCATTCAGACTTTCAACCACCCCCATGGTGTTTGCCAAGCTCCTGGCCCCAGTAGTTGCACACTTCAGATGAGAGGGCATTACCATATTCCCATACCTCCTTCAGGGACCAGTTCAAGACATTACCAGAGCTGTGATGCAGTCCACAAAACAAGTTCTGCAGTCCTGGTGAACATACCCAAGTCTGGAGTTCCTGGTGAACATACCCAAGTCAACTTTGGAATCCACTACATGCATCAAATTCATAGGAGCATGGCTTGATTCCACCAGTGCTCAAGCTTGTCTTCCTATAGAGTGCCATGAGGCTATGAAGGGCTTGATATCAGAGCTTACCATCAGCCCCACAGTTCCCGTGCTTTCATGCATTTGCTTCCTCAGCCACGTGGTGGCCACCACATACGTTGTCCCCAGTGCTCGGCTACATTTCTGCTGCTTGCAGCATTGGCTGGCATCAGTGTGTACTCCTGGCAGATGTCAAATTCACAGACATATCGGTACCTCAGAAGGTAACCAACTCCTTACACTGGTGGACCCAAGAACAGAACTGGTAGGGGTCCCGTTCCATTGCAACCAACCAGTCTATCGAACTGCAACTCTCCACTTCTTGGCTGGAAAGCGCATTGCAAACAACATCATGTACAGGGTGGATGGCCTAGAAACAAGCAGAGTTTGCATAGAACTACATGCTGTTTTCAATGTCTGCAAACATTTTCTGCCACATATCCAAAACAAAACCGTCTGGATCCTCACAGATACCGTATCAATCATATCAATAGTCAGGAAGAAGCCTGGTCAAAATCCCTCAGTGCAGAGGCCATAAAGCTTTGGAATTGGTGTATCAGTCACAACATTGTACCCATCATATCTGCCACGCATGAATAACACACTTGCAGATGTTCTAAGTTTCCACTTCTCCCTGAAGCACAAGTGGGAGCTCCACCACAAAGGCTGTGTCTACGCTAGCAATTTATTTCAAAAATAATGTTGAAATAAGGTCCCCTTTCAAAACAGCCCTCAGAGTGTCTACATATATGCTATTTTGAAATTTCCAATTGTAACTTTAAAATAGGATGTGTGTAGACACTTCAAGGTCCACTCTTCCAAAACAGTGGGTCCACCATGGCAGAAGCTTGTAGGAGTGCGGAGATACTCTGGCCACCCCAGTGTGGAAAAATCCTCCTCTAAGGTGCTTCATATGTCCCTGTACATGGGCTGTGGTGTCTGTGTGGTCCCTCTGCACCCTGACCAGATGGCCCAAGAAACCAAGCATTTAAATTAAAAAATCTGCTTTGTCAGAAGTGGTGACATGCTTCCCCTACAAACTCCAATAAAATCATCAAAGAATTTATTCAAAGTTCATTTATTAATAGGTTTACAATAGGCCTTAGAATACTGTATAGGCAAAAGCATAGAGGGTAGCCATTAGAAAATGACAGTTACAATTAATATTCGGCGAGCTATGAATATGTATGAAGTTATGGTTTGAAATATTTCAAACTGATTGGTCAATTTAAAATCCTTATACATATGTAGTAGTCAAACGCCCCTTTGATACATTGTGGCACTGAGGAGGACCTAGCAGGCAGAAGTTGTCAAACAGGTCCACCCAGGCTGCATATATTCTGGGGAGCAGCCCTGCTTGGGGCAGTGCAATGCCGACCCTCGAGGAGAGAAGAACAGAAGAAAGAAGACTGCAGCAAAGGACTGAGTTGAGAGCCGGACTTTGCCAGTGGCCGAATCATCGGGCGGAGGAGCCGAAGCTGAACCGTCGTGTCAGTCGTCGCTCGCTAGCTTCTGTGGGCCGCCGAAGAAAAGAAGAGAAGATCAGAAGAGCTCCAGCATCGAGAGCTAAAATCACTGAAGGCTCCAGTGCTTTGCCTGGAGAGTTCGCCCAGCAGACCGTACCTTCCGGTGCCCTGCACGGGGGAACTGCGGCAGCAGCCCCGCCCTTTAAACCACCGACCCTTGCCTGGGCCGGTGGTTGAATTTAAGGCTGTTTTTCTCTTCCAAGGGGTTTTTTGTTAAACCAAGCCGGCCTTTTTCCCCTTGGCTTCTTTTTTCCTTCTTTCTGTCAGGCCTTGCGCGGCGCCGTACAAGCGCGCCTGTGCTGGCCATCACTTCCTAGCTCCTGTGCCAAGAGACCTGAAGGCCCAGTGCCTGGACACGGAGCGGGAAGATAGAGGTATAAAAATACTGGTTAGAAATAGAAGTGATTAAGTTGTTGTAGAATATGAGTAAGTTAATGTGTATTTTTGATTGCTGCTGCTGTATTTTGGCATGTTGTTATATGTGCTAAGTGTTTGTATAGCAGACTATAGTATAGTGGGCTGGGTCTTCCCCAGACTCTACTCATTGCGGCTTACATTCTGTAAACCCTGTATTCTAATACTTAATGTAAAACACAAGAGGCCAAATTCAACGGCCTAGCCTAAGAACAGTTCATGCAAATAGAAGACTAGAAAGGTTCATGTCTTGTTATTATTAAACTACATTAAATAACAGAGCTATTAGCTCCCCTCTGTATAGAAGGGTTGAGCGGCTAGGGATAACCCAATAAAGGGTAAACCCTGGTAAAACTTTAATCCTGTTTTGGGATAAAAAGGTCTGCAATAAAGGGCTGTTCATAAGAGGGCAGTCGAAATAGGCAGCACCTAAGGGGACAACCTCTCAGAAGGAAACCCCGCACTATTTTCAGGGCTCTCCCCTGCTAGGCCAGCAGGGCAACCCAATTAAATAAACGAGAGATAAATAGCTTAGCCAAAGGCAGGCAAATTTCTCTTATAGGAATAAGATCTGCTCCCCTAAGGTAGTCGGCCTAGGGTTGAGCGACTCAGCGAACCTAAGGAAGAGCTGGGAATAACTAAATAAATAAAGTATTAGCTCTGTTGTAATCTCTGCCCTTTCTAGCACAACAAGAAGACCATTCCCCTCGGTTCACTTTAGTGAGCGACAGGAAGGGGTTAGATAGATCATATTAATGTCACTACACATTGTCTAAGGGCTAAACGCTGAAGAAGAATAAGAAATCCTGTGTTAGTGTTGGAATAGCAGGGGTAACCTTAGATTTGTAAGCTAGGATAGTAGTGTTCCACATATCCTCTTTTCTTGGCTCAAATAAATTCCCTTGTTTTTGTTCAAGAATAAACTGGTCTGTCATTTCCAGGGCAACTCGCTTAATTGCATTACGGTCCAGTCACACAACCTGAATAACCCCGTTGAGATCAGACCCATTGTGATACAGGGCAGGGTTGCGGGGTAAAAATCTTGGGAGCGCTGGGTAAAGGCCTTTAAGTCACTGGTGCTCCGGCCCGACAAGACTGACGTGTTATAATTTATTCATACGTCTCGCGGTCTTGCAGCTCCCGTCACCCAGGTGGGGCTCTATGGCCATTGCCAGCCACATTTAAGGAATACTCACCCAGCAACCCATGGCAAGAAGTTGAGAGTGTGCTAGCAGTAGGTGCAGCACGAACTTTAGTTGCACGCCCCCTCCCTGACAACAGGGCAGAGATCACCACCATCCCACACAAATGGCGAGTAGCCAGGCGCCCCACGCCTTCCAGGTGTCCCCTGGTGAGTCCACTGAGGTCCCTCAGGAGCCAAACCCTCAGCGAGGCAGAAGGGGCCCCTCCTGGTCCGAGGAGGAGCTCAAGGACTTACTCAGCCTCTGAGGGGAAGAGGAGGTCCTCCTCCAGACCAGGGTGCATCGCAGCAATGCAGGGGCCTTCAACCGACCCTCCAGGGGCCTCAGAGGTGGGGGGTACCCAAGCTGCACCAAGGACCGGGTACAGTTAAAAGTCAGAGAGCTGAGGCAGATGTACTACTGCAGCTGAGATGCAGCCAACTGCTCAGGAGCACCTCCCACCTGGTGCCCACACTATGAGGAGCCGGACCACCTCCTGGGGCCCAAGCAAGTGGAACCCCCTTAGCACATCCTCAACATGGCCGCCCTCTCCACTGAGCCCAAGACTGAGCCCAAGGCAGACACAGAGGTAGAGGAGCTCACAGAAAAAAATATAGAGTTCAATAGACAACTACAGTGCATCAATGGGATTGTTAAAAAAGAACCTACAGAGACATTTCTATACAAAAGTATGTTTTACACCAGTTAAATTCCATAGGACTTTTCATATTGGGTAGACCAACTATAAATACAAAATCCATGGGTAAGGTATATACTATACTGAAATGTGAAAGCAAGCCATATTTTATTATACTTCTGGAAATAGTTGGCCTGCAGTAATATAGAACTGCAAGTACCCAGAGGGCTTTATGTGCCTTTTCTCAGGGAATACACAGGGTTCTTTCTCCTGAATATACTGTAGACTTGGGGTGGTTTTGTTGTTGTGGTGGTTACTGAGAAAAGGAACATCTACTTTTAACAAAAGCATATAGGATAGTTTATACAGTTCTGCAGTCTTTGCTCACATAAGTATAACTTATATGGACATTCAGATCCTTATCCCTAAATGATGGCAATTTCACTGTGAAACTGTAGTAAATTAATGTTATCTTGCTTAAGATCTTAGTCCTCCTGATATTTCTTTTTAACTCAGAGTTTCATCCTCTTCAAATTGTGGAAGTAGTGGAGATGATTACAAGAAAAATAGCTCTGTCTTTAAAAAAATTAAATGTAACCTGAGTTGTGTTTTGTTTTTCAGTCCAAAGGAAGAACTGAACCATCTTTTATGAGGATTCACCAAAGTCTTCAACTATCTAATATATCTCTTCAACACATTATTGCAGAAGACAGAGCCAGAATATTTTTTTCTTGCTGCAAAGTAAATAAGGGATAATGTTTTTTGTTTGGTTTTTTTGTTTGGTTTTACTTCTGGTGTTTCTTTAAACTTTGTTACAAAATAATATTTTTCATGCAAACATTTAGTACCAAGCCAAAAGGCTGATTACACTGGCTACAGAAATATTTTTAATAGACCAAAATCATGTCACTCCTCTTTTCTGGAGATAAGTCATTCTCTACAAGAACACACACTTTCAAGTGTTAAGAAAAACTATTTCACTAGAGGAGTGGTGAAGCCCTGGAATGCATTACGGAGACAGGCGGTGGAATCTCCATACCTAGAGGTTTTTAAGTCCTGGCTTGACAAAGTCCTGGCTGGGATGATTTAGTTAAGGTTGATCCTGCTTTAGGGAGGTGGTGGACTTGATGACCTCCTAAGGTCCCTTGAAGCCCTTGGGTTCTATGATTCTGAATGGGCAGAATTAATGTTGCACATGCAAACATAATATTGCCACTTGTTAGTCTTTGAGGGCTGTACTTGACTTTGCAATCTTAATATTTTTTAGAGATAGATATTTTAATGGAATTTTATTTAGGTTTATGTTTACCATGTAGCCGGTGCTATTCTGTCTCTACACATTTAAAATACACAATCAAAGGAATTCAACTTTCTCATAAGGTTTATTCTTTATATCTAATTTACCTATGCTGATTTTATACCACAATTCTTACTAATCCTCTTTAGCCCACACTAAAGAATTCTTTTTTTATATCTAAATTCTACAAATAAACATGTATAACATACATACTTTGGTAAATCACCTCTAAGGAGAATGGGTGTGTGTATTTATGTGTCCTCTTTTTAGTCTTTCCTTGTAATCCCTGTAGAGTTGTAATCAATTTTTTGCCCTTCTCTGAATTTCTTCAATATACTTTCAGCTCTGAGCAGCTCAGATAAGAACATAATAATTCAGATGTCGTTTCATCAGTGCTGTCTAGAATACTATTGCTTTTCCATGATATGTCTAAGCCTATATGCATAAACGTCATAAAGATCGCACCAGCATAACTGAGATAACAACTCCCTGGCTGCGTCTACACGTGCACGCTACTTCGAAGTAGCGGCAGTAACTTCGAAATAGCGCCCGTCACGTCTACACGTGTTGGGCGCTATTTCGAAGTTGAAATCGACGTTAGGCGGCGAGACGTCGAAGTCGCTAACCCCATGAGGGGATGGGAATAGCGCCCTACTTCGACGTTCAACATCGAAGTAGGGACGTGTAGACGATCCGCGTCCCGCAACATCGAAATAGCGGGGTCCTCCATGGCGGCCATCAGCTGGGGGGTTGAGAGATACTCTCTCTCCAGCCCTTGCGGGGCTCTGTGGTCACCGTGGGCAGCAGCCCTTAGCCCAGGGCTTCTGGCTGCTGCTGCTGCAGCTGGGGGTCCGTGCTGCATATACAGGGTCTGCAACTAGTTGTTGGCTCTGTGTATCTTGCACTGTTTAATGAAAGTGTGTCTGGGAGGGGCCCTTTAAGGGAGCGACTTGCTGTTGAGTCCGCCCCGTGACCCTGTCTGCAGCTGTGCCTGGCTCCCTTATTTCGATGTGTGCTACTTTGGCGTGTAGACGTTCCCTCGCTGTGCCTATTTCGATGTTGGGCTGAGCAACGTCGAAGTTGAACATCGACGTTGCCGGCCCTGGAGGACGTGTAGACGTTATTCATCGAAATAGCCTATTTCGATGTCGCAACATCGAAATAAGCTATTTCGAAGTTGGGTGCACGTGTAGACGTAGTCCCTGTTACTTATGCATTAAACAACTGAAATTATTCATTTTAAACAATTTAAATCAGATATATGGTAAACACATTAGTTTTTAACATAATATATGGCCTGGATAAGGAGGACTATAGAACACATCATAAGCATAGCAAAATGTATAAGTAAAAATATGTGATAAAATAAAAGTAGAATTTCAGAGAATGGCTGAACTTTGATTTTGAAAGTAATCTTCGATGTTTGGTTTCACAATTCAGAAAGGAAACCTGGGAATACAACATGTTACTTAATAAGGTCAAGTTTATTATTCAGTTCACGGCTCAACGTGGCAATGCAAATTAAAACAATACTTTTAATAGGCAGCACACTGCCACTGTGCCTAGCAGTGTGAGAAGTACTAACATAATAGCCAAAAATACAGTAAGCCATTTTAATCCAAGCAACAAGCCAATAATTTTGGGATCTTGTCAGGCAAGCAGATAGCTATGCCATACCCCTTGGCAAGGAAAGGGTGCTCTGAGCTCCCAGAAGGTGGAAGAGGAAGGGACAAAGGCAGCCAGCCCTTAGTTCCATCCAGATTGTGGCACCTACCCCCACACCTCAGTGCTTCCTGGAGTGTGCCATGTGATTCCATCCAGATATCCCTAATAGCTGCCTGGAGGATGCTGTGTGGTGCTCCAGAGGTAATTTAAAGGGCTCGGGATTTCGATAGCAGCAGCAGTCAGACTCTCAGGCCCCTTTGAATTGCTGGGCCCCTGGGCAATAGCGCTCTTTGCTTCCCGTCGGTCTTGCAGGTTAATGTAGTTAGGAGGAGAAAAAGCTGATGTAGTCAAGTATCTTTGACACAGTCCTGTTTGTTTATAAGGAATGTAGTTTTTCCCACAAGCAAACAAGAAACCAAAATACCAGGAGACAGACTGTTTTTTCTTACAGTAACAAGTTTCCCTTAGCCCATTTTCCCAGGCTGAATGTATTCTGCCCCTGCTAAGTCCGTTCTTGTCAAGAATTCTGCTGGGAAGAAATGTCTTCAAGCCAAGTACTGTTTCCAAAAGAGACTGCAACATGCTACTTTTATATTAATACAATTTCATTACCACCCCGAGAAATCAAGGTTTGCAGTAGGTGTTCAACCCTTCTCATAATCAGGACACTTATTTCAGTGTCAACATATGAGTTTATGTGCTTGACTCTAGACACCTAAATTTGAAAACTTTGAGTAGAGAGAGCACAATAAAAGTGAGAGATACAGTCTAAGGAAGGTTGCAAAATCATGAGAATATTAAGACCTGGCTACCCTCCCAATTATTTCATGGCATTTGTTGAAATTTAGGTTCATCTGTTTTCAAGAAGTGTGGAAATAATAAAACATCAATCATCCATCATTTTTATTCTATAAATTAAAGAAATATCATAAAAATTCCTGTTGAAACTGCAATGAAGTGGAGAAATGGAAGTGGTAAAGAAGAGCCCTTGGGCCTAACTAGCTTTGCCCTAACCAACTTTTAACTAATGCCAGGCTTGCAGTGGAGAGAAAAGTAAACCTGATTAAGTTTGCATGTGGTTAACAAAGAGGGAAGAGCTAGCTTTCTCCCCGCCTGAGGGGAATGATCACGTGGCCAAGTCAGCCACTAAGTAACAAGCACTGTCTCCCTGGCCAGAGGAGACTAACGATCAGGGAAGCACTCGGCTAGGACAGAGCTTGGCAACCAAAGCACAGTGACCTTGTTGGGTTATGGGAGACAAACTTAACACTACTGCAGCTATCCATTTTGTGTGTCCAACTACTGCTATTTAAAAACCAAACACCACATATTTAAGAATAGTTTTCAGCATTCTGAAAGGCAAGGCAAAATGTCTGAATGATTGTCCCAGCCTTCTATTGTGAAGTGTAAAACTACGGAGTTCATGAGGCTGTTTGGATGGCAGGACTTGGTTTTAAGTGCCTGGTTTTAAGTTTCTGGTGTGGTTCAGACACACATTGAACTGGTCCTGGGATGGATTGGTGCATCCAGTGTCGGGTGCAAGGGGTATGCAGCGTCAGCCATGATGCAGTGGAACGTGGTGATGTCTCCCACCAGGAGCTCCCACAGGGGGAGGTAGGTCCCCTCCTGCTTTCTGTGGCCAAGGCATGAGTTCCTGAACACCCAGATATCATGGGCCTTGCCGTATCACCCCACATAGACATCCATGAACCAGCTGTTAGTGTCCACAAGGGCCTGGAGAACAACAGAGTAGCAGTCCTTTCTGTTTATGAAGGCCCCAACACTGTGGTCTGGGGCACAGATAGCAATGTGCATGCTGTCCAGTGCACCCAAACAGGTCCACAAAGCCTGCCAGGGTGACGTCCAGGTCCCTGGCAGTGACCACCTGGTGAAGGAGAAGGGTATTGACTGCACAGAAGACCTGCGCAGGGTGCAAGAGAGATGCATCCATAAGCGTGTGGTCCTTCCCCCTCCCCCCCCCCCGTATAGGGCCTCATGTCCCTATGCAGGGTCCTCCCAACCTTGTGCAGGGCCATCCCCTACTGTGTGCCCCCAGCCCATGGTGGGCGCATGCCCCCATTCTTGCTTACCTCCATCAGGACTGCCCCAATGGTGGCCTTGCCAACCATGAACTGATGTCTGACAGAGGGGTGGCCGTCCAGGTGGCCAGCATCCGTAGGCCGATGGCTACCTTCTTGTGCAGGGGGAGTGTGGGCCATATACTGATGTCTCAATGCTGGAGAGATGGAGCAAGCCAGGGGCACAGCTCCTCTAATGTCTGCTGGGTCATCCGGAAGTTTTGCAGCAACCAGTCATCATTCCAGTCCCCCAGCTTGATGTGTTCCCACCAGTCAGTGTTGGTGAGAAAGCCCCAGCATCACTGGATCACCAGGGTGGGGCAAAGCCACTCCCCCTGGCAGAGGACCTGCAGGAGGAGGGACTATGTGGCTGGCTCTGCACTGCTGTTTCATGATGGCCACTTCCAGCAGTCTGGCCATGGTCTGGAGGAGATCCCCTGTGGGGAGCTGTTGAGGATCCATGACAGACTCTGCAGTGGCTCTTCTTTGTGCAAAGGGTGCGCTGTGCTGTGTACAGCCTGGCAGCCCTGAGCATGTGCAGGTGTGGGGAGCTGAATCTTAAAGGGAGTGGCTGCCTGCGAGCCTGGAAGGTCTTGTTGGGCATGTGACCCCCATCCACAGCATTTCCGAGCCTTTTACTTTGAAGTAGGGATATTGATATGTAGACACTTCCTTTGGAAGTACCAGGACCCTACTTTGAAGTAAGGGCAGGCATCTTTTTGTGTGTAAAGTAAATCAAAAGAATGTGGCACTCCTTTTGAAATCACTCTTCTTTTCCCATTCCAGGAAGAGCGCCCCCTGCAGTCTTTATGAGACCTGATTTTTCAATCCCTGGTCCATTCTTTGAAAAAGCAGGGAGTCTATGGATGCGTGCGTGTGTGTGTGTAGACACACTCTTTTGAAAGAAGCTCTTTCGGAAGAGATCTTCCAGAAGGGCGTCTTTCGATGGATCACTGCAGCATAGATGTAGCCAGAGAGTAGTTTACAGTCATGCTGTAAGGGCATAACAAATAGGGCTTTGCAGGGATCAGTTTTGAGACCTGTTCTGTTCAATAGCTTCATCACTGATATAGTTAATGCCAAAAAGAGCACACACATAAAATTTGAAGACGATACCAAGCTGGGAGGATTTGCAAGTGATTTGGAGATTAGGGGAATAATTCAAATTAATTTGGGCAAACTGGAGAAATGGCCTGAGGTAAATAGCAGGAAATTCAGACAGGACAAATGCAAAGTACTCCAGTTAGGAAGGAGCAATCTATTTCATACATGCAAAATGGGAATGACCACATAGGAAGGAGTATTACAGAAAGGGGTTGGGGGGAGGGGAGTCATAATAGACAGCAAGCTAAATATGAGTCAGTTGCAAAAACAAGCAAACTTCATTATGGGATGCATTAACAGGAGTGCTGTAAGCAAGATATGAGAAGTACTTCTGCTCTGTGCTGTACTGATTATGCCTCCTTTAGAGTATTGTATCTGGTTCCGGGTCCCACATTCCAGGAAAGGTATGGACAAATTGGAGAAGTCCCAGAGAAGAGCAAAAATGATTAAAGGTCTAGAAAATATGAATTGTGAGGGAAGAATGAAAGAATTGTTTTTTGTTGTTTGGTTGGTGTTTTTTTTTTTTAATAAAGTCTGGAAAAAAGAAGACTGAAAGTAGACATATAACAGCTAAATGGTAGTCACAAGAAAGAAGGAGAAGAAATTATTCTCCTTGACCTCTGATTATTGGGCAAGAAGCAATGGGCTTAAATTTCAGGAAGGGAGGTTTAGGTTAGACATTAGGAAAAACTTCCTAACTGCCAAGGTGGTTAAACACTAGAGGTTGTGCAATCTCCATCACTGAAGATTTTTAAGAGTAGGTTAGAAAATTGTTGAATGCAGGGTCTACACAGAGGGGTATTGCGGGCAGCTTCATAGGCAATTGCAAATAGCTAGTTAGCATGGCAGCTGGAAGTAAACAGGCAGTGTAGACTTTCCAGCAAAACCCCCTCTGTTGCCAGCCCCATATGCCTGAATTCCCTATTGTCTGATTGATTGTACTCCATGAGCCAGCTTGCTTCCATGTGATGTCATACAGCTCTTACAAGTTTCTCTGTACTGCAACTTGTTCCACTTCTTGTGCAAGGTTTTTTATGAAGATTTTCTTGTCCCATTTTACAGCCTTTTAAACTTCTGTGTCAGTTTCTGAAGACAGTCTCTCAACTTATGCCTTGAGATATGAATACAGGGCAATGTTGGAAAGGACCTTGAGAGGTCATTATGTCCAGCCCCCTATTGTCTCAGCAGGCCCAAGCACCACCTACTTCCCACCCCCAATCTATTCATTCCTCGTCCCTTAATGGGCCCCTCAAGGCATGAACTCAGTGCCCTGTATTTAAGCAGGCCAATGCTCAAACCATCAAGCTGCACCTCCCCCTTTGGCTACTACTGTTGATTGCTGCTTTCTGTCATTTTGTTTCTTCACATAGCTCAGAGTTTCTGCTGTGATCCACTCTTCATGATGCTTTGTCTTCTTTCCCAATGTTTTATTATATGTCTCTTTCCAGGCTCTTTTGGTGTCTTCCCAAATTTGTTCCACTTCTGGGATAAGGTTTGTCAGAAGTGCATATCTGTTGTACAGCTCCACTTGGAAACTACCTCTTGCTTCTGAATCCTTTGGCTGGTGCTCCATGTTGAACTCAACCACTTTTGTGGTGTTCCTCTTGAGCTTAAACTTGAGCTTTGCCATGGTCTGAGCCTACATCTGCTCCTCTTCTAGCACATCAATCTTCTGAAAGAACTGCTGATACAGATGTGATCAATCTGATTTTCTGACTGATGAAGTTTTAACTGAAACTTTATTCTGCCCACTCAGCGTGTAATTCACTCCAGCTTATATACTATTGCAGTCCAGGGAAGTTCAGATAGGTGCATAGATTGCAACATGAGAGTGAGGGAAGCTGTTTTAATTGATAACATTATTGTCCTAAGATTGCTGTGTTGTGTGCTTTTTGCTCTGATTTTACCTGCATGTGTATCCTTTTATCCTTTGCTGCCTCCATGTGGTTTCTTGTGGAAATATCATCCACTATTTATTGCTTAACAAAGGTGTTTGGTGAATCTTTTTAAACCAGCAGTCCTCATAAAGGGATAGAGATTCACCCATGTTGAAAGGGCTCCAAGAAGGCTCCATGCTGCACTTCAGCTCCTCCGAGTTCTTGACACCAACATGTAGGTGAAGCATAGGGTCTTGGATATGCCTTCTTTATTAAAGTTGTGTCCAGTATAGTAGTACTCATAGTGCACACATGATATTGGAGAAACAAAGTGGGTAATATCTCCTATGAAAGATATTATCTCACTCACCTTGTCCCTTTGTTCACTAAGGTGCATTTCACCCTTAAAATCTGCTTTGACTTTCTGGCCATAGAAGTCACAATCCTGGAGGGAAAATATTCTTTACGTGCAGGTGCAAAGGTTGTTTCTGCTTTTTTAAAGGTCTCAGTTAAGAGAAGCAACATTGTATATGTTTCTTGAAAAAATGGGCTGCTGAAAAGTCTGTGATTCTAATTTCTGGAACATGAAAGGAAGCAGAAACAATTGCCTAGGTGCAGATCCGACGTTTAACATTTTTCTATTTAGTTCTGACGTAGCCTGTACCCCTGCAAGATGTCCAACTGAAAATGAGAGTAAAAAATTACAGATGAGAAAAGACAGTAAGTCTGAAGTGGAAATGGGGAAAAAGAAATGGATCACAAACCTATAAAGAAATCCAGCATGGCTATAAGCATGTGAAGTTATCTAGCCCAATAAAATAGAGCTGGTCTGAAACTCCCTAAAAAAAAAAAAGTTTTTTTTTTTGGTTTTTTTTTTTGAAAACTACAAGTTTAGCAAACCTGAAATCTCTGGAGAAAGTTGGACAGTTCAGATTCAGGCTGCCAGGAGTTCCAGGCTATCTACCATAAAACATGGAATCTGGAAGCCATGACTCATGACTCTAACTGCAGCTGGGAGACTGAAAATCCTACAGGATCTCAGAGCTTCACAGGTGGAAGCATAGGTGGTCCTGGAATGGACTTCTAGGGTACATAATTTCAGGGCAGACTCAATATAGGTTGCCATAGGCAGGCATGATTCCTGGCCAGTTGACTCATTAGGCTGTCTCCTTGGGAATCAGGCAACCTAAGTAGACAGTGAAACTGATAATAACGTCAGCTTCAATTAGCAGATCCAGAGAACTGATTTCCTTTCATAAACATCATTTGTCTGTCTTTCCATAATGATAGTAATTCAGCATTTCTAGCATGAGAGATTTCAAAAAAAAAAATTGGTGTAATGCTGAGTCAGGACAAAACCAAATTTTGCCTTCCAAAATGCCAACATTTCTTGCAAACCAGAAATCCTGCATTTCAGCCAATGTATATTCAAGTTTATTCCACTGCTTTGATATGAGCATTACCTTGTCAGGCATATAATCTGTGCCTTTCCTTTTTTTTTTTTTTTATTTTCCCCCAGCATAAACTAGGGTCTTGGCTTTTCATAAGGAAGTCATCCAAATTCACATGACTGACTCCTTAAAATTTAGTGTAGAACAAAGTGTAGCAACATTTACTTTTATTTGTGTGTCCTTCTTACCTATGAAAAATACATTGTCTGATGTATAATTATCCTCCACACTTTTCACTAATACCTCAAAGCATTCTTCCCCTTCCTAATCATTTGTTTCCTTACTGCTCATATGAGCCGTGTCTACACGTGCACGCTACTTCGAAGTAGTGGCACTAACTTCGAAATAGCTCCCATCATGGCTACACGTGCTGGGCACTATTTTGATGTTAACATCGAAGTTAGGCGGCGAGACGTCGAAGCCGCTAACCCCATGAGGGGATGGGAATAGCGCCCTACTTCGAAGTTGAACGTCAAAGTAGGGACCGTGTAGTCGTTGCGCGTCCCGCAACATCAAAATTGCGGGGTCCGCCATGGCGGCCATCAGCTGAGGGGTTGAGAGACGGTCTCTCTCCAGCCCCTGTGGGTCTCTATGGTCACCGTGTGCAGCAGCCCTTAGCCCAGGGCTTCTGGCTGCTGCTGCTGCAGCTGGCGATCCATGCTGCATGCACAGGGTCTGCAACCAGTTGTTGGCTCTGTGGATCTTGTGTTGTTTAGTGCAACTGTGTCTGGGAGGGGCCCTTTAAGGGAGGAGCTTGCTGTTGAGTCCGCCCCGTGACCCTGTCTGCAGCTGTGCCTGGCACCCTTACTTCGATGTGTGCTACTTTGGCGTGTAGACGTTCCCTCGCAGCGCCTATTTCGATGTGGTGCTGCACAACATCGATGTTGAACATAGATGTTGCCAGCCCTGGAGGACGTGTAGACGTTATTCATCGAAATAGCCTATTTCGATGTGGCGACATCGAAATAGGCTACTTCGATGTAGGCTTCACGTGTAGACATAGCCTATGGTGTATGTCCAGCATTTCAGCACCAGTAACCATTAAAGCTACGCAATTTTGCTGGCTCATATTCTATTTTACTAACCTTTTTTAACTGCAGTTAAAATTTCTGTCTGAACTTTTCCCGGGTTGCCTCAGTATTCCTCACAATTTTGAAGCCTAGAAGATAGTTTTCATGATGTAGTTGCATAACATTGCAGCCATTATTTTATTTTACCATTCAGCTTGTGGCCAGCTATCAGAGTTCAGGGCAACTGCACCTGCATTCCTACTCTGTAGTCCAGCAAGGCCACCTATTCTAGGCTTCAGGCTCCCTGGCCATCACCTTGTTGAAGCATTGACTTTCAGTTCTTCCTCTTCAGACAGGGATAATGCCAACCTGTGTGGCTCCCTTACTGTACAGTGATATCCTATGAAGAGTATCTGCTCAAGCAGGCCTCCTTACTTTCTCTTCAATGAGTAAGACAATATACCACAGCATTCTCCACTCCTGTGCAAGCTGACATGCATGCTAATAAGTTTACTAGAGATAACCTCAATCTTACCATGGGCCATGGTAGGAGCAGCCCTTCCAACCCCCACGTAGGGGATTTCCCAGTGGTTTCAAGTTCATCATCTCTTCTGCTCAGAACAAGAACACAGCCTTAGGAGGGCTCAGTAGTTCCAGCCCTTTTTAACTCTTTCCTAAATAATGGAGTCCTGTATGGAGCAAGGATCAATATTGATGAACTGGGAGAGCTTTGTTCCAGGTGGGCCTTCAAGGGCTGATTAGATTGGAGGCAAGCCTTCGAGCTGCGCCTAACCAGCCACAGCTTTATAAGAAGCCAGCCACAGTGAACACTGTGAGTAGCAAACGGAGAGTTTGCCGAGGAAAGCATCCAAGAGGCTCAATGGCTCAATATGTGGAAGGCTGTTGGTTTCAATTGGAGTGTCCCAAGGTTCGGTTCTGGGGCTGGTGTTGTTCAATATCTTTATTAATGTCCTGGATGAGGGACTGGATTGCACCCTCAGCAAGTTTGCAGATGACACAAAACTAGGGGGAGAGACAAACTTGTTGGACGATAGAGATAGGATCCAGAGTGATCTGGATAAATTGGAAGATTGAAATGAAATCTGATCCAGTTCAACAAGGAGAAGTGTAGAGTCCTGCACTTGGGATGGAAGAATCCCAAGCATTGTTATAGGCTGGGGACTGACTGGCTCAGCAGCAGGACAGCGGAAAGGGACCTAGGGGTTATGGTGGATGGAAGGCTGGATATGAATAAACAGTGTGCCCTTGTAGCCAAGAAGGATAATGGCATATTAGGGTGCATTAGGAGGAGCATTGCAAGCAGATGTAGGGAAACAGTTATTCCCCTTTATTCGGCACTGGTGAGGCCACAGCTGGAATATTGTGTCCAGTTTTGGGCCCTCCAGTATAAAAAGGATGTGCATGTGCTGGAGCAGGTCCAGCGGAGGGCAACAAAAATGAATAAGAGTCTGGAGCATATGACCTGTCACTTGGTTTCACAAACTAGGGGGCGTGCCCCCCGGGGGCTGTGAAGAAATTCCAGGGGGATGTGAGGTGACTCAGCCCCACCATCATTCCCCCAACCTGAAGAAAGTTCTGGCCTTTGCTTACAGCTCTCAGCCCCTGAAATTTTACAGGGGTGACCCAGCGCAGCTGCTGTACAAAGTAGGCAGTCGCCAAAGACCCACGTGGAGCTGGTGGCCTTCTGCAAATAAGTGAGTGTGGGTTGAGGGGGAGAAAGAGGAGGATGGGGTTAGATAGGGGGTTGGGGGTGCCTGGCTTTGTAGGAGAGGAGGGAAAGGGCTTGGGTGGGTGGCCGGCAGGGTTCGGGTGGCCGGCCAGCTTGTGGGACTTGTATGGCTCAGGCAGCTGGACCCAGCAGTATGGGGTTTGGGTGGCTCAAGTTGATGGGCAGGTGGTTGGCCCCAGCAACATGGGGCTCAGGCGGCTCGAGATGGTGGGTGGGCAGCTGGTCCTGGCAGCGCAAGGCTCAGGTGAACAGCTGGCCCCGGTGGCTGGCAGGTGAGCGAGTGGCTGGTTCTGGTGGAGTAGTGCTTGAGCAGGCAGCTGTGCCTGCTCAGGTCTCAGGTGGGTGGGTGGCTGGCGCACCCATCTCTGACAGCTGGCATGAGGCTCAGGCAGCTGGCCAGCTGGGACTGCACCATGCAACCACAAGAGGTCAAGAAAAATTATCAGTACTTATTTTCAATTTTAAATAACATTTTTATATCAAGGTTTTGTATTTATTTTGAATTACAAATTGAATTTTTTGTTAAAGGGAGGTTGGATGATGGTAAAGAAGAGGTGGGAGGGGTGGGAGGATTTCTGAAATTTCAAAAGAGGGGCGTGATGCTGAAAAATTTGGGAACCACTGACCTATGAGGAGAGGCCGAGGTATTTGGGCTTATTTACTTTACAGAAGAGAAGCCTGAGAGGTGATTTAATAACAGCCTTCAACTTCCTGAAGAGGATGGAGAGAAATTGCTCTCAGTGATGACAGATGGCAGGACAAGGAGCAATGGTCTGAAGTTACAGAATAAAGAATGAGAGGAGTATGTCGGATATCAGGAAAATCTACTTAACCAGGAGGGTGGTAAAGCACTGGAATGAGTTGCCTAGAGAGGTGGTGGACTTTCTGTCCCTGGAGGTTGTTAAGTCCTGGCTTGACAAGGTCCTGGCTGGGATGATTTAGTTGGGGTTGATCCTGCTTGAAGCAGGGGGCTGGACTAGATGACTTCCTGAGATCCCTTCAAGCCCTATGAGTCTGTGATCCTGTCTGTTCACTGAAAGAGGAAAAACCCCTTCCCCTCGAGCTTGTTTTGAAATCAGGTTATTAAAAAACTCCCCCGCCCCCCGCTTTTATTTTCTGGGCAATCCATTCTGTACTAGTATATGTGAGCCTCCCCGGGGGTTGTTGTAAAGAGTGTTAATCAGAGAAATTACATTAACACACCCAAATTTACATACACTCTCACAATTACTGTGGGATCCCGTGTATTAAAAATATGTTAAACCTAATCCAGTAAAGTCTACCTTAATTTCATAAAGCCAATCCAGAATATTGTCAGCTTGTCACACCAGCACACTTTTGTGTCATCCAGTTCTTGCTTCATGAGGCTCTTCAGTCAACATTGTAAGCTATTAGGATAATTAATTTAGGGACAGATGCTGCCACTCTCAAGCAAACTGAGGAAAATTGTTCTCTTTGAGCAGCCACCTTGAAATCTGCATCTGGACCTTGACTGAAAATACAGTGGCCATGTCTATCCTTGCACTCATCTTTCAAAAGACGCATGCAAATGAGGTGCAGATTTACATATGTGGTGCCTTATTTGCATATTTTTCTTTTGAAAGAAAAAAAACGGTGTAGATGCCGCTCTTTCGAAAGTAAACCCCAACTTCCAAAGAGTCACGTCCACAGTGTTTTTCTTTTTTTGAAAGAAGCTCCTTCAGAAGAAGAATATGCAATTGAGGTGTCAGATACATAATTCTGCACCTCATTTGCATTTTCAATTTCCCTCATTTGCATGCCTCTTTGGGAAGAGGAATGCAAGTGTAGACACAGCCAATATACTTCATCAAACAAACATAATGCCGCAAACGCTGGCTGTATGCATTGTGTCTGTGTCTGCCACTGTTGCACTTTCTGTAGCCTTTTGTATAGTGGGGATTTTTAATACCAGTGTAACATTGTAAACCACAGTATACATGGCTCTCTTTCTGCCATTTTCTACACCAAGATGTTAAGTCTTATTCTGAGCAGGCTTAATTGAACTGAATATAACTTTCGAGGCCAGAGAGCTCGTAGGACTCCTCGCATGGTTAATGCCAGTGCATCTAAATTATGCTAGCAAACGTAACAGAATTGCTTCATAAAGGCAAAGAAGACTCAATAGGTCATGCAGCATGCAGGCTGTGTGGCTGTTTTAAATTTCTTGACCATTTTAGTCTTTATAATACTTGCTAGGGGTGTTTGAAAAATGTTTGCTTTCCCCAATTTTTTATCAGAAAATTAAAAACCTGAAATCTCTATTTAAATATCTGACTATTGATCAAAAGCTTATTTCCCCACAGATATATACATTTTTCAAAGATCTGTAATATATACACCAGCTTTGTGTTTCAGATTACAGCAGCATCAGGACTGCTGTGATATACACTAGCTTTACCTAGGCATCCAGGCAGAGAATTAACAAAAGATTACATTGCACTGACTATGCTCTTCTTTGGCTCCATAAAATCCCTTTTGCAATTTGCTATTTGGGTAAGGACTAGACAGAACTACTTTCCAATTACTATGCTCAAATTGCCATGGAAATATAGTATGTAGTATGGTTCACCTGTGGTGAGTTGCGTATCTATCCTACGGTTATACGCAATTTGCGTGTAATATGCAAAACTGCCCATGACAGTAGAGCCCACAGAACTCAGGGACAGAAAGAGAAACAGGATAAAAGCTGCTCCTAGATGACTCATGTATCTCTGAAATTTTTAATCATACAGAGCAGTGATCCAGATGTTAAATTTAGTCAAACAGTTACTACAATAAGATTAGTCTTGTGTAAAATTAACTCAGTATTTTATGAAAAGGTTAATACATGCATCAAGAATTTACATAGTTTTGTTATGAGTGTTGAATAAAAGATGCACAGCTTTTGTTCCTCCATGACTGAGGGGTTAGTTTATATTTTTAAACTTGTGCAGGATGTTGATGCTCATGAATAGCACTGTCAAGATTCATTCTCAACCATATGCAAGTTTAACTCTACTAAAGTTAACAATAAATTGCACATGCATAGTTCAGTCTTTATTCATTCAAATAATTAAAGTCCCTTGTACATCTTCAATAAAGCCATTGTATTGCATATTAACTCTATTATCTCTTGACTAATAAGGTACATCTTAACTGCTAGCTTTCAATGGCATGAAGAGTACGTAAAGTACATACTCATGTATTTTCCCCTGGCATGTCTAAATGAGGCACAGTTCAGGCAAGTCGAGTGTGGATGCTGGAAGGCTTTGGGTGTGTACACAGGTCTGTACCCTATGTGGCAATTTTCTTGGCCAAGCCATGCCTAACAAACTGCATTGCTACATTTAGCTCTGACGTGTCCTGCTGCAGGAGACCTGCTGATGCCTCTGTTTGGTGCCTCCCCAGTACCAGATCCTTTCACGGATGTGTAGCGGTACACTGCAAAGTACAGTGGTGGGGTCTGGTTGAACAGAGACCCTGGTGGCTCTGAACAGAACTGCTGACTGGGCATTAAAAGTCCAATTGGTAGTGCTGTGAAGCTAAGGAAGGCTCTTTGCCTGCCATGAGTTTGTATAACTCCCACAAGCAGTTGGCGTGCATGGCTCCTAGGTACAGAAGTGGCCACTGGGGCACTGTGTGTTGCCCCTGCCCTGAGTGATGGGTTTACACCTCCAATTAGCTTAACTGTATGGGTGGCACCTGTGGTCCAAGTCAGTGTGCAGAGCCCTCTGGCTGTCCCTATGCCTAGGGACGACAGGAGAGACATGACACTGCTTCCAGGTGCTGCATGGAGAAAGGCATAGAGCCAGCCCCAGCCCTGTTGTGCTGCAGACTAGGAGCCACCTGAGGTAAGCCATGCATCCCAAGCTTCCTCCCACATCCAAACTCTCCCCCAGAGCCTGCATCCCAGACCCCTGACCCAGCCCTGAGCCTTCTCCTGCTCTCTAAACCACTTGGCCCCAGTCCAGAGCCCACTCCTGGACCCCACTTGTCTTTTTCCAGCCCCACTCCACAGCCTGTAGTCCCAGCCCGGACATGTTCTGCATCCTGAACCCCTCATTTCAGGTCACACGCAGAGTCTGCACCCCCCGCTGGAGTCCTTACCCCCTCCTTCATTGTAACTCCCTGTCCCAACCTAGAGAAACTGAGTGACAGTGGGAAGAGAGTGAGTGATGGACAGAGGGTAAAAAATGAGCAGGGGATGTGTCCCAGGGGAAGGGATTAAGGCAAGGGTGTTCAGTTTTGTGCAGATAGAAAGTTGTGAACGCTATCAGAGGCTAAAATCAGTCTGCTTTTTATTGTGGCATATGGTAATGTCTACTACCTATGCTTTCTCTGTGCCCGCATTCATGATCTTCTCTTTGAATGATGCTGTGTATGCATTCCCTATTTCTTCCTTATCTAGGCTCACCACTTCTATTGGTTTCTTGAACTGTGTTTTCTACTTTCTCTTGAGTTTCATCCTGATGTTCACAATCACTAGACTGTGGTCTGAGTCTACATCTGCTCCTTGGAAAGTTCAGCAATCCTGTACTGATGTTACCCATCTTCTTGTCAAGATTATATCTAAAGAAATGCATTGGAGCGCAAGAAATACAGAACAATTGTCCTAACCAATCATTTAGGCAAGGTGCTGCAGATGATACTGATGGAGAGACTGAGATCACAGGCAGAATAACATCTAGTAGGTGAGCAAGCAGGATTCAGGAATGATAGAAGTACCATACAGAAGATATTGTTCCTAAGACTGATAGCAGAGAAAGCTCACTGAAAGAACAAGAACATCTACAACTGTTTCATCAATTTAGAGAGGGCATTTGACAGTATAGATCAGAAAATAACTTGGGCGGTGTTAGAGTCATGCGGAGTGGCTAGCAGACTGATACGGTTGTTGAAGAATATCAACAAGAATGCAAAGACAGCAATGAGAACATGTAAGGAGTTGGGAAGTTGATTTAGAATGAGGTCTGAGGCAAGAAGATCTGATATTGCCGAGTATCTTCATCACACACCTCAAGAGAGTGATGGATAAGATCAAGAAAAAGGTAGAAGTGATATTGGTATATGGGCTGAGAATTAACAACTTGAGGTTTGCAGACGATATTGTTATCATTGAGGAAGATGAAGAGAAACTAGTGAAAACGGTGCAGGTGCTAAACGAGGAAGGGAAGTGGTATGGACTCATTATGAACATTGAAAAAACAAAGACAATGCCCTGTGGAGGTAAGGAAATAGGGAGGAAGATCAGTGTAGACATGATCAAACTAGAGAGCATAGAGAAGTTCATGTATCTGGGGAGCAATATAACACATGATTTAGACTCTAAGAAGGAAATAGCAACTAGAATAGCGAAAGCAAGAGTGAATTTGAAGGCGATGGATAAGATCTGGAAAAGCAACGTGATTAGTTTAGGAATAAAGCTGAGTGTCTTGAAAACGTGTATATTCAGCAGCACGTTGTAAATATGTGCGACATGGATGATAATGAAAGATTTGAAAAGAAGGGCATTGACATTCAAGATGAGTTGCTATAAAAAGATCCTGAATATAGGATAGATGCAGAAGATCAGCAACAAGGAATTTTATAGCGATATATAGCCAAAAGAGAACCTACTGAAGAAGGTTATACAATGTAAGTTACAGCTATCCAGGCATCTCTGCAGAATGAATGATGAATGAAAAATCAAGACACTAATATCTGGCATAATAGACAGTTTGAATAGGAGAGGCAGTCTCCACAGAGAATGGGTAGATGATATAGTAAATTGGTGTGGAGCTAGTCTACAGAAACTAAGCTACTCTGCACTGGACAGGGAAAGATGGAAGGAAATAGTGAGGGAGGCATCAGACACCAACAAGCCCTGAGCCCATGGTTGTTGATGATGATAACCAGCTATGCTGCCAAAAGTGGTATACTGTTAGACTCCTCCAGCTGCTGGGAGAATCCACCCACAGTATGGGGATGAATGAGCCTCTACCTTGATGCATGGTCACAGGTTATTATACTGCATGGGTTGGAGGAGAACCACCAGCCTTTACTGGACTGGCTAAGTTCCCCAAGAGACATAGAGGCTCCCTGGAAACAGAATTCCACCACAGTGCCTTCTCAGCCCTGGGGTTATTGTGAAAATAGTGTATATTCTGCCTATTTGAACAGTTTGAAATTTGGATTCGGACATTTGTATATACCAACTTAGAAACCAGATAAAGAAGCATAAATGCAATCTGACACAATTGCCTCCACACACAATCTGGCCTTAGACTGCAAGGAATTGTAGGCAAAAGGAAGATGCTGATCACTAGTCTTACAGCCTCTGACATTAACTTGAACCAAGTTTGCATCATGTCCATAGTACACAAAATCTACACTAATTGGATCTTTATGTAAAATCCATAAATAGCCTAAATTAAACAAAAACTGATAGAATATGAGATAACGATATAGTATCTGAACACATCCTAATGAGTTTAAGTCCACAATGCTGTTTTAGTGGGGTTTTGTGTATCAATGTACATCAGTTTGTGTGTGAGAGTGTTTCTTTTTTAAATACCTCATCAAAACAACAAATCAAGTCTCAGAAGCTGACTGAATGAGTCTATGACAGACATATACTAAACAAGTTTCACTGGAGGACAGATGTTATGGAAGCTGAACATCAGATTATCTGCATAAATACTGTCAAATTTAAAAATGAAATTGTCAAGTGACTGAAGGATGGTTTTGAACTCCTTACAAACTGGAAAATTGAGCTCTGAAAATGTCAGTAAGCCATTCATCCATGAAAGGTATTAAGTAAAGGCAGAGATTTTATGTAGTGTTTTAAAACTAATTGTTACTGTGAGGGTTTTTTTAATATATAATGGTAATTATTTGATTTTGTGTGTTTAAAAAGTTACATTTCCATAAGTTATGGTTTAAGAAAGTCATTACAATGACCACTACTGCAAGCACAATTTTATTGTGGGGCCTGGCCTACGCTATGGCTTAATTTTGAAATAAGACCCCTATTTTGAAATAACAAGCAGAGTGTGCACATTGCCACACTTGTTAGTTTGAACTAATAGGCCACTTATTTCAAAACTCTTCCTGCTTTCCGTTAACAGTAATGCCTATTTTTGAAATAGTTATTTCAAAAGAGCAGTAGTTTGCACAGGTCATTGCTGTTAATTTAAAATAAGTGGCCTCCAGAGGCCTCCCACAGCCACAGAGCAGACTACACTAGACACAACAGGGATTTCTACTGCTCCACTCCTTCTGTGGAGCTGCAGAAGGGGAACAGGGCTTCTCGCACTTGGCCAGCCGCAATGACCTTGTGTTAGACACTAGCACCTGGGATCAGCATGACTGACCCCAGGGAACCCGCCAATCCCTTGGTGGCTGCCAGCTGTCCTGCAGCTCCCATGGCAGCCACAACCCAAGGACTCATAAGAGCCACAGCCTGGACTGGTGTAGAGATCCTGGACCTCACTGTGGTCTAGAGACAGGAGGCCAGCCTCCAGGATCTCCAAACTGAGAGGCACTATGCACAATGCAGTTGTCTCTGGCTGGATCGCTGTCAGACTGACCAACAAGGAGCATACCAGCACACTGAGCAGTGCCAGCTCAAGATTAAACAGCTGTAGAGGGCATAACACAAAGCCAGAGAGCAGAGCAGACACAATGGGGTGGCACCGCACACCTGTGGTTATTATGACCAGCTCAATGCCCTTCTGAGAGGTGAGCTGATCACCTCCTCCACTGTTGGTGTTGTGTCTGGCCAGGACATGCCCAGCATCAGTCTGCAGGAGGTAGCAGACAGTGATGATGATAAGGAAGCAACCAGCTGGGCAATCTTGCCCTCCCCCAGTCAGGAGCTGCTCCTGACTCTGAGCTGGTCCTCCCCTCCCAGGACATCTCCTAGACTTTCTCACTCCAAGGATCCAGGGCAAGTGGTGAGTTCCATAACTTCCCCTAGCCATAAGTGGGGGCAGGCAATGAGCCATGGGGACTGTGTGCTCCCTTCCCAGCCCACTTGGCCTGGGGAGTCACATGACAGCTCATCCATCCATTTGCACATGGAGTGCCAATCCAGCGCACTTGGCTCCCTCATACTCTCACACAGGAACCCCTCAGTCATTCTCAAGGGGTTCCTGATCGATCCTGTCCTCCACGGTAGGACGCTGTCCCACAATAAGCCACTACTGAGTAGTCTGGAGTTAGGAAACAATAGAGCACTGCCATTCATGTTCCAGGATAATAGTTGTATCATGTTCCAGGATAATAGCTCAGGTAGTATTTGCTCCTAATCAAGTTTGGTGATGTGAAGGTGACTGATTTTGTGCATGGGAACCTTCTGTGGGTAGGACAAGAAGGGGCAAGGAGGACAAGGAGGGGACCCTAGCAAACAGTATCTGCCACACACACACCTTCCCAAACATCCCTACGTTCAGTGGGCAGGATAGGAGTTGTCTCCCTGCAATATGGTGAGAGATACAGGTCCAGCCCTTCTGGAACACAGAAGGAGCTGAGCCACTCCATCCACCAACCCCCATAGGTGCCCGGACAACACCTTCTCATACCTTCTTGTCCTCAGGCTGTGGGTGTTGCAATGCTATCCTGGGACATCTGTGCTCCTGATGGCAAATGTCCACTGTCTAGACAACATGCAGCCTTGCCTGAATCATATCACTGTCACTGAAATCAAGGCCTGTGGTGTTGGCTTCACAATCAGGGCTGGACATCATACACAGTGTCACTTGTGATGACTCATCATAACCTTTCTTCACAGCTGGGCCAGCTGTGACCTCAGTGGGTCCCCCATGTGTCACACCATTGCCTGACTTTGAGGGATCCATGACCAAAAGTGCACCTGACATGACCTAATGCAGGAGCAGATGACCTGCTTGCAGTCCCCCTTTCAGGGAATTGAGGAGGGGAGCTGGGAGAGGACTGATAACTGGGATGAGAAGACAGCCACCTGGGACAAGTTGGTGTGCCAGCAAGATGCCATAGCCTCTTCCTAGAGTGCATTGATGGAGTGCCTCATGTCTTTTGTGGAGTAAACTACCAGCAGTAAGACCCCCAAGGCAGCCAATGGCTCCCAACATGCCAGGGCAGGCACCACTACCAGTCCCATCGTTAAGCCCTCCTCCCACCTTCCATTTGCTCCTTCCATTCCCTTTTCTGTTGTATGTCCCACCAATAAGGAGTCCTTTTGTTGCACATGTGCTGGCTTTATTGTATGTTCTGAAGGGCATGGGGTGAAAAGGGTGGGGGATGGTACACACACACAGAATGCAGGAGCACCTTGTGAAGTGACATAGGACTGAGTCTCAGAACTGGCCTAGCATGAAACCGTCCCTCAAGGCCTCTCTGATGAGCATGGCTGCTTGACGTGTTGTCTGCATAGCACTGGTGTCTAGCTGCTTGTGCTCTCTGGTCAGATCCTCAGTTTAAGCCCCCGACCCTGGCATAAATGCTTCTCCCTTGATTTTGGATATGTTGTGGAATACACAACAGCCCACCACCACAAAGGGGATGTTGTACTTGCTCAGGTGTAGGCAAGTGAGCAGATTCCTGAATCTCCCATTCAAGTGGCCGAACACACATTCCACCACCCTGTAGCACCTGCTCAGCCTGGTGCTAAAGTGCTCTTTCCTGGGGTACCAGCTGCCTGTGTAGGGCTTCACAAGCCAGAGGAGCAAGGTTAGGCTGTGTTGATCAAGATGATGCTAGGCATGTCCACCCCCCTGACTTTGATGGTGTGATCAGGGAAGAAGGTGACAGTATGCATCCTGTGGAAGAGGCAGGAGTTCCAGAAACGCAGATGGTGTGCATCTTTCCTGACCATCCAACATTGGTGTAGCATTCCTTGTGATCCACAAGGGCCTGAAGCACCATGTAGAGGTATCCCTTCTGTTGATGTAGTTTGCAGCCCTGTGGTCAGGAGCAAGGATGCAGATATGCATGCCATCTATAACCCTCCCACAACAGTGTCCTTGTTCCCCAGAATGACAACCCTCCACATCAGCATGTGATTGATGGCTTTGGCCACCTGCAGGAACATGACCCTGACTGTGGATTTCCCCACACTGAACTGGTCGCCAACTGCGTGGTAGCCATCTGTCATGGCCAGCTTCCACAAGGTGATGACCACAAGTGTCTGTCAGGTCTCATGTGAATGTCCTGTCACCTGGGGTCAGGGGCAAGCCATGCATAGAACTGCAGGAAGGTGGCCTTCCACATCTTGAATTTCTGCAGGCACTATTGATCATCCTGTACCTGCAGGATGACATGGTCTCACCAGTCTGAGCTCATCTAGCGCCTCCAGAAGCAGGGTTCCATAGTGTCCAGTGGATTGGGGAACATGATCAGCAGCAGGAGTGCCAGGACCTGAACGAGCAGGGCCTGCACACCCCGCTGAGAGACACAGGTCTCTCAATACTGCTTTGCAAAAACAGGTCTCAACACTACTTTGCAAAAGCTCTGTCTCCAAGCTATGAGTGCTGTGGTATCTCAAGGGCAACCACAGCACAGGATATCATGTGTCCATTGCATGCCTTTGATGTCCTGCAAGGGATGGGGTGAGAAGGTGGGGGCAGTGGCTTGTGAGACACAGGTGTAGATAGGAGCTCCTACAAGCATGCATTGCAGCTTGCCTGACCCAGCCACAGGAAGCATCTGTTCTCTGGGTCCCATCCCCAAAGTCCTTTAAGGGCCTTTAAGTCTGCAGCGGGCAGCATTCAGCATGGGCGTGCTATTTCAGAACAGTTCTGCCTTATTCTGATACTTACCTATAGTGTGGATGCTCTATTTCATTTTGTTATTTCTGGACTTGACTTTAGCTGTTTCAGAATAGCTTGCTAGTGAATGTGTTTCCAGGAATACGTTCAGAAAATTGAAATGTCTTGTTTTAGAAGAATACTATGTTTTCCATCTGAGTTACTCTGAATACAGTAAACACTTGATTTAACAGACTAATGGGGGAGGGAGGTGTCCATTAAACCGAAAGTCCATTAAACGTGAGGGTTTACTGACCACCCACCTTGACGAGGCAGCCTTAGCCCCAGCGCTGCCCACCTCCCCCCACACAAAAAGCCAGGTACTCAGAGCTGCTCTGCAGGGCTGGAAAGGTCCTGCCACCATTCAGGGCTGGCACTGCTGGAGCCCACCAGCACTCAGGGCTGGAGTGGCTGGTCCACTGCACCACTACAGGAGCAGCCACGTGCACCTCCCCCAGTGGTGAAGCACACACACAAGTGCCATCTGCCTGCATATGCACCCCACCCCTGGTGGAAGGAGCACATGACGACAGTCCAGGCCACAGTGGAGGGCTCAGCAGTGGTGGCAGGGGTAAGTCACTTTACTTTTTCTTGGGGGTGGGTGGGGACGTGTCTGGATTTAGGATTTTATGGGCCCCCAATTAAGCAGACTTAGGAAACAATGGTGGAGCTGGCAGACGTCTGTTTTCCCTCAAAATCTGCTAAACTGGGTCCGGAAGGTCTAGGGTTTACTGTAGGGCACTTACCAAACTGCATGGCCCAAGCAGACTGCACAAACCTCACATATTATTTGGCCACTTCAGGACCTTGTATGTCAGTTTGCCAAGGGTATTCCACAAGCAGAGTTTAGACAAATATGGTACCTACATTTGGTGATTAAACTATATTTGTAACAATGGTGGAAAAGAGCAGAAATGGTAAGGGACAGCAATTGCTCTAGGAAGATCCCCCAGTTTCTATCAGTGTGCTCCCTTTCTTAAAATTATTTAACCCATTTTCCTTCAATACACATAAGTTATTAAAAATGCTTAATTGTTACAAAGTAAGACTTTGGTGTAAGGAGTGTCCTTTTCTGACAAATATCCGTCTTGTTATTCTACAGTATCCTGGGGTCTGGATGATAATGATGAATTCTGTGATTCTAGGGGTATCTTCCCTCCAATGCAGCTTCTGACAATCTCTGGACTGTGTATTAAAATCTTCAAGATCATTTCTTCCTATTGGCTATAAATCTATATTGGTGGAAATGACATTCAAAAAGTCAGGAATTATATATAACACACACACAAAACCACTATGTGAAAGTTGTCTTTTATTCAAAGAAAACACCTTTAAATTTGTTCCTGCCCCCGCCGAGAATTTCACAAGAATGCTCTATGTTTCTAACCTAAATGAGTGGTTTTCATGTTCTCCAGTCTGTTTAGAAAAAAAAAGAACATGGAAAAGAACTGAGAAATGTTAGCTTTCAAGTCTTCATTACAATTATCCTATTTCTGGATTTACTACCTAAATACAGCATTTTTGAACAATTGGAAGTTTAAATAAAATCATAAAATGTTGGGAATAAGGTAATCTCATCTAGATAGAGGAGCTGTTTTCCACTTAACTTGACTGAAATAGCCAGTGTATTTTTCAGTTTGCATCCTTTCCTTTTACAATTATTTTCTTTCTGAGATGAAAGACCCAAGAAGTAAATCAAGATCTGTGTGAAGGTAGATCTTCTACTATAGCAGGTTCAACTTATCTCTTATTAGTTTCTTGGCTTCTCTTGCCAAATACTATTACAACCTGACTTGCCTGTGTTAAACTTTATGATTTCTGTAGAATGTAGAAATTTAATATTTGTAACAAATAAGACTCTCCTCCATTTCATATGGAATACTGTAAGGAAAAGGACAACAAAGCAGTTGTTGACTTCAGGTTGAACCCTCTCTAGTTCAGCATCCTCAGGACCTGACTGATGACAGACAAGAGACTTTGCTGGATGATAGGAGGTCAATATTTTCTAGCACATTACCAACACTTCCACTGCTTACTGGGCTCTTAGAAGATATTTTGGGGTAAATTACAGCTAAATAACATGACAGAACTCTGAGAACCAAGACTGGTGGCTGTAAACAAACTTTACGGGATCACTGGAAACTTGGCCACACTCATGATAAGTGGTCACCTGGCTAACTAAAATCATGTCAGTTTACAGAGTCTGCCAGATGGGGAAGTTCTGGATTAGAGCAATTCACCTGTATTTCCAAGGACCTCTGATAAAACTTCTTCATAAAAGGGTATGGAAGCAATATTCTTACCAACAACAATGCAAAAACCCTATGAACAGATGGTCTATTTATACCCACTTTTTCCTCGTGATTACTCATATTAGCAAGACATGATTTGCTTCTATAGTGTTTATATTGCTCCCCTGATTTAGTGAGCGTCAAGCACTATAGGATTCAATATGCTTGGTAAAGAATTATTGGGTTGGATAGACCAGAAAGAAGAGCATTTTATATTGGGGTAATGTAAACAATTCACTTCACTTCCTGACATGCTGTTTCAATACAGTAAACCCTCGAGAAGCGCAGTTTCAATTTGGGCTTAACTCACATTAACACAAGTTAAGTGCAAATTGAAAATGCCCAGCCCAGTAGGCACACAGCTGCTTGTGGTACAGTTTCCTCCCAGCTGGGAGAAAATGTGCCACAAGCCTCTGTCTGTGCGATGGGCTCTCCACCTAGGGAGCCCTGTGCACAGACTGCTGCTTGCAGTGTGGTTTCTCCCAGCTAGGAGGAACCATGTTACAAGCAGCTGTGTGCCCCAGGTGGGAGAAGCCAGGGACCACTTGGCTGCCCCCCCACCCACTTCTCCTAGCTGCCCACTTCTCCAGGCTGGGGAATTCCAGGGGTCTCCCCAACCACGCCAATTTATGCGAAATTCAGTGTATGTGGAGGTTGCCTAGGACACCACCACCATGTACATTGAGGGATTACTGTCATGGGAATTACTAACTGGCACAGAGTACAAATGAGCATTAATCCAAGCAGTGTTCTTCCTGGTCTACTGTCAAAGTAAACAGGCCATCAGACTGCCCAAAAATATTTACTTAACACCACACGAATTTATACACATCAACAAGGCACCAATGAGAGACTTAAAGTTCTCTGGAAAGCTGTGTCTACACGTGCATGCTACTTCGAAGTAGCGGCACTAACTTCGAAATAGCACCCGTCGTGGCTACACGCGTCGAGCGCTATTTCAAAGTTAACTTCGACGTTAGGCAGCGAGACGTCGAAGTCGCTAACCTCATGAGGGGATCGGAATAGCGTCCTACTTCGACGTTCATCGTCGAAGTAGGGACCGTGTAGACGATCCGCGTCCCGCAACGTCGAAATTGGCGGGTCCTCCATGGCGGCCATCAGCTGGGGGGTTGAGAGATGCTCTCTCTCCAGCCCCTGCGGGGCTCTATGGTCACCGTGGGCAGCAGCCCTTAGCCCAGGGTTTCTGGCTGCTGCTGCGGCAGCTGGGGATCCATGCTGCAGGCACAGGGTCTGCAACCAGTTGTCGGCTCTGTGGATCCTGTGCTGTTTAGTGCAAGTGTGTCTGGGAGGGGCCCTTTAAGGGAGCGGCTTGCTGTTGAGTCCACCCTGTGACCTTGTCTGCAGCTGTGCCTGACACCCTTATTTCGATGTGTGCTACTTTGGCGTGTAGACGTACCCTCGCAGCGCCTATTTCGATGTGGTGCCGTACAACGTCGAAGTTGAACATCGACGTTGCCAGCCCTGGAGGACGTGTAGACGTTATTCATCGAAATAGCCTATTTCGATGTTGATGTTGGCTTCACGTGTAGACGTAGCCGAAGTGTAAGAAAAGCAATCAAGGAAGGGATTCAACCAATAAATGACATCCCTAAGGCTCAGGATCCAATAATTCCTTTTCTATGACTGTTTGAATTCCCACTTGAGGGTATAATGTTGGTAACATATGTATTTAAAAATCAATCTGTCATCTACAATCCCACTTACCTGTATTTCTGGTAAGGAAAGGAGATCCATTAACTGTGAACTCCTTGGGAAAATTAAAAAACAAAACAAAAAAAAAACAGCATTTGAAAACAAGTGATTAATTCTGCAGGCTTATTTTATAAGAAAACTAATCCCACTTGCAAAAGACTGACTCACGCAGCCACTTGTCTGGCTCATTCTCCTAAGGGGTGCTCCGAAATCACTGCACTGTGTATTACAATGCCTACAGCATTATATGTTGGTAAGGTTCCTTTGCAACTAACTACCAATGTTCTCAGGTCCAGTGGTAAAGACAACATACCGAGAGTCTCATACAAAATACCTACAACTCTTCTCTTCCCAGAAAAATGACAACATTATTTTGTATCTATCATGTTTAAATAAAATTTGTCTAAGGCAATGACACATAACAACTATGTCAAGTCTTTAGTCTGGAGGGAAAAAGAGCAGGGGGGAGGGGACAGGGGGGCATTTAAACAAATTTGTCAGTGAATGATATAACACCACATAATGTATAACTCTGCAGGCTTATTTTATAAGAAAAATAATCCCACTTGTGAAAGACTGACTCACGCAGCCACTTGTCTGGCTCATTCTCCTAAGGGGTGCTCTGAAATCAGTGCACTGTGCATTACAATGCCTACAGCATTATCTGTTGGGGGGGCATTTAAACAAATATCTCAATAAATAATATAACACCACATAATGCGATTACATTGGCCCAGCACATCCCCTGTTGCAGAGGTATCTATAGGTGGAAGCTGCATACTAAAGAGTTCCTCAAGGAGTTCTCAAAGGTCACTGAATGCAGCTGTTCCTTTCCAGGTCTTTCCCAAAGACCCTCCTTCAAGGCTCAGAGATACTCAGTAGAAAAGCAAATGGTAGAGCAGAATCTTTTTCCAGGTAATTCATATGAAATATTACAACTAAAGAGCTATGAAGAGACTGACTTTTTATTACTGTGGCCCTACTGTTAAGTGACCATACTGTTACTGTTGGTGTCTGAATTCAGTTAATTAATCATGCCACCTGGTCAAAATCACCTTTTTTTAACTCTTGTAGGACTTCATGTTGTGCATATATATTTTAGCAGCATAGTTTCACATTTAATGCATTGCAGCGTTATTGAATCTGTCCATTGAGCACCTCTTTTAAGACTATAAGCCAGGAGCTCTTCAGTAGACAAGCTACATACCTGACAGATGTCTGCTAGTGCATGTGATCAGTTTAACCCAAGCACAAAGAGACATATGTTCTTATGCAGATTTCCAGCACATCTTTCACTTGTCAGCTAAGTACCTTGTTAAGAAAATGGACTGACATTTCCACTCAGCAGTTCTATGGCGATCAAATTGTTGAATTACTTCGTCTAGCAGTGTGACACATCCTTCAAGTCCAGATGGAATGCATTGTAGGTATCAAATGCCCCAAGGCCTGCCTGCAAAACAATGTGGGGATTTTACCCTGCTGTTTCTTTTCTGTGTGACTTAATGCTGGTCAACGGCAGCAACATCAACACCCTGATCACCATTGGAATACCCTGGAGTAAACATGAGGCTAAAATGATAGATTTATAGTTCTCCCACCCCAATCTAATTGACCTATTAGCCTAGAAAGTAGAAAAGTCACAAGAGGAAAGCACCACAGTAGGGCTGAGTGTGCTCAGTTGGCTTTTGAGAGAAAGAAGGTATCTCCCCTCTCCAAGGATGAGTGAGGTAAGTACAGTTTGTGGCATGGTCAGCCTCACTCCTGGGACCCAGCCTCTTATTCAGCTCACAGTCCCACATGTAGCTAATGCTCCACATCTTCTAGCTATGGTTTGCCCCTATGTCCCAGGGTGGAAGGGGTCTGGGCCCCCTAGCTGAGGAGTCCAAACACTCCCTGTGAGAAAGCTTCACCTCCCCCACTACCTTCTGACAATGCTGATGTTCTATTTCTGCTAACTCTCTCTCTCACCACCACTTCCTCCTCTCACGCCTCGTCCACTCTCCTCCCCTTTGCCCAGCAGGAGAGGCCTTCTGAACAGTCCCATGGCAGCCTCAGGTGAGCTCAGCTTGCCCTAATTGGTTGATAGCAGCCCCTCCTTGGCTGCTTCCTCAAGTCAGCTGCTCCTCAGTGCCATGAAGTGGTCCTCTGTTAATTTAGCCATGCCATTCTCTCCCACTTCTCAACTAGTCCTCAGGTCTGACCCTGTCACAGCTTGTAATTACTGAGCTACAACAGTCAGTAAAGGTGACCCAAAAATAGCATCCACAATGTAAACATAGCCTTGTATGTGCAAACATGTACGCTGGTTCAAGGAGGATTTAATGAGCTGGCCTGTAGACAGGGGCCTCAGTGATGTTTTCCCCTGGTCCTTGGCAGCAGTGTAAAGCTTGGAGGCAGGTCCCTTGATCTAGTGTAAAAGGAAGAAGATAGGTTCAAAGAGTTAGTAACCCTATAGAAGAAAGAGCTCTTCCATGGAAGAAAATGAATCCTGGGGCTCTGAGAAAAACAAAATACACAACCACCCCTTATTTCACTGATTTGCCCCTTATGGTAATCACCCACCTCTTATTCTAAGATGTATTTAAAGCAGTAATAAACCCCACTTATGTTAAAATGTAGGACAATGGTATTGTAAACTTGAGGGCAATAAAAATGTACATTTGGAAAAATATACATGATACTCCACTGGAAAAGGTTTTTGGAAGATGTCTTTTAAAATAAAGATTGTCCCTTATGTTTCATTCAACAAGAGGATCATGCTACCTGGAAGAGAGAAGGACATTTCTGTTGCCTTAATTTACAATAGAGAGGCCACTCAGGGTTACACTAGTATGGACTGTGGATTTATTGACCAAGGAATTAAACATGCCGAAGAAGGAGCCATCTCTCTCTTCTGTCTCTCTCTCTCTCTCTCTCTCTCTCGCTCACATACACACAAATTCTCGGTCCTCATGCACTTACATACTTACACAGGCATATGGGTTTCAGAAGGAGCCAAGGTATGTTGGTCCTGAAGGATAACGGAGAAAGAACCATTCTACTCTATATACTATCAAAACAAAAAAGCAGTCAAATAGCACTTTAAAGACTAACAAAATAGTTTATTAGGTGAGCTTTCACGGGACAGACCCACTTCTTCAGACCATAGCCATACCAGAACAGACTCAATATTTAAGGCACAGAGAACCAAAAACAGTAATCAAGGCAGACAAATCAGAAAAAAAATGTTCAAGGTGAGCAAATCAGAGAGTAGAAGGGTAAAAGCGGGGAGGGTGTCAAGAATTAGATTAAGCCAAGTATGTAAACGAGCCCCTATAGTGACTCAGAAAATTCCCATCCAGGTTCAAACCACTTGTTAATGTGCTGAATTTGAATATAAAAGACAGCTCAGCAGTCTCCCTTTCAAGAGTGGTGTGAAATTTTTTTTTCAGTAACACTCAAACTCTTCAGTAATTAACAGAATGGCCCACTCCATTAAAATGTTGACTAACCAGTTTGTGGATCTGGAGTGTTTTTATGTCTGTTTTGTGCCTTTGTCTAAGGGAGTTTGAAGTCTATCCAATGTACAAAGCATCTGGGCATTGTTGGCACATGAGAATGTGCCTGTGATTCTGTGAACAACCTGGTTAGGTCCAGTGATGGTATTATACCCAAAATGATAGGGCGTCCGGGGTTTCCAGGTTTGTGGGTTTTGGAAAGTAAATAGAATAATCCAGGCTCGGACTCAGATGGTGTGTCTGAGTGAATAAGGTCCCTAGTAGCAGCAGGGAGTTCCTTAAGTAGTTGTTTTAATTTCCTTTGGAATTCCAAAGTGGGATCAGCGGAGAGAGGTCTGTAAAATGTGGTGTTGGAGAGTTGTCTGGCAGCCTTCTGTTCATAGTCTGACTTATTCATGATGACAACAGCACCTCCTTTGTCAGCTGGTTTGATTATAATGTCTGGGTTATTTTTGAGACTGTGGACAGCATAGCATTCAGCATAGTTGAGATTGTGTCTCATTTGGCATTGTTTGTGTATAATGTCAGCCTGAGCACAGTTGTGGAAGCACTGTATGTAGAAATCCAGACTTTCACTATGAACCTCAGGGGAAAGCCACATAGAGTTTTTCTTCTTTTGTTGGTGGGGGGGTGGGGTTGAGAGAGTCAGACTGTTGTTCATAGGTTTGCTGGAAAAATTCCTTTAGATGGAGGCGGAGAAAGATAAGAAAAGAGAGATAAGATAAGATAAGAGATAAGATAAGAGAGACTCTTCTACTGGGCTGAGTTGGTAGCTGGAAAGGTTAACAATATTGTTAGTTGAGCTGTCATTATTGTGGTTGAAGTATCCTGAGATATGAAGTAATGTAGAAAATGTATTCTCTTTTCTTTTTTGAAGGAAGTGTAAGTGTGTTTTATAAATTTCTTGTCTAGCACGGGTAAATCCTCGTTCTGTGGGAGTCTTGCGTGGATGCCTGATTGTTGATGATAATTTCAAGTTCAGAAAGTTCATTTTTAATCATCTTTTGTTTACTGTAAAGGATTTTGATCAAGTGGTTCCTCAGTTTCTTAGAGAGTGTGTTGCATAGATGCTTGCTGTAGTTGGTGTAGTACATTGATTGCAATGGGTTTCTCACTGTCAGTCACTTGGGTACAATGTCCATTTTCTTGCGTTTGGAGAGGAAGATGATGTCTGTCTGGATCTGGACAAGTTTTTTTAATATAGTTGATGGATCTCCATTCCAAATGGCTGAATGTAGTGCCTTGCATGTTGCTGGTCATGGTCAGAGAACTGGTGGGGGGAAAAAAAGAGCTGCAGGAAGGCAAGAGGAAAAAAGAGTACTATTGCTACGTGCTCTCTCCTTTTATTGCCTCCATACCACCCCCACCCCCCGTGACTCACCCACATTCGCCATCAAGGGGCATGCCCCGGCTTCCCTTGATGCCAAAAAGATGACTCAGACTTGCAGGTTCTAAGCCCAAACAATCAATAACGTTCACTCGCACACACATTCGTAACTGACGGGAGAACTGCAGTCCAGAACAAGTTACAAGCAGAGTGGATGGAAGTCACAAAAGATTACAAAGTTGCACGGCTCAATCATGAAGCTTACAGTCAAAACAAAAAAGCAGTAATATGGTATATAGACTAGCACCGCTTTCTCTCTGTTACTAATCAAGCTTACAGTAAAGCAAAATTGCAATGTTTTACAATGACTACAGAGTTGCAAGGTCTAAGATTACAACTAGTTGCAGAGTTTAAAAGAGAATGCAGGAGAAACAATTATAAAGCCTCAGGGAATCATTCACAAATTATCAGTAATGAAATGTCTTAGAAGACAACTGCCCCTACCCCTGCACCAGGAAAGCAATCAGCAGGAGGTTTTAATCAGTCTCTAATCACATGTTGCAGGACCTTACAGTTTTGGGTATTTCCAGAAAATCTGTATGTAAAATAAATAGCTTGGGCCAAGGCTTTTTTGCAACATCTTCAGCAAAAGCTACAGACTGTTCCTACATTTAATAAATGGGAAATTCCACGTTGTGTCACTGTAATGATAATGTGGGTTACTAGAGATATGTGAGTCTGTCTCACTCTCTCCTCTGACTGGAGTCAATAAACTATGGGATACGTAAGAGACTTTCCAGGAAAACCTGGGGAAAAGAGAAGACCTAGAAGTATGCAGGGAGTTTTGGTTTTTGATTTACAGTGTAGTGGAAGTGGTCGGACTGGGTATTACAAGCCAGTACTGACTGTAAGCAATTTGCCTTCACCAAAAAGAGATCTGCAAAACCAATATTCTTTCATGCTTCCTCTTCTTAGATATTACACTTAGTTTTGAAAGTCCAATAATTGTAGGACTACACAATAATCTGTAAAAGTTGATTTTATTGAAAGTGTTTGTAGCTACAAATACTAAGGTTTGATTTTTAGTTACTCCATTACTCTGGGCTTAACCCTATTTCATTCTTTCAATGAATATATAAGATAACATGGGAAGAAAAAAGACCACAGATAAGACCACAGCTCAGGCAATATTGGACTAATGCTTCCTGAGCTAAGGATTTTTTTAAAGTGGGCTATAAATGTATCTCTATTGCCTGGGTATGTACGTAACCACTGGTGTAAAGCACGAGCTGACACTGCAGCAAAATGAGACATGACCTAGGCAGTCAGGAAAAAAAAAGTTCAGGGCTGCAGTGGTACTTGTATACAACAAAATTAATTTCTTCTGGGAAATAGTTTTACATGATATATTTATGTATAGTACATCTCCACCAACTTTTCCAAAAATATGTTAAAGGGACTATGAAATGGCATAAGATGGGTAACAAAGTATATTCATAAACAAAAGAAATAGTGAGAAAGAAATTGAAATAAATGTTATGGAATCACTGTGTTGCTTTGAAAGATATTTATTTACACTCTATGAAGGAATGATGAACGCCATTCTCATAGATGTGTACAGTTAACATAAAGTATAACCCAAATTCAGGACATTTGAGAGTCACCAGAGTGGAACTGAAAGTCTCTGTGCCTAAGGATGAATGGACATAAATCTGACAGCTGGAATTGGAGTACACATAAACCTGTAGGGGAAGACTTCAACTTCCCTGGACATTCAGCAATGGATTTAAAAGTAACCTTTCTTCTGCAAAAGGATTTTATCACAAGATTACAGAGGGAGAGATCTGAATCAGAATTTATTTGCAAATTTGATACATTTAAACTAGGTCTTAACAGAAATCTCAACTATTTTATGGATTACAACCATAATTTCCCCACCATAGTTTGCAAATTTCCACATATTTGCAGGAATGGGACACATCCACTTAATTTGCTTCATCACCTTTTCCTATTAGTGTTGGGTAACCCTTTTTTCTGCCCTCCTTCCTTACCCTCCTCCCCCTCTACATAAACTCTAGATTCTATTTGTCTGTTCCAATCATCTGAAGAAGTGGGTCTTACTCATGAAACTCAGGACCTAGTAACTGTGTTAGTCAGGCTACACCAGCAGCTACAGGATTCCTTACATGTGAAAGGACCTTTGGTTTTCATACTACCCCTAGATGGCAGTACTGACTTTGAAAAAGGAAAGACAGACAATACCACAGTTCATTTTCCTGTTATGGTAGAGCAACACAGAAAGCTGCAGTTCAGATTGTCTGACTGTAAATTAAATTCATGCTCTTCATCCAAGCACTATGGAAAGTATTGTAGGATAAGGGAAAGAGTAGGTATAGTAACTATTTTTAATATTAAACATCGAATTACACTCATGTTTAAGAACCATTTGAGCAAACATCATTAAGAATGCATTTACTTTCCCATTCCTTTTTCACATCTTTAGAATACTTTCTGCCTGTATTATATGCATTACTGAAGATGAAAATAGCTCATTTTATAGTCCAGTAATACAAAAGATGGCACTAATCTTTTCTGGATCATCTTAGCAGGCTCCAAACCCAAAACTGTATTACATCTTTCCTGGCATATCAGAAATACTGCGTAACAGATTCTGGGCCATAGATTAAAATCTTAGCATTCAGCATATGGGAGGTCTCAGTCGAAGCGGTGACGTGTCATGCACTTGGGGAAACTGAGGCACAAACAAAAATTTTGGAAAAATGAAAATTTTTCAAATAGTACCGCTTCAGGGCACCCCGTTAAGGCTACAGAGAGCGTTAAGTGAGTGCCCCCAGAGTTTTACCCCACCACTCTGGCCGGTGTACACGGTGGCCAATCGCAGTGGGGTTTACATGTGTGTGATCAGGTGCTGCAAAGCAGAAATCTCCCCTGAAAGAAGAAGGCCAAGGCTTTTTAAAGTTAAAACTCAAAACTAGTTTATTTAAGGAAAAACAAATGAAGGAATAATAACCAATTAGTCTAAATCTACAAACTAAACTATTCCCTCACAACACTAGATTAGCACAGGGATTTATTTTTCAAAACCAGAGCCTTTGAACTGTGTTAGTGCTGCAACAGGCAGCAACTCTATTTAACCCCTTCTACTTACGAAATATCCCGGGGCTAACTTTGCTTTCTTTGTCGTGTGCTGAAAAGGAAGATGATTAAAGTACAGAGCTTTAATTACAATATCCTGATGTGGAATGTTATCCCCTGCAAGCAGGTTCCGGGAAAGCACATGGCTCGCAACCCAGTATTCTGGAGTTTGCCCTCTGGGGGTTTTCTCCAGTCGCTCGACCTCCCTCTCGATAAAGTGGGGAGCAGGTCTTAATTTTTTTGGAGCTTAAAGCTCTCAGTTTTATTTTCTGGGGTTTTCCTATTTAAAGGTTTTCCCCAGTAGCTGGGTTGCCTTTTGTGGCAGAGCCCTATTTATTTAAAGTGGAGTTTTCCCTCTGGGGGTTTTCTCCTATTTTGTTATTTACCCTTAAAGGGTTAAATTGTATAGTTAAATTCTATTCCGGAGTTTGCCCTCTGAGGGTTTTCTCCGGTCGCTCAACCTCTCTTGGAAGAGGGGGAAGCAGAACTTATTTAATAATATTATGAGCTCTGTTTAATTCAGCATTTATTATATTCCCTTAAAGGGATAATACAATACATCACAAATACAATACAATACCATTAAATCCTATATTCTAGTCTTCTGTGTTGTATGTGTAGTTCTCTGGCTAGCTTTTAAAATCTAGCCTCCTGTGCTTTACACTAAATCTAGTGAGCTTGGGTTCCACAATACAAGCCGCAAGGTGTGGAATCTGGGGAGGTCCCAGTCCACTAGCTAAATATATTACTGTCTCTTTAAATCTATGACTATATGATATTCTGCTATACAAATATTTAGCACATATACAGCATGCGAAAATACAACAAAAACAATACAGAATACACATTATCTTGCTCATTTTCTATAATAACTTAACTACTTCTATTTCTAAACCAATCTCTTTATACCTCTCTTTTCCCACTCTGTGTCCGGGCGCCAGGCCCGCAGGTCTCTTGACACGAGAGCTGAGAAAGTATGACCAGCGCAGGCGTGCTTATGGTGCCATGCAAGGCTGGATAGAAAGAGAAGAGGATGGAAAAAATAACAGGAGGAAAAAAAGACCGACTTGGTTGACAAAAAACCCTCCTGTAGTAGACGGCCTTAGTTCCCTTCACCGGCCACAGGCGATGGTCAGTGGGGGGAAGGGCAGGACCGCTGCTGCGGTTTGTCCCCATGCAGGGCACGCGCTTGTGAGGTGGTGGCCCCTGCCAGGACAAACCCTCCGGTTAAAAGCACCGGAGCCTTCTAGGCTAGTGACAGGCTGGAGCTCTTCCATGTGTCCTCTTCTGGTCTTCGGCGTCCCGCGGCGGCTGGGGAGCGATGATTGACACGCCGCTTGTCACCTTTTTTTCTTCGGCCTTCAAGTGATTTCAGCTCTTTATCTCAGTCCTTTTTCTTCGACCGGTCCGGTCCGCTGCTCCGTCGCAACTCCCCCGCAACTGACTGCCCCCGGGGTCCGCTCTCAAATTTATAGAGCTACTACGGACCTGGTTGAAAACCTCAACCTGTCAGGTCCGCATCCTGCTTGCCCCGGCAACCAGGTAACATTCCCTAATGTTTATTTATTAAGCATCCTAAATCTACCTATCAGCTTGTAGAATTTTAAACTCTAACTCATTAATATTAATGAGGCTTATGAATATTTATGTTAACTGACCTTTCCTAACGGTCACCTTATATACTTTGTATTATGTATTCCTATACAATGTTTTAAAACAACTTTATGAAGTAAATCTTCTATAAATTTTGTATAATTTTAATGGGGTTTGATGGGGAATAAAGTCACCACTAATAACAGTGTAGATTTTTATTTTAAATCCTTGGTTCCTAAGGCTATTTGGTTAAGATGCGGGGAGAGCCACACAGACACCGCAGCCCATGGCCAGGGATATATCAATCACCTCAGAGTGAGGATTTTTCAACAGGAGGGAGTGCACCATCATGGTAATGCATCATTTATTTCAGGTAGCTTTTTGATGCTTTTGTTCAGCAAAGCACTTGAACGAATACCTAACTTTAAGCTTTTGGATAAGTGCTTTGCTGAAATGGAGACCTCAAAGCTAAGTGCATGCTCAAATGCTTACACTGAATAAGATCCTAATTAGATGTTCTTCCAAATATATTTCATTAAGTTCTCCCACCTACACTTCCTTACATTCATGAAGTGAAATCCTATACATGTTGCAATCAATGACAGTAATCTTATTAATTTCAACAGAGCCAGGATTTCCCCTGTGAGGTTTAAACTTCTCTCCTTCCTGGAAAATATATCCTGTTTTGCAGGTTTAATACATTAGCTTGCTGTTTAAAACCCAAAACACTTCTTGGCTGCAGGAGAGATGGAATTATGTAAGTATTCATGGTGACCTTTTATGAGATGTTTCAAAACAGCGGAAATGTAGCACTTTAAAGACTAACAAAATGATTTATTCAGTGATGAGCTTTTGTGGGACAGACCCACTTCATCAGATCAATTTCATTTCCAGTACAGACTGACATTTACAAGTACAGAGGACCAAACAAATATTTGCAATAAAAGCTGTCAAATCAAGTACTTAGGACTGAAGTAGGTGGCAGAGGGATGGGGGATGTTGAGATGCCTGAGATAATTACAAGCATCAAAGAAAGGGAAACAGTCCTTGTAGTGTGTGAGGTAATTGATGTCTCTGCTCATACTACACGTTAATGTGTCGAATTTGAATATGAATTCCAATTCACAACTTTCTCCCTGTAATCTGTTTTTAAATTCTTTTTGTCACAAATTCTCAGGTCCTTAACAGAATGGCCCACTCAGTCGAAGTGTTCAGTGACCAGCTTATGTGGATTGAGCTTCTTGATGTCTGCTCTATGTCCATTTATTCTTTGGCGAAGGTTTTGCCCAGTCTGTCCAATGTACATAGTGGCTGGGCATTGTTGGCACATAATGGCATATATAATGTTCCTCAAAGTGCACAAGAATGCGCCTTTGATCTTTTAACTAACATGGGTAGGTCCTGTGATGATATCCCCAGAATAAATTTGTGGACAAAGTTGGCAGCAGGGTTTTTGCAAGGAGAAGTATTAGTATTACTGTGGTGTAGCCTGTGATTGCTAGAGAAACTCTTTCTTAGGTTAGGAGGTTGTCTATAGGAAAGGACACATTAACGTGTGGTATGAACAGAGACATCAGTTACCTCACACATTACAAGGACTGCTTCCCTTCCTTTGATGGTCGTATTTATCTCAGGCAGGACACTTAACATCCCTCATCCCTCTACCACCTACTTAAGTCCTATGTACTTGATTTGTCAGTTTTTATTGCTTTTTTTTCTTTCTTTTTTTTTTTTTTTTTTTGGTCCTCTGTACTTATAAATGTCAGTCTGCATTGGAAATGAGATTGATCTGATGAAGCTGGTCTGTCCCACGAAAGTTCGTCACTGAATAAATCATTTTGTTAGTCTTTAAAGTGCTACATTTCTGCTGCTTTGTTTTGTTGGAGTACAGACTAACATGGCTACCCCTCTGTTACTTTTATAAGATGATTATGCCTTTGCAGGTTAAAACGCCCAAATCCAGCATTCTCTTGTCCAGAACCATTCATCATCATCAGGACCATGGATCTTGCAGGACTAGAGAGTCCTGGGGCTGGGAGAAGGAGGTGCCGGCCAGGCCAGCAGCAGAAGTCCAGGACAGGGCAGCCACAGCTAGTCTGGCAGAAAGGTGGGGTGGTGGGAAGAGGCAGCAGCAGCCAAGGAGCAGGGCCTGGGAAGGTAAGCTGGCAGCTGAGGCTGGAGCAGCACCTCATGGTGGCTCATCTCTGGGCCATGTGGGAACCTGCGGCCAGGGCTCCACAGAAATCCATGACCTGGGAAGCCATGGCTGGAGAGTGGATGCTGGGGCCAACAGCTGGTGGCTGGAAAGCCTGTGGGAGACAGAGAGAGGGTTGGGAATCCATGGGCAGGGAGCCCAGGAGCAGGGGCTGAGGCCAGCGGAGGGGCAGAATTGACCACGCAAAATCCCTCATCCAGAACAGCTCTTGTCTCAAGAATGCTGGACCAGGGAATTTGAACCTGTACTAATAATTACGAAGTGGAACAATTTATGTGAACAGCAGGTTAAACTAATAGATTCCATTGATGTCTTTTTTCTAGACAGCATATTAGACAAGATATACAGATCTGCCTTTGACAGAAGATTCTCCAAAGAGGCATCATTTACTGTAAATCAGAAACTGTTAGCAACAGACATAAGTTATGTATATTCCACCCTCTAAACAGAAGTAACTGAGATGACATATCCATCTGTGATGGATATCATTTTGCTTAGTTGAAGAAAACTGTTCCAATTTGTTTCAATTTAGCAGATTTCTCTACTGCCATTTCCAGACCCAGTGAATTTAAAGTGAAATGGTGTCAGAGCCATTAAGGGAAAACCATAAGTCAGCTCAGGTTTGCTCAGATATCAGTTCCCATATACCTACAAGTTAAAAATGATGGAAAAATGGTCCAAGTTTTGAGCTTGTGCCCAGAGTTTCACACAGCACTCAGCAGCTGTCATTTCTTTGTGGCAGCTTTGCAGGCAACTCATTTCCAACTAGAATGCCTAAACGTAACTTTAGGTAAGTTAGGTGTACTCCAGGGTGGGAAATAACTCTTTATGGGGGGCCACTCCAAGGATTTGGTAAATGGTTAAGGGCCACACTCTTCCATGATATTAATGAAGGAGGTATGGGATCTGGGGTGGAGGTTGGGTGCATATGAGACTTGGGGCAGGAGAGGATGTGGGGTCTGTGAAGTTATGGGGGCAGGAGTGAGGGTGCAGAGGGTTTCAGTTAGGTGGGGGCATAGAGAGAAGGGGACAGAGGACTGGGGCAGTGTGAAGGGCTAGGGCGTCTCAGGCAGGCTCCTGCTTTGCCCTGCCTCCGGCAGGCCACTCAAACCAGGATGCTGTAGGGACCCTGTATGGCTCTGAGCACCTTGAGATTGGGATGGGGGAGGGAGGAATTTGCATACTACTTGCTCTGCAAACAAACAGCTTCGATTCACTGGTTTCTGGCCAATGGGAGCTGCAAATTTTGCTGGAGGGGCAGCATGAGAAGCCTCTCCCTTCCCCTGAAGCTTGTGGTGACACTCTGACTCACAGCTGGCTGTTCTGAGTGGCATGTAGGGGGTGGGACAGGCAGGGAGCCTGTCCAAGGATTCTGCTTCATTGTGGGCTGGGTCCAGTAGCTTGGCAGGCCAGATCTGGCCTCTGGGCTGTAATTTTTGGCCTTTTTGTATCCAATTTGCCCATATAAGATGAACACTAGTGTGCCATTTCAGGGGCAAATCTTATTACCGCTGATTGCAATATGTAACTTTAGTGCCCTATTGGCCTTGATGGTGTCTGCTCTGCTGGCAGCTCTGGTCAAGAAAAGGTGCATGCAAAAATGCCTGTCCCACCCCTACATGCCATCCTAGAAAAAGTCCCTTCAGCTCTTTCGGAGCGAACCCTTCACTGCTTCCCCCAGAAGAGTCCAATGAATATAGGAAAGGGAGATGTTTATTCAAAGAGCATTGAATGGAGAAAAACAACAGGGGGAAATATGGTGGGAGAAGTATAACAGGGTTACATTCAACAGAACGCTCCTCAGACTACAGACACTGAGCAATGCATCTGCACTCAGAGCTTCGGAGTCCAGAACAAAGTTCGTGCCCATCTCTGAATCTTGCATGCCCTGGACGTTTTTGGAGCCAGTGAAATTTCCCCAATGAACTCTACCTTCTGCTAATCTCTTCAAAGCCACAGAATGCAATAATCTACCCACTTACAAGCTACATCCTCCCTCTTTCCCATTGAAAGGTCACATGCCATGGTATCCATCGCCCTACGCTGGGTCTAGCTCTGGTTTGTTCTTCCTGGGTGATTCTTCCCTGGCACTATGCTCCTTCTTGCTCATGTCCCCAGTCAGCCACTCTGTCCTCCCCAGCAGTTTCAACTGCTTCACTTTGTGAGGGAGGGCCCCCTTGCTGAGGCCCTTTTGGCTGGAGCTCCAGACATGCATACTCTTTTCAGTAGGACTGCCAACCGTCCGAGACTGTCCTCAAGGTTCCAGGAATTTAAGGATAATCTTTAATTAAAGATTATGTCATGTGATGAAATCTTCAGAATTTCATCCATTGGAATTGGCAGCCCTGCACCTCACTCTTACTGTCTCCATGCTTCCATGACCTGAAAACAACCCTTCCTCTTCCTGGAGCAATCAGCACTTGCTCCCCTTAGGACAAAGATTTAAAGGTGCTCTTACTAGAAGATCCAACGAAAATTCAATTACAGGCTTGTATAAAGTGCTGCCTAATCGGGAGAAGCTGGAAGCTGAGGTCTTACGAATTCAACAATTAGAACCTCCAAATCCGAATGACTTAATTCTGGGTCCTTCCTGAAGGAAGCAGTGAGCACTCCGTCTGACTCCTGATGCAGCTCTGATTTGGCTGCTGTTCCTCAGGAAGCAAGGGAAAGGAATACAACTGGTCAGAGGGCCCTTTCCCTTTGGAAAATTGTGTGAAGGCTGGATCTTTTCCTGTCATTGTAAACTTTCTCCATCTAGCGCTAAGCCAGAGTTCCTGGCTATTGAATTGTAAGTGGAGGCAACAATGTTAAGCAAAGAAGGGTACCTTTCAAAATAGTTTACAAGGCTTATCCAATGTCACATGTGTTTCTCACCTGAACAGCTATCAGGCAGGCTGCCTGAGCATAAAAATATTTCCAGTTTCTGATCACCACAAAACTATTAATGCTGACCCAACCACATGATAAAGTACAGTATTATCTCATCTTGGGAGCCCAGTGCTTTTTTTGTGCCGGTACTTCTCGGTACTGAGTACCAGCACCTCGGCAGCCCCAGCCACAGGATCCCATGCCATAATAGGGAGGCAGCTGGAACATGGAGCCTTGCTGGCAGCCCCAGCTGCAGGAATCCCAGTGGGGGATTTTTTTTTAACCAAAAGATCACTGTGGTAGCTTATATGATATTTAAAAAAAAAAGATCTTCAGGAATAAAATTATCTGGTATGAGGACTGTGAAGGACACTTTGCCCACAAGCCTCCTTGGTATTTCCAAAGCCTATAAAAGTCCAACAAGGTCACATGGACTTCTAGGGGGAGGGAGGTCTTGGGAAAGAAGATGCCCCAGAACATTTTATTAAAACCAGTACAAAGTGATCAGGTGCACCAGTTCATTTTCACTTTGACAAAAGCCACAACTTCTATGAATTTTAAAGGCTGCATAATTTGACCTGTGTCCTACAAATGATCTTGAGAATGCGACTGCAAGCAAAATGTTTTGCATACTTCTCTATTTAACATCTAGGACCTGTTTTTTTTTAAGGTACACAGCCCCTGAAACTCTGTTTAAAGCTCAATGGGACCTGCAGGTTTTCAATGCTGTTGACAATTAGGATTTTAGAGCTAGATTTTCAAAGGGATTTATGAATTCAACTACTACTAGAGGTTACTAAAACCTTAAAACCCCGACCCAACCTGTTGTTTTGTTTTGTTTACTGGGAAATACGATTTAGATGCCTAACTCCAGGAAAGGGCTCATGGCTGTGAATCCAAAACACCTGTAGGGGCAGAGCTTGAAGCCAACTTCTTTCTTTGGCATTTCCTGTCAGCTAATTTAGATGGTGATTCTAAGTCTCGTTGTTCATCTTGCTCTCATGGCTTTGCCTAAACATCATTTTACTTGGTCACAATTTAAATACAATTTTAAGTAGTCATTTTTTTTCAAAACTAACCCATGCCTTAATGTAAAAATTAATTAATTTGCACACTTATTTTTCAATTTGGAATTTCAGTGTAAATTCATAAAGATGGATAGCCAAACAGGGATTCAGATGTATTCCTGTTAACCTCTTTTTGTCCTAAATATTAATTGCATACTAGATTCCAAGTCTCAGGTGAAAGTAATATTCTCAAAACAATCTCTGGTGTAAATTGCAGCATCCCTTGGCTGCTCAAGCTTGCACAAGCAAAGTCTGGGCTTCTTATGGGAGGTCAGAAAGTCCTTATCAGCTAAAAACTTATTTTGTCCCTCAATACATATCATAAGAAACCTATAGTCAATGTTTCTGAAAGATCAGGAGAGGTATCTATACTGGCACCTTTATAAAATTATAAATGCCTTTGAAGAAAAGGTGTTCCGCAAACCTGACATTTTTCTCTGTCCCAAGTGTGTCTTCTGTGATAGGTAATTAGTCTGAGCTCAGAGTCATGAAATCAGCTTGGAAGAGCCAAGACGTTCAATCAACTTGCAGAAACTTAACCTTTTTTTTTAAGTGTAATTTTTTACAACTAGTTGAGTAAAACATTATTTTTTGTTATTGCTTTCTGAGGAAACCACAGATTGTAACAATTTTGCCAGGTTTGCTGGAAAATAACACTCATAGTTAAAAAAAAAAGAAAAAAAAACCCCTAAGATAGTGCCTTAGTGAATTGTTCACAAACTACGAGACTCCACATTATTTGTAACAAAAAAACAGGCTTATTCACACTTCAATTATGCTTCATAGCTAGCACTGCTGCAACTGGAGAGAAATCCCAAATCAGTTTTTCATGAAGCCAGCTGAAGGAATAAATGATTTTGCACCCTCTAATTGGCATTTTAGCATTTGACATAATATTTCAGTAGTACTTGAGTGAAGTAAACAAATGTGATGATTATATTCCTTGGTCCCAGAAGAAATCTCCTGAAAGCGTGGAAAGAGTTTTAAGATCCTACCGCCAAATGCAGTTGCAGTGTAATTTGTAATTGCTTGTGGCCTCCATTTCTACACTGTTCATGCCACTCACTTTGGAGGGGTTAGCATACATGCAAACATTCTTCATGTGTCTGCCAAATGTGTTCTCAAAGTCATTCTCAATGGGTCAAATTACCTAGGTGCAAAGAGCCAGTAAAAGGATCAGTGCCTAAACCTCAAGCTGGTGTTGCATGGCAGTGAAGTGGGGCTCTCTACCCTATGTGCCATGGAGGAGGTCTGAGAAGGGGTGGTAGATTGTATCCCTGAAACACTGCAAGTTCAGGAAAGGGCAGCAGCTATTGCTTAAATTTTATGCTGTGGAAATTTGCTATATGGACAGTGTAATTAGTACTTTCTGCAGTCTCTCTGGATTAATGCATGTCAGCCAATAACACTTAAAATCTTTTATTTACTGATTATAAAGATTGAGAACTGGAGTTATTTACTTTTGTTGAGAAGGAAGGATACAGAGACTTTGGTAATAGAAAAAAGTATGTAAGTCATTAATAGGCAAAGACAAGCTTCCCAGAATGCTGGTTTTTTTTAAACCCACCTTTTCTGTGAGTTATATAAAATGTTCTGAGTAGACTTCACTTCTCTGTTTGCTTCTATTATTTATTATTTAGAAGCTATCAGCAAAACAGCAGAGTGTTCTTTTCAGGTGAGATTGGAAAGAGATGGAGAGTTGATATGGGAGAGGGGAATAGGAGACTTATTACCAGCTGGCAGGAATTCTAGAGGAGAATGTTTCACACTGGTGCCAAATACCTGAGAAGTAGTATTATTCTAGGCTGTGCATATAGCATTGACAAACATTCAAAACATCAAAAACTTTTACAATAATAAATTTAGGATATTTTTTTATTTGCCTTCTGGTTTACGAGCCGTCAGGGCTCATAGTTTAAAACTTTTCTGGGGTCATGAGGGATAGAAACTTCATTATTTTAAATGGAAAATGAGATCACCTGGCTTTAAGAGATTCCAAATAGCACCACAGATGTAGTGATTCCAACCCTCTGGCATTTGTTCTCTTTGCATCCTTTTTCTTCTACTCAGACATATATTAATTGCTTTTCTAAGCCTCAGTTTACAAGTTCACATTTTAAGTACAATTTTATTTTTTTTCAGATCTATACCATGCTTTAATGTAAAAATCAATGGATTCTCATTCTTATTTTTCAATTCAGAGTTTTAGGGTAAATTTTTACAGATAATTGACCTACCCAGAATTTAGATGTGTACATGTCACCTCTTCTTATCCTTTTTATGTTAAGTAATAAATATTAATTCCATACTGCACTGGAACCTGAACAAGCTTGACTGCTGAAGCTTGCATAAACAAACCTTGAGTTTCTTACACAAGGTCAAAAAGCCCAGAGTCTCCACTGTTGCTAGTTGCTACTCTCACAATTTTGGAGCACATTTAGTTGCTTCCTCTGAGAAATTCCTTGCAGACCAGAATTTCATGCAGAGAGGGGTTAATGGTGCAGTTCTTGCTTCAGCCACTAATGGCGTGCTGAGCTCTGTATGGGTGAGCGAATGTCTCCAGTGTAGGTTTTCTGATGAGATCAGGGAAATGGCAGGCAGTCATCCAGCAGCAGAAGTAGCTCCAATCCAAACACCCTATTTCACGCTGCATTGTAGAGAAAGAAGGGTGAATAAACTGGGGGTGGGGGGACAAGAAGACTGTTTACCCTCCACTTAACTCGAATGAACTCTCTTACTCCTCCTTAGCTCTTTACAGAGGCAGAAGAAAAGCCAGGGACAATGTATGTGGGAAGAGAGGTGGGAGCAAGGTAGAGATAGGTCCCAGGACAGTGGGACACACATAGGATCCCAAGGGGGACGAGGGGGATAGACGACACTTTGGAAAAAAGAGCCTAGTCTGAGTTCATGCATTATTCATATGTAAATCTGAAGTAATTGTATTAAAATGGAATTGCTCCATATTTGTAAGAAGGCTGACCAGGTACCCAGTGTTTGACCAGAAGGCCTGGTTGAAAGGGGAACCTGGTGGCTCCCATCAGCTCTGCATACGAGCTATTAAAGGACTGGTCAGAACTGATGCAGGGCTAAGGCAGGCTAGTCCTCACCTGTCCTGGTATCAAGTTCACCCCGTAAGCAGCCAACCACAAACGGGGCAGAGGGTGCAGTTAGGAGATTCTGTGCTCTGTCCCCTTCCCCAAGTACTGGCTCCATACTCCCATTGGCTGGGAAATACCCAATGATAGTTGTGGAGGTGTCTGTGGATAAGAACATTGTGCAAAGCTTCCTAACCCCCTCCCCACACCCAACACCACCTAGGTATGAGACCTGAGGCCAGAACTTAGCCTTGCTGAACTCCTGAGTGCTGCCCAAGGTTAGCCCTTGCCCCAGCCCTGGTCTTCTCCAAATCTGGAATTCCCTCCTTCACCATAAAGCCCTCATTCCCAGCACACCCCAGAGCATGCAGCCACCAGCCCAGATTCTCCTTCCACATGCTGTACTCCTCATCCCTGACCTCACACAGAGCCCTCATCCCCTCCTGCCCCAAAACACCAAACCCCCGTCTGAAGGCCAGAGCCTCTTCCTGCACTCCAACCCCTGCAACCCCAGCCCTACCCTAGCCCTCTCCCCACCTCCCACATCACAATTCCCTGCCTTAGCCTAGCAAAAGTGAGCGGAGATGGGGAACAGTGAGCCACCAAGGGGTGGGGACTGTTGTGAGCAGGTGGTGGGGCCCTGGGGAACAGGCATGTCCTCAAGGAAGTAGCCAAGTAAGGATGTTTCGTTTGAAGTGATTAGAAAGTTGAGAACCCTACTTGTAAGTGCAAAGAAGACCAGAATTTCTCCTTGGACAGGAAGGTTGTGGAATAACATACATAATGTTCCTTAAATGATGCAGTATTACCAAGTCTTAGTGTTCAAAAATCATGTCATGCCCACAAAATCATAAGATTGGACTAAAAATAATGGCATTTAATAATAAATGTGGGCTTTTTGTTTGCCTTTTGGCTTTTGAACCTTTAAGGTACAATCATGTTGTACCCATGAGATCTAGCAATGTACTTTTCTAAAAATATGACAGCTAAACTATCCAGACATTCCTGATCTGGGGTAGAAATAAATTGCACATATCATGAGGCATGATGATAATGTGACTGTTAATAGAACTGATTACTATGGTATGTCTAAGTATGCATGAGTTTCATGAATTTCCAAGATATTTTGGTATTCTGGGGGTTCAGTGTTCCCAAAATTAATTTGAATTTGTGAACTTTCTTCCTCTAAGAACCCCATTAGCTCTCATCATGGTTGACCACATAAACCAAAAACATGTTGGCATCTCTAATACGGATGTTCAAGTCATTTGCATATCTCTGATTCTTCAAAATTTCCACATCCCAGATAAATTGACAAAATCTGAAGTATGGCTGAGCAGTGGCAAAGGTACATGGAAGTTGAATACAACTTCTTCTTCCTTTGCAGGTTTCTCCGCTTTTCTAGGAGTGATTCACATGGGATATTGATATGCTTATCTACACTCTGGAAATTTGCTAGTCATCAAGACCACATGGAAACATTTCCAGTGACTTCAGTGGGTTTGGGTGTGCATGGGGGTGGCGCTGGGGGCAAAAGCAAGCTCAATGCCATCTAAATCACTGAGTTCCCTGCTCATGGAAAGGTGAATTACTTTTACTTTCTGCATTTTAACCTGGAATTTGAGTGCTTAACTTTGGCAACCTTTGGTTGTTAGTGAAGCTTATGGTCTAGAAAGCTGGTAATTTGAATTCTTGCTCTACATTGTAATATTCAGTCATTCAGTATTTTACACTGTTCTGTACAATGTTTGATCATCCTGTAAAATATCTCTTAGGCAGAAGAAAAATTCTGCAAACCACTGCTTACCCATATAAATCTATTCATCAAGGATATGCCTACAGTAAAAACATCTGTATGCAGAAGTCGCTGTTGGTAGATATGTTCCTACAAAACTTCTGCTGACGGATCGCATGTGCACATAAAAGTGGATTGATCTTTTGATCCACTCTATCAACAAAAAGGCCTCCTGGAGCATCTACACAGCTTTTTTGTCAACAGTTTCTGTCTACAAAATGCATTTTGGCTACATCTACACTAGAGAGTTTTGTAGATAAAACTGAGGTTTTGTTGACAAAACTTGCAGAGCATCTTCACACAAATGCATTTCGTCGACAAAATCTGTACACATAAAAAATTGTATAGATGCTCCGGGGGGAGAGAGAAGTGGGGGAGACAGCTTTCATCAAAAGAGCAGATCAAAAGATGGATCTACTTTTATTGTAGATGTGATCTGTTGACAGAAGTTTTGTTGGAATATCTCATCTGACAATAACTTTTGTAGACAGATGCTTCTAGTGAAAACATAGCCTTTGGGTGTAGATGCAAACCCATTTTGTCTACAAAACTCTCTAGGGTATATGTAGCTAACCCGTTAGAACCTGCTTTATGCCCTATATTTGCATAGACTATAAAACTGGCTGTAACAAACATTCATTGTGGCAGCTCAGCTGCGTATTTGTCACAATCTCGTTTGTGCGTTCTATGTATTTTGAGAATACGAGACATAGACATTTTGTATGCAGGCTGTTTATGGCACTTTTTCCCAGATACTGGGTGAGAATCAGAGCAATTGCAGCCAATATTGGCCCAGACATGTTGACTTTGCAGTTTGAAGAGAGTGATGATAACTGGGCCATTCTGGACATGTCTATACTGCAATAAGCACCTACAGCTACTCCATGTCTGCTGACATCAGCTTAGGCTGCAGTGACACAAAGGATTTTAAGACCTACTTAGAAAAGCTAGTAGTACACAAATCCATGGGTCTGGATTTTATGCACCCGAGGGTACTAAGGGAATTGGCAGAGGTCATTGCTGAGCCTTTGGCCATTTTCTTTCAAAACTTGTGGAGATCAGGAGAGATCCAGGATGATGGAAAAAGGCAAACATAGTGCCCATCTTTAAAAAAGGAAAGAAGGACAATTGATGGAACTATATACTGGTCAGACTTACCTCAGTCTCTGGGAAAAATCATGAAGGGGATCCTCAAGGAATCCATTCTGGAGCACTTGGAAGAGAGGAAAGTGATCAAGAGCAGTCAACATGGATTCACCAAGGGCAAGTCACGCCTGAGCAATCTGATAAGCTTCTATGATGAGGTAACAAGGCTTTGTGGACATGGGAAAGTCAATGGATGTGATATACCTTGACTTTAGCAAAGCTTTGGTACAGTCTCCCACAACATTATTGATCACAAGTTAAGGAAGTATGGATTAGATACGTGTACTGTGAGATGGATAGAAAGCTGGCTTGACAGCTGGGCCCGACAGGTAGTGGTCAGTCGCTACATGTCTGGTTGGCAGTTGGTTTCAAGTGGAGTGCCCAAGGATCGGTTCTAGGGCCACTACTGTTCAACATCTTTATTAATGACTTGAATGAGAGGATGGATTGCACCCTCAGCAAATTTGCAGATGCCAGTAAACGAGGGGGTCAGGTAGACACATTGGAGGGTAGGGATAGGGTCTAGAGTGACCTACACAGATTGGAGGATTGGTTCCGAAGACTTTGGAAGAGGTTTAGAAAGCAGAAGTGTAGAGTCCAGCACTTGGGACAGAAAGAGCCCAAGCATTTTTACAAGCTGCCAACCAACTGGCTAAGTAGCAGTGCACCAGAAAAGGACCTGAGGATTATAGTGGATGAGAGGCTGGATAAGAGTCATTAGTGTGCCCTTGTAGCCAAAAAGGCTAATGGCATATTGGGGTATATTAGGAGAAGCATTTCCAGTAGATCTAGAGAAGTTATTATTCTCCTCTACTTGGCACTGGTGAGACCACATCTGGAGTACTGAATTCAGTTCTGGGCCCCCCAGTATAAAAAGGGTGTGGATGCATTGGAGGGGGTTCAGCAGAGGGCAACAAAAATGATTAAAGGGCTGGAGCACATGACCTATGAGGAGCAGCTGAGGGGCTTGGGCTTATTTAGTTTGCAGAAGAGAAGCTTGAGGGGTGATTTCATAGCAGCCTTCAACTTCCTGAATGGAGACCCTAAAAAGGATGGAGAGAGGCTATTCTCAGTGGTGACAGATGGCAGAAAAGGAGCAATAGTTTGAAGTTAGAGGGAGAGGTGTAGGTTGGATATTAGGAAAAACTATTTCACCAGGAGTGTGGTGAAGCACTGGAATGCATTACCTGGAGAGATGGTGGAATCTCCATCCCTAGAGGTTTTTCAAGTCCTATCTTGACAAAGTCCTGGCTGGGATGATTTAGTTACAGTTGATCCTTCTTTAGGCAGGGGGGCTGAACTAGATGGCCTCCTGAGGTCTCTTCCAGCCCTAGAATTCTAGAATTCTAGAATTCTATGATTCTATGATCTTGAGCTACTCTATTTTGATTCTTTTGTACAATATTGAAAACATTAACTGAAAATGGAGGTAGAATAAAATAAAATGAGTTGATACAAAACAAGGTAGCAATGGTAGACCATAATATTAAGATGTGTAAGTGAACAGTTAAGCATATAATAAAGAAATAAGGTGATGGTTAATAGTTTAAAACGTTGGTAATTTAGGTGTGTTACAAAGTCAGCACTCTACTGAGGACAATGAAATGACAATTTTAAAAGTGTTAATGTATAGCCAGGGTGTCATTAGGCAGAGTGTGGTCTGATGTTAGATAATAGTTCAAAATTATAGGGAGGGGATCAGTCCAGCATGCTCAGTCCAAAACTATGCGAGAGCCCCAACCCACAATGTTAAAGCTGGTTGGCTAATAGCTTTGATTGGCAGTTCGATTTTAGCTGTCTATAAGTACAGGTTGATCAGAAAGGGTCTTAAAGTGACTGAAAAATTGGTATGCTAAGGGTAAGATTGAAAATAAGATAAACAAAACAGGCCAAAAACTATATAAGGCCACGAACTAGCAGGCAAAAGCTAGTCAATATTAGAACAGGAGAAGAGGACTAGACAACATCAGAGCAAAACCTAAAACAGCAAGGAAATAAGAATAATGCAAGGTATCATAGTGTTCTCCATTTCAAGTATAGGGAACCATCCTCAATCTGCTAGAATCCAAATGGGGAAAAAAACATATCATTATCATATTTTCTAAGTTCTGAGGAAGGAGCTCTGATCCTGAGCACTTAGTCCCACTTCTGAAGATCTCTATCTCCCTTCCTAGGGTCAGAACTGTGTTTGGCAAGAGACTTAGGCCTTATCAACATACTTTTAACTATAATACTTAAAGGTGGAACTATTAAGGTGCCACTATTCAATGCTTTGACAATTTGATACTTTAAACCCGTATGGGAAGGGCAATACACCTGTATCTTGGTGCACCACTGGGAATTCCTAACCATCACAACTACAAGTGAAGATCCCAGATTGATACCTATGAGATCGAGTTCTGTCTCAGGTGTTTCTTTTTCATCTTCCAGGCCTGGGATGGCCAGCAAAAAGCCATATTTTCCCCAGCTTTGCCCTTCTAACCTCATTTCATCTGTTTTCCCAAAGGCAGGAATGTGCTTATCGTTCATGACTCAGAACCAAAAGTTACCAAAACTTTCTTCCACTCCAAAGCTGTGTCTACACGTGCATGCTACTTCGAAGTAGCGGCACTAACTTCGACGTTAGGCGGCGAGACGTCGAAGTCGCTAACCCCATGAGGAGATAGGAATAGCGCCCTACTTCGACGTTCAACGTCGAAGTAGGGACAGTGTAGACGATCCGCGTCCCGCAACGTCGAAATTGCTGGGTCCTCCATGGCGGCCATCAGCTGGGGGGTTGAGAGATGCTCTCTCCAGCCCCTCAGCTCACTGGTGGCCGCGTGGAGCGGCCCCTTAAAGGTCCCCTCCCCCGCCCTGCCTCTGCACGAAGCTGAGGCAACGTGCAGGCTCCAGCCTGCACACGCGGGCAGCTTGCAGCACCCTCAGCTCCTGAGAGCGGCGATGGCGAGCCAGCAGCCCCCCCAGCGCCCCCAGGGGAACCCCCCAAGGGGAGCCAGGGCAGCCAGGCCAGCCAGAAGACCTGCCAGTCTGGGAAGCGGCAGCGGGGCCCCTCCTGGACGGAGGCCGAGCTGCGGGACCTGCTGGGGCTCTGGAGGGAGGAGGAGCTGCTCCAGGTAATGGGGAGCAAGAGGCGGAACGCAGATGCGTTCGCTCGGCTGGCCGATGGCCTGGCTGCCCGGGGTCACCCTGCCCGCACTCCGGACCATGTCCGGAGTAAGGTGAAGGAGCTGCAGCAGGGTTATGCCCAGGCCCGGGATGCGGCCAGCCGATCTGGGGCCGCCCCCGTCACTTGCCCCTTTTACAGGGAGCTCAGGGACATCCTGGGCTCCCGGCACACCTCCTCCCCTCCGGCCACCCTTGACACCTCGGCTGACGAGCCCCAACAGGCCCTGCAGCCGGAGTCCGACCCGGAGGCAAGCCCCGCACCCCGGGGGCCCCCCCCGGAGGCCATCCCCGGGACATCGCGGCCGGAGGAGGAGGAGGGGGGCGGGGGCTCCTCCTCCGCAGAATCCAGCCTGCAGATCCTCCTCCTGCCATCCCGGAGCAGCAGCAGGGCCTCCAACCCCCGGGGATCTCCGGACCGTGGGAGCGGACCCACAGGTAGGTACCCCTCTCTGGTGGACACCCCGGGGCTTGAGGGGCGGGGGTAAGAGAGATGTGTCCAGGGCCCCCCACACGCTCACATGGCCATGGCCCCAAGGACACCAGGGCCAGCCCGTGCCCCCCCCCACCCTGCATGACAGTGCCATGCCCCATCCCCGGGCCAGGGGGGAGCGGAACCTCGAGGGGCCCCCGGGCGGAGGGGGTGGGACACCCCGCAGCAGCAGCACCATGTGATGGAGTGCGGGGAGTGCCAAAGGGAGACTCAGGCTACATATGAGCCACAAGAGCCGAGGAGCTCCCAGGGCCAAAGGAGGATCCTGGCGCTACAGCTGGCAGGTGACACCTCTGCCCTGAGCAAACAGGAGGGAGGAGCCGAGCTGGCTTGGAATTGGGGGGCGAGGGCGGGGGCCACAGGTAGAGGCTAGGGGAAGGGAGAGCTGGTAAGCAGCCAGCCAGAGGAGGGGGAAAGCTGCATCCCAGAGGGGCCCCCCTTGGGGTCTTCTCCCCACGATGGGTTGGAGGGACTGTCTCTTCCGACAGCTGGTGCTGTCACTCCTGCCAGAAACTGGCCATCTGTGGCCTAAGAAAGCTCTCCTGCTCTCAGACCCTGTGGGGTGAAGTGAGAGTCGCTCCCACCAGGGGACGGGGTGCAGGGCAGGGGGACCCCTGAACCCCATCCATCACAGCAGCATCTCCCGGGGACGGGGATGGGGAACCTGCAGCACAGGGTGGGGGGGACAAAGGCCACGGCTCGGGGCCCACACTAACGCCTGTCTCCATTCTTCTTTCCCCCCTCCTCTCCTGTGTCCTGCACCTGCACCTGCACCATCCGAAGGACCGGAAGAGAGTGCCGGCGAGGCCTCGGTTGTCCCGGAGAGCCCTCCGGGACCCTCGCTCCAGGGCAGCCCCTCGGCCGAGGAACGACCGGCCTCGCGGAGGGCAAGACGGCGGACCCCGCGCCTACTACCGACGGTGGCAACGGACCCCCAGCTGCTGGCCATCCTCTGCCGGCAACTGGAGGTGTTGGAGCAGCACCTCCAGCTGCAGGAGCGGGCGCTGGCCTGGCGCCAGGAGGCATGGGGGGCCTATATGCAGACATTCAACCGGCTGGTTGATTACCTGGCCCCCCATGCCGCGCCGGCCGAGCCATCGCCCGCCCTGCCCGCTCCTGCAGCCCCACCACCAGCTGCTCCAGCCGTCGCCGGGCTGTCCGCCGTTGCCCCACCACCCACCCGCAAGGGCCACAGCGCCGAGGGACCCCTGGAGCCCCCTGAGACTCGCCGGCGCCGGTACCTTCCTGTCCAGCCCGCTCCCACCCAGCCGCGGACCAGACTGCAGGCACGGCGGGGCTCCCGGCCGGGCACACCCAGTGCTGGGCTCTAGGGGCGAGGGGCCCGGGACGTGGCCCCCCCCCCTTGTTGTATATAGTTTGAATGTTTGTTTTTGGTGCCCCCGTTTGCCCCGTCCCCCCCATGTAAATAGTTCTCCCCGTTCTCCTCCCTGCTTTTCTTCTTTGTTGATGGCGCACACTTCTTTGCTTTGTGGTTGTATTGTTTTATTTGTGCCCATCTTGCTTTGGTTGAACGTTTGTCCCTCCTTTTTGGTTTGTGTTTCACATATTTATTTATTTACATACAAAAAAAAAAGTTTCGTTAACACAAAAAAAACGTTTACGTTCACCCACAAGTTCGTGCTGTCATTTCTCCAGGACAAGTGGAGGGGGGGGCGGTGGGGTGCTCCATGGTGTGGGCGTTGGGGCAGGAGTGTGGGGAGGAAGGGGCGGGCAGTAGGGGGCCTGGGCAGAGTTCACCCCGCGGCCTGTTGGTCGAAGTGGGCCCGCAGGGCCTCCCGGACCCGGGTCCCCTCTGGGTCCACCTGCCGACTGGGGGCAGCAGGTGGCTGCACGTGTGCCCTGCCGGCCTCCGCGGCCCAGTCCTGCAGAAAGGTCTCCCCCTTGCTCTCCACGAGGTTGTGCAGGGCGCAGCAGGCACCCACAATCTGGGGGATGTTGTTGGGGCTGGCATCCAGGTGGGTCAGGAGACATTGCCAGCGTCCCTTGAGGCGGCCAAATGAGCGCTCCACCACCTGGCGCGCACGGTTCAGGCGCTGGTTGAAGCGCTCCTGGCTAGCAGAGAGATGGCCCGTGTAGGGATGCATGAGCCACGGCCGGAGGGGGTATGCCACATCTGTGATGACGCAGAAGGGCATGGTGGTGTCCCCCAGAGGGATCTCCCACTGGGGGATGTAGGTCCCCGCCTCCAGCCGGCGGCACAGGCCTGAGTTCTGAAAAACCCGGGCGTCGTGGGTGCTGCCAGGCCAGCCCACGTAAATGTCCTGGAAACATCCCCGGCTGTCCACCAAGGCCTGCAGGACGACTGAATGGTAGCCCTTCCGATTGAGGTATCGTCCTCCACTGTGGTGCGGGGCACGGATGGGGATGTGAGTCCCATCCAGAGCCCCGAAGCAGTTGGGGAAGCCCAGGGTGGCAAAGGCGGCGACAGTGGCATGTGGGTCCCCCAGCCCCACGAGCCTGTGCAGGAGCATGGCGTTGATGGCATGCACGACCTGCAGAGAAAGCACATGGGACAGCCCCAATGAGGGGTGAGCAGGGTGTGCGTGGCCCTGCCCTGCCCTGGCCCCCTGCCCTGCCCTGGCCCCCCTGCCCTGCTCTGCCCTGGCCCCCCTGCCCTGCCCTGCCCTGCCCTGGCCCCCCTGCCCTGCCCTGCCCTGCCCTGCCCTGCCCTGCCCTGCCCTGGCCCCCCTGCTCTGCCCTGGCCCCCCTGCCCTGCTCTGGCCCCCGTGCCCTGCCCTGGCCTCCCCCTGTGGGTTCTCTTACCTCCATGAAGACAGCCCCGACGGTGGCCTTTCCGACACCAAACTGCTGCCCCACGGATCGGTAGCTGTCCGGAGTGTCCAGCTTCCAGACAGCGATGCCAACCCGTTTCTCCACAGGGAGGGCACGCCGCATGGCAGTGTCCCGGTGCCTGAGTGCGGGGGTGAGCCACTGGCAGAGCTCCAGGAATGTCTGGCGGGTCATCCTGAAGTTCCGGAGCCAGTGGTCGTCGTCCCACTTCCCAAGCACCAGCCGCTCCCACCAGTTGGTGCTGGTGGGGTAGCTCCACAGCCACCGGCGTGTGAGGCGGGGGGTGGAGCGGGGTGCTGCAGGGGTAGGGGTTGAGCCCTGCTGCCCTGGGGGCATCTCCTCCCCTGGGGCAAGAAGGTAGTCAGCTGCCTCCCACATGGCATGAGCCAGGGCAAGCCCTGCTCCTGCCGGGAGGGCTGGGTGGACCTCTAGCTGCTGCTGCTGCTGCTGCTGCTGCTGCTGCTGCTGCTGGGGGTCCATGACTGCGGCGCCCGGGGTCTGTGTGCCTATGGCTCCTCAGACCGCGTGCTGTGCAGGCTGTGTGTGTCTGGGAGGGGCCCTTTAAGGGAGCGGCTAGCTGTTGCCCCGGAAGCGCTAGTCCGCCCGTTGACCCTGTCTGCAGCTGTGCCTGGCATCCCTATTTCGATGTGTGCTACTTTGACGTTTAGACGTTCCCTCACTGCGCCTATTTCGATGTTGGGCTGAGCAACGTCGAAGTTGAACATCGACGTTGCCGGCCCTGGAGGACGTGTAGACGTTATTCATCGAAATAGCCTATTTCGATGTCGCAACATCGAAATAAGCTACTTCGATGTAGGCTTCACATGTAGACGTAGCCCAAGAGAGCCAGCATGACAGACTAAAAAGCTAACAATATCCTTGTCGTCTGAAACAGGCAAGTAGTTAATTGATTTCTTTTGCACAGCCCCTCAAGTTAAATTTCAATTCTTTTTGCCTTCTTTTTCTTTTGTTTATGTTAAACCATACATTTCTGATCTGTGGTATGAATTTTCCAGCAAGTTTGGAATGATACAAATGATACAAAGCAACCTGTGGTTTCTGTATTCACAAGCACTCACAAGCATATTTACTGACAGCTGTTTAATGTTGTGATATGAGGCATATTAACAACTATGAGTCTGTGCTGTTTATTCCACTACAATAACACATCAGAGCTTTGAGAGGCACATTTGCCAGGTTGTTCATGCTTTTATCTGTAATAGTTTTGCATGGCAGCATGCATCCACACAGCCAATGACTTTAATTTCAGAACAATAAAGACTTTTGTATGGGAAAATAGCATGTACATATTATAGTCCTTGGAATGTTATTTTTCCCTCTCTGCTCTCCCCCAACCCCACTAAGGCTCTCAGAATTTATTTTTAATTCTGCTTGATGTGTGATCCATTTACACCATATTTTATCACTGGGTTTTTTTTCTCTCTCTGCTCAGCCCACTCCCTTGCTCCTACCCCCACACCTCATGAGATTCTCCTAAATAAAGCCGGATCCTGAAGATATTTGTGCTGGAAGTATAATTATATCATATATGAACATATAACATATTAGGCAAAGTAAATTTTGCTCATATTCTAATTGTATTAAAGGCTTATGTGACTGAATACTCTAATGTAGTCTCACAAAAACTGTGGCATGTAACCATGGTATATTGAATAGCTTATTCTCTCTGTTGTTCTTCTTTGAATTACTTGGTTAGCAGAAAGGCTTCTGGGAACATCAAAATGCATTTAGTCTGTCCCTAAACCAATCATTTCTGATTCTTTCCCTTGCACCCTGTGTAATTATTTACATGTGGATGTAAAACACTCCAAGTCTGAATGCAAATATGCTCAAATATAAGTTATTATATGGAGTACAGCACAATAGAGAATCAGGTCTGACATTTCTTTTTGGGTATATCTGATTTGTTTGTTCTCTCTATTTACACTGATTTCTGATTACAGCAATTTCTAAAGCAAAGGTTAAAAAATATTAATGGTCTTTATGTTTAATCCCTCTCCTGCCCTTTAGATTCACTTGAATACGTTCAGGATTGTAGGTCTTTGATCTGTAGTTGTTTGTGCTAAACACAAGGAGGTTTCCTTCTCTAAATAGTCTAGCCTTTTAAATTGGCTAAGAAAATCATTGGCAAACATGAACAGACTGAACCAAATTATAAAATTGATATTAACAATGCAAAAGCCAGTAACACTTCTGGACTTCTTCAAATCATCCGTCTCACTCTGGTATCACAGCTTTCTTGTTATAGAATTCTATTCCTACTTATTTGTTTTGTCCTTGTTCATGTTATGCTGAGGCTCTTCGTACTTATTCAGCCTGCATCTACATTTAGCTGGAAGGTTGACAGCTGCTATGCAATTTTTGGTACGCCAAATACGTGCCAAAAATTGACTTTGCAGCTGTCGACTTCTGTGCCTGTCTTCAAGGAAGAAAGTCAATTGAAGTGCTCCTCCTGGTGACCTTCTTTAATACCATGCCACTCAAAAGAATTTGTGAGGTTGACATTCACCATGGAATGCGTTCTTCCACAGTGAGGCTACGTCTACACTTACTAAAAACTTGGAAATGGTCATGCTAATGGCCAAATTGAAGAATACTAATGAGGCGCTGAAATGCATATTCAGTGCCTCATTAGCATGCCGTCAGCCACGGCACTTCAAAAGTGCTGCGATTCACTCGCCCGTGGCTCGTCTACATGGGGGTCCTTTTCGAAAGGATCCCGCCAACATTGAAATCCCCTTATTCCTATCAGCTACCTTTCTCGAGCTATGCAAACAGCTCGCCCCTGCCCTGCACAGACAGGACACAAACATGCAGCCTGCCCTCAACCTCAAGAAGAGGGTGGCCATAGGTTTGTGGAAGCTGGCAACATCAGATAGCTACCACCCATGAGCCACCTATTTGGGGTCAGGAGCCATCAGAGCCGTACTAATGCAGGTAAGGCAGCCTTGGCTGCATGGGATAGGGGTATGGGGAAGGGAGGGCAGGAGGAGGGTCGGGGGAGAGTGGGGAGGGGGGACAGGGAGCTGTTGTGCCCACCAATGACTCACGACTGCGTCTAGGTCCTCTTTCCCCACATGTGGTACATGTCATCAACCAATTTCTGCTGCAGAGGCTCATCTGCATCACAAATGTGACGTCCTGATGGCTGGCTTCAACAACCTGGGCTTCCCCAATTGTTTTGGGGTGCTGGATGGGACCCTCTTTCCCATCTGGGCCCTGAAACACAGTGCTGGATGCTTCATAAATCAGAAGTGGTACCACTCAATGGTCATGCAGGCCAAGGTGGACCACAGAGGCCAATTCCTCGATGTCTATGTTGGGTGGTCACGCCGCATGCATGATGCCTGCATCCTATGGAATTCAAACCATGGCCACAGGGGACATGCAGATGCCTCTGTGCATCCTGGGGGATGTAGCCTACCCACTCCTCCCTAGGCTCACGGGCCCCCACACAGGCCACCTGAACCTCACCCAGGAGGTCTTAGATGGCAGACAAGGAACCCTGTGGAGCTGGCCTTGTACCACTTGAAAGGGAGGTTCTGATGCCTTCTCACATGGTTAGAGGTGGGAGAGGAGACATTCACTGCAGTTGTGGCTGCCTGTTGTGTTCTCCACAACTTGGTAAAGGAGGAGGAAGAGGAGTTCCTGCAGGACTGGGTGCCAGAGGAAGGGGGATGCTATGAACAGCCCAGGGTGGCCAACAACTGCCAGGTGCACATGGATGGGGTACACATTCAGGAGGCCCTGAGGGAGTCCTTTGCCTGTGGCCCCCAGTGTCTCACTCTAGGGCACCCTGGAGAGGCCACAGTCCCACCACACCTCTCCCCTACCTCACGCCCCATGCACAACACCTTCCTCCAGCAAGGGACATGGGTTGGGTTGAAAAAAAAGTGTTATAGTTATGGAACTGTTTTGGAAAATAAACAAGCAATACAATGGACCTTTCTATTTACAGATGTGAGGAGGGAGGATCCTGAACTGGGGTAGGGGGATCAGTCAGGGGTATGGCCATGGGAGCCCCTCACAAGCCATGGGTGGCCTCCCTTGCAGGTCTGGGCTGCGATTGGGACCATGGGAAGGTGTGGGGCATGGGAACATCCACTACCTCTGGCTGGGCAGGAGGGGTGGAGGAGAGGGATAGCAGGGCAGCAGGTTTGAGGGGGGCCTGTGGGAGATGGACCCCAACCATGCCCATCACTTACCACAGGGCATGGAGCACTATGTGGGGCATGGGATCTGGGAGAACAGAACCAGGAGGGTGAGCACTGGCTGTGATGGGAATGGGAGCAGGTGCCTCTGCAGATGGGGCAGTCTGGGCTACCCAGACCTCCACAATGTCCAGGAGTCAGTCCACCCAGGCCAGCCATTGCTCAGATGCCCACATCCAGTCCTGATGCTGCTTATCCTCCCAGCACATCTGTTCCTCCATCAGGTTATCCTGGTGATGGAGGGCAGCTGTGTAGGCCCAAAAGGTGTCATCACTGGGCCAGTGGCATGTCCTCCAGACATAGGCACGCCCTGGTGGTGCTGGGCTGCCAGGCCTCACGGGTGCTGCTTGGTGTTCCAGCTCCTCTGCCTCCTCCCCAGAGCTGCCTGGGTTAGTAATGGGGCTGGCCCAGCCTGCAGACGGTGCATCTGTGGGAGGGGATAGGGAGAGGGTTAGTCCTTCTCAAGGCACAACCCATGGGCCCTGCTCCTGCCCCCTCCCCAGGAAATGCAGCCCACATCCCAGTGCTGTGTGAAGTGTCGGCTTTGGGTTGGGTGCTCAGCCAAGCAGCTGTCCTGCACCCAGGTAGGCCCAGGGGGATGCGACCACCAGGGTACTAACTGGATGGTCCTGTGAACAGTTCCAGGGATGAATGGGTGGAGCTGGAGGCACACAGGGTCTTCAAGTCCAGGGTGATGACAAGTGTGACCTGGCTGAACTTGGGCTCAGACTGCAGGTCCTGGCCTGGCTCTGGTGAGCTGGTGGGATTCTGGGGGGCCACCTCTGGTTACCTCTCCCCAGTGTTCACTGGAGTGGTGCCTGGGGCACCATCCTTTCCCCTGAGGAGGTGGTCTAACTCTGTGTAGTTGGGGCAGGTGGCCACCCCTGCCCCCCCGACCTCCACCACACATCCTGGGCTCAGATGTAGTCCTGGTGGAGTTTTTAAACCTTCACCTGCACCTGCTTAAGTGTGTGGGCAGAGTGGCCATGCTATTTCAGGGCTTTGGCCATCTGAGTGTGGCCCGGGGTGTTTCCACACTTGGCAGTTGAGTCCAGCACTACCTCCTCCTCTGCCCATAGGGTCAGCAAATCCTTGATTTCAAGGCTGGACCTTGAGGGGTGTTAGCCGGTGGCCGGGTAATGTGTGGTGAGGTACTCCCCTGGGTCCTAAGCAACCCAGTTTTTTACTGTTAGAGCAGGCAGCTCCTAGCACTCTCACCCATGGCCAGGCTGTGGTAACCAAACGGTTAAAGTTCTTTTTGTTGTGCCGGCTGTGTTGCGGTGACAAAAGGATAACCGGGTCAGGCTCAGAGCTTAACTAGTTACAAGTTTATTAAGCTACAGTTATAAGCGTGTGGTTACAAAAGGCTATTGTTTACTTCTTATATGCTAGCAAAGTACAGGTGTTAACAAGTTACGTTACAATCCAACACAAAGATATCTGTTACCATCTAGCACAATGATATCTTGATACAACGACATCTAGTTACAGAGCTCTAATTTTTTAGCTGTGCACAAAAAAGTTGGAGACCTAGCATGGGTGTATCTTACCCTCTCTGCGTCTCTCGATACCAGCGTAGCCAAGCCGGATTGGTCACTCAATTCCACAGAAAGACGAATACGAGGTTGGGCGTCCCCAGTTGTGGACCTCGGGAGGCAATCACCTGACCCAACCAGCAGGTAGTTGGTGGAATGCACTCAAAGTTAGAGTTCTGCTGGGCCCATCTTTTATACCCCTCTGGGTTACGTATTCTCTTTCTTATCTAAGGTGCCAGATCACACTGGTCTGTCTTTTGTGATGCCAGTTTGTTACAAGGGCATTTCTTACTTAATTTGCACTTGTAAGACAGGAGATAAGCAATTTGAGAGTACAGGACATTCTTTTTGTGTGGGCGGGGCACTTCCCCTTCTGGGATGGTTGTGTGGTCATCATATCCATCAATGCCAGCTGGGTTGATTTCCTGAGGGTCCCCCCCACCCCTCTCATGTTGACAATTTGGCCTGTTAGCCTTTTATCTGTACTTTCTGTTTCTCAGGGTCACGATGAGCTAGCACATCTGGGCCTCAATGAGGGCATCAAAGACTGTGCTGTCAGCAGCCGTTTCCGTGCCCTGTGTGCTTCCCAGTGGAGGCGGGGGGCAGCGAGCAAGCTGTCTTGTAAGGGGGAGACTTTGTCTGGCTACAAGGGGGCCTGCTTCCTGCACTCCCTTCCAGAGGCCTGTGATCTCTCACCTGAGCTTGGGCAGGCCCAGGATGTTCCACAGCTGTCTGGACATGTTGTGGGGTTCCAGGGCGTGGCTGGCAGCATGTGCCTCCAGCCACACGCTGCAGGGCTTGAGTCACACCTCCAGCTTCCTGCTTGGGGCTGCTGTGGCTGCCAGCCCCTTTAAACATGGCTGGAGGCAGAGATGATGGAGTTCTGCCTTGCGGGGGAAGTTTGCCTCCCAGTGCTGGCTGGCTGCCGCCATGGTGGACTAGTTCCATTGACAAAATACTGTCAACGGAGTTATTATACCTGCTCAGGGAGAGGTATAATGCTGCCGGCTGAACAGCTGCCTTTCGTCAACAAACTCTTGACAGAGTGCTTTAACCGAGTAGACACCCTGAGAGTTTTGTCAACTAAAGGCAGGTTCTGCCAGCAGAATGTGCCCTTGTAGACCCAGCCTTGACATATAGTATAAATAGTTACTGTTCCTTCTACATTTAAAATGATATTAATTTAGTTTGTTAGTTTCAATAAGTTTTTGTGCCAAGAGGGGATATTTTTAAATGTCAGATTTTTCTGTAATAGAGCAAGAAACAAATCTTTGATATCTATCCTCTTCATCAAACAAAAAAGCAAAAGCATTGTAGGACTGTGGTCAGTCTGGCAGGAAGAGCATCACGCCATTACAGTCACAGAAGCTTTTGTGCTGTTTAGAATTCAAATAGTGAAAAATAAGTTTGTGGATAAAGCTGAAGATAATGGTGACATTAGCATCTTTGCAACATCTTTGTCTATTTTCATGTCTACAACTAACAATCTGTCACTTGTAAAGATTGTTATAACCATCAGTGCTGAAACAAAATTACATTTAATTAAAAACACTGAGCAAACAAATAGGCTTAAGCAGAGGTAATGAGTGAATGAATGTTCTGACTAAAAAAAAAATCTAGACAGGTGTAAAACTTCAATTTTCTGCTGAAGGCAAACACCAGGTTTTGGGCCTTTTTTCTGTGTATATATCTGTGTCATTCTTACATTCCTTAGAGTTTTTATAATACAGGGGGTTTCTCTGGGCACTGTTGAGAGAATCAAATCAGGGCAAATTGCTTAAAAAAATGGGGCTACCTACAGCCGAAGACTTAGGTTCCTTTGCTGTAAAGCACACCAAACCAGTCACAAAGAATACCTCTGCTGCCACTCTGGCCAGCAAGAAGTCACACAAACAGTTCCTTTAGACTATCCAGCTTCCCTTGTGCTGCAATCAGTATCTATACTTACACAGACGAGAGGTTATGTACACCAGTCTCACCAAATCCACAGAGTTTCTTCCAGTAGCAAACAATCAGCCACATTCCCAGGTCAATATATACTTAGATTTTACCCAAAAGAGCACATTGTGCCAATTGTTTAGAAGGTAAAATCTAAGGCTGTGTCTACACTGGGGAGTTCTGTTGACAGAACTCAGGGAGCATTTACACACATAAAGTTTTCTGTTGACAGAGTCTAGACAGCACTCTGCTTTTGCCTCGACAGTCTACTGTTGACAGTACAGTGTCGACAAAGAGGGCTGCCAGTTGCCAAGCAGCCCTGTTTGCAGCGCTGGCTTTCCACTTTCTGTGACCAGAGGGCAGTGCAGTCTGGCAGTTCTCCGTCAACTGAGCAAGTTGCACCTTCTATAAAAGATGTCAGTGGTACAAAGTGTCTACCATCAAATAAACATTAGCCCTGCCTGCTGAGCACCTAGGCCCTGCCCATCTGTCACCAGATGTCCCACACCAGAGGCAGTATTTCTGTGGTGGGGTTTACCATCAGTCAGACATTAGCCCCTCCCACTGACCCCTTAGATCCCTCCCTCTGATCCTTTAGATCCTATACACCTGTCACTGGAAGGCCCACTTCTGGGGGGTGGTACTTCCATGGTCCAGCCAGGCACATGATCAGAAGTAGAGGGTGTCATGTGACCCCTCTAACACCTCTCACTGCCCTCTACCAATCGGGATGGGTTTGGACACTGTAGGACCATTCCAACAAAGTAGATTTAACTAAGGAGTAGGCAGTTCCAGGGAAGGTTTTCCCTTCCTGATATGGGTCATGTGACCCCTCTAAGAACTCCCACTACCATGCTCTACTAGTCGGGAGGGGTTCTGCCTCCATAGAGTCATAGAATCATAGAATTCTAGAGCGGGAAGGGACCTTGGGAGGTCATCGAGTCAAGTACCCTGCTTCAACCAGGATCAACCCCAACTAAGTCATCCCAGCCAGGACTTTGTCAAGCCAGGGCTTAAAAACCTCTAGGGATTGAGATTCCAACACCTCTCTAGGCAACACATTCCAGTTCTTCACCACGCTCCTGGTGAAGTAGTTTTTCCTGATGTCCAACCTACTCCTCTCCTTCTGTAACTTCAGACCATTGCTCTTTGTTCTGCTGTCTGTTACCACTGCAAACAATTTCTCTCCATCCTCTTTAGATCTCCCCTTCAGGAAATTGAAAGCTTCGATTAAATAACCCCTCAGTCTTCTCTTCTGCAAACTAAACAAGCCCAAATCTCACAGACTCTTCTCATAGGTTATGTGTTCCAACCACTTAATCTTTTTCGCTACTCTCTGCTGAACCTGCTCCAGCACATCTACAGCCTTTCTATACTGGGGTCTCAAAACTGGACACAATACTTCAGATGTGGCCTCACCAGTGCTGAATAGAGGGGAACAACGACTTCTCTAGATCTGCTGGAAATGCTCCTCCTAATGCACCCCAATAAGCTGCTAACTTTCTTGGCTACAAGGGCACACTGTTTACTCATATCCAGCCTTTCATCCACCATAATCCCTAGGTCCCTTTCTGCTGTACTGATGCTTAGCTAGTCGGTCCCCAGCCTATATCAATGCTTGGGATTCTTTCTTCCCAAGTCCAGAACTCGATACTTCTCCTTGCTGAACGACATCAGATTTCTTTTGGCACAATCCTCCAAATTATCCAGGTAAATCTGGATCCTATCTCTATCCTCCAATGTATCTACCTCTCCCCTTGGTTTGGTGTCATCCACAAACTTGCTGAGGGTGCAATCCAATCTCTCATCCAGGTCATTATCACATCCACTGACTTCCCCATGTCCACAGAACCTGTTACCTCATCATAGAAGCTAATCAGATTGGAGAGGAGCTCCCTGAGAGTGATGTTTGATCGAATAATGCAGGTTCTGGGGTGTGGGATGATCCGCCCAAAAGTGGGTAATGTGACCCCTCTAAGAGCTTCCCCCCCACCCTCTACCAATCAGAATGCAGCACTTCCCCTGGAAGTTCCAGCACTCACACAAAAAGAGGCCATCTTGTTCCAAGAAGTCATGTTTCAGAAAATCATGGGGGAGCTCAGAGGAAACATGGACCCATTCACCATCCCCTTCAGAAGTGTGAACTTTGTTTATGCACTGAGGGGCCTTTGACTGCCCACACAAAAAGTGCTACGTCAGCAACAGTTCTGAGGAGGAGGAGGCAGTAGCTGAGAGGAGCCCTATGGCGCAGAAGCTGATGGATATGCTGGAACCCGATACCCAAACTCAATAACTCTCGAGGCAGCCCAATGAGCTAGATGGCCTCTTGTCCACCCCTATGGAGGAAGGTGACCACAGCTTGCAGGAATCACCAGAGAACAAGGTGGCCAGAAAAGAAATCAAAGACGTAAATGAATGATTAACAGGTGACAGTCAAGTTTGGGGTATAATAAAGGAATTAGGAGATGACCTGGTTTCGTATGTGGGGGAGACTTGTTTTCTTTTTTTTGAAAATCTCTCAACAGCTCAATGATGCCCTTTTAAAGTCCTTTCAGAGATTGCTCATCAGTAGTCCGGTGGAAGTAAATCTATATTGCATCAGCTGTTTTTGCTCATGTCTGAAACACAGCTCCTGAACAAAAGGACAAAATGGAAGAACAAATCATCTTGCTCTCCTTATTGTGGGGTGGTGTTGTGGCCTGTATTTTGTAGATGGCTGTAAAAGGGGATTTTAAACCACATGATGATCAAAACTCAATTATTTTTTTTTACTGTGTACATGTCCCCTTCATACTTGTAACATCATTTACTAAAACAAGTAACAGTCTTGTCTTCATCAATGGCTCTGTTAACGAAAATATATTACGCTTCTGGGGAAGATGAGAGGTTTGGCAGAGTGAACCCTCTGTTTCAAGCGGCCAGAAAGAATAGTAAAACTTTGAACAGAAAATAGGTAACGTCTTTGCTTTCAGATCAGGATTCTTAGGCTTTACACAAACCCACTCAAATAAGTTTTAAAAGAACCAAGACAATTGTCTCAGATGTGGATACACAATCTGCAGGCAGATTTGGTGGATATGCACCGGTTCTCCAAAATGCAACAGTGATTAGAAGTACATTTGCATAGTGATAGACATGCTCTCCAAATATGCTTGGGACTTAGGCCAGAAGGAAAAGATGGGCCAGGAAGCGGCCAAGGCCTTTAAAGCTATTTTCAGCCTCAAAAATTACAAACTGACAGTGGAAAAGAATTTGTAAACAAACCTTTAAGCGGATTGTTAAAGTGGCATGGCATCTACCACTTTGTTACTAATAACAAAGTCAAAGTGGGAGTTGTCAAGCGCTTTAATTTAACTTTAAAATCTAGGATGGGGCAATATTTGACAGCCCATAATATCCTTCACTATATTAACATGTTACTTGAGTTCATAAAGAGGTACAACCAGAGTTTTCACAGATCTGTACGTACCAGACCAACCAACATTAACCCCATAGATTCTCTGGTGGTATGGAAAACAGCTTATGGAGGTGGTTTTAAAATAAATTTGGTTGTTAACTCTTTTAGAAAAGGCAACCAAATAAGCTTATCTAAAACCAAAGGAGCTTTTAAAAAAGATTATGAGCATACATTTACCAATGAGCTATTCATAGTGGATGAAGCCTTAACCAAGGGACAGAGATCTGTATACTGGCTAAAAGATTATTGTGGGGGGGGGAAGTGATGGGATCTTTTTACCCTGAAGAATTACAAAAACTAAACTCCAAACAAGACAGGATTTACAGGGTTGAAAAAGTTCTAACAGTTGGCCATGTGGATATGTGTTGACCACCAAACTTAGGGGTCTCTGAGACAGCTGCCCTCCAGGGAGCCAAATGCAAGGGAACACATCTAAGAAATTCTCTTTTGCATAAGGGTCCATTGAGAAGACACACGAGAGCTGCACAGTGTCCATATTCACATATATTTGAGCAGAACATTCTCTGATTTATCTCTATGATGTTGTCAAAAACTCCACACACAATCATATTGATGGTGACTGTCAAAGCCTTCCCAAAGTGTATTTCTACTCTGAGGTTCCCAGTTTTCAAAAGCTGTAGGGCAGTGTTTTAAATCCTTCTCCTAGGACCCTCTTATTGCAAACAACTTTCTGTGTTTTCTTAAAGGTCTTTGTTTCTATTTGCCACTGGTTTTTATTCCTGATGACCAAAGGCTGCTGCATCTCTATCTTACTTGGGGTGTTCTCCTCCAGGCCTGTGCCATAGTCCAAGACTAGACTTGTCAAGCTGTCAAAGTTGACCTTTTCACAGTTTGCTATGTTCAGGGTAATCCCTTTGACTTTCATACACACCTTTCCTCCCAATAACTTGTACCCGTAAGTTTTCGGGCCTGCCGACACAAACTTGGTGATGTGTTGGTCTGCCAGAATCTTGCTTATGAGGGCCCCTAAATAATTCCCCAGAGACAGGAGTTCCATTCACTCTCCCTTTTCACAAATATCACTGAGTCAATGTCGTGGTACAGGCACTGCTCTTGCAACCTGTCTAGGAGATTCTGGAGTTCTAAGCTGGCATAAATGGTGGTAAAACAGGCTATGAAGATGTTGGTATTGCCCAAGACCAAATAGCAGTCTTTTGCATGCTTCCAAGACACACATGCTGTTTCATCATTGATAAAGTCACAGGATGAAACCTTGAAGTTAAGGGAAAACAGGTACTAAGAGAGTTCTTCAGGGTCTGTCATGATGCTGTTATTGGCTAGGTTGGTTCTTTGAATGAATCTACCACCAGAGAATTTAAAAACAGTTAGCAAATTGGCACTTAATGGGGTTCAACCTGATCTCATGTTGGCGTAAATGCACGCCTTCTTTCTGGTAGAAATTGTTTATGTACTTGTTTTGTTTTTCTTCATCTGCGCACCAGCTGGTATACCCTGAAGCCTCTTGTTTCTGATGAGGTGTAATTTTATGTACTCTGAAAAGAGTTTGTCATGATTGTCATTACAATGGCAAATTTCATAGATTTTAGCCATCATATACCCCTTTTGTTATGGTCATGTTTAATTCCACCATGCCCCATGTTCCCAGGATGGCCCGCTCCTCATCATTGTGGGTGCATGTTTCCTGCTGCTTGGTTTCCTCACAGGTTTGGCACAGTATGAACATTAGCTTGCCACCCACTCTGAGGGGTAGCAATGGGAAAAAGAGGCCTTATGGGGGGTACACTTTAACTTTCTCGATTCCAAAATAATTTGCAAGGGGTCCAAAGTTGTCATAAACTATATCAGAGTGTCCAAGAGGGTATTCCTTGGTTTTGTTTAAGAAAGGATACAGGTTAGTAAAATCATAATAGTGGATTTCTTCCCTGGGATTAGATTTATAATAAAGGGTGATAACATTTGTCCTCCTCCAAAAAGAGCATTCCTAGGCATGAGAGACTGAGGCAACTGAGCATAGTTTAAAAAATTTGTAAGGTCCCTGTTTCTTTCATTACCTCCCACTCGTGCTCCCAGAGAGTCCTCAATACAAAACCAAGCCTTTTCAGATAGTCGGTCTTGAGCTGTGTGTTGTAATTAAGAAACCTAAAGTGATCCCCGTCATAGGGTTCTGGGCTTTTTTGCCCATAGCAGGTGACACAGACATGGAAAAAACACCCATTAAACTCAAAGACTGTGCCATCCCATCAACATCAGCATAACTGTCTAAAACGTAGGTGCCTACACGCAGTTCCCCAGCCCATAAACATCTTTATATATTCTTTGTAAGAGATATACAAATCCCACTGAATAGATTGAGTCAAATATCTCTTTTACTGCCTGTGGTAGTTGTCTGGAGGGAGGAAGGCCATTGTGCTAGGCTCCAAAAACATAAATCTGTACATCACCATGCAGACAGATGCCAGGGTTATATAGCGGAAAGGATCTATATGCAGTTTTAGCTCAGTGAAATTAACAGCGTCTCTCTCTACTGTATCTCCCGTCTCTGTCATTTTCATAATCTCTTCTTTGTACACCATGCAGGCCCATCTCAAAATTTTAACACACTCTTGACAGTAATATTTGAGCTCTTTCTGCAAGTCAAAACTCTCATTTCTACTGTCCTGAAACCAGTTGAGAAACTCTGTTTTCTCCCCATGCATCATACCGTCTATGCCATAGTGCTCCGTCCCAGGCAAAGGTCCCACGTAATTCTGATTTTCTAAAATGTTTAAAAAATGTGGGAAATACCCTTTTCCCCCTTCAAACCCCATTGCCAAGGCCCTAACTTCCATGCACACCAGTTTACTACCATGAGTGATCAGTTCTACTCCCATCTTTTCCTTCAATAACTGTCTCAAAATAAAGTACTCATTGTAACTGTGGAATTGTGTGCTAGGAATGTGTAGTCACAGAGCTTTTTGACAATAAAAGTCTTAAAAAAAGTTAGACACTCATTGCTGTTAAATTCCCAGAATTTTTCCGGATTTAGTGACATAATAAAAATGAAAGTGTGTGTATATGCAATCCAGTCTCCTGAGTGCACTCAAAATCATAAAAATGTACTTCTCTGATGATTCAGGCTTTTTAATACAGTCCAATAAAACACAGGTGGCTGTCTACATTGCCAACAATCAAGCCCTTAAACTGTGTACAATGCCGGCCTTTATACGGGTGCTGCTTGTCCACGTAAGACTGACACCTATCACACAAAGTTTTAGACAGGCATTCAACATGGTTTTTTGATGCGCAGTCTACGTGTCTGTCTAAGTACTCTTTGGACTGACAATACATCTCAGTGGCATGCCCACACTGTCAAAGCACTTTGCACTCAAGCAGAGGCAGCAACAATACCTACAAGAGTGGTTGTGACTAGTCACTGCCTGACAAAGCTCACAATAATTTGTCTCACCAAACAACTTTTTAATACCTAAGGCCCCGTAACGAGGTTCATCATGCAAAAGCATGAAAAAAGTCTTGGGGTACACTGGTCCCCTTGTTTTAAAAAGAACCCTTCTGCCTTTTGCAGCAGAAAGCACCACCTGTGTGCTGACTCCTAACTGCTGCTCAAACACTGCTATGTCACTCAGCATAACCTTTTTTTAATCTGACCACCCCAGTTTCTTGTGCAGCTTTCTTGCTCCTTCTAACAATTCTGCATCTGGAGGTTTATGGTCGGACATGACAGCCAACAGCCCACTCACAAAACATAAATTGTTACCGGTGTAAGTCAGGTCTACTAAATACTGTCTCTTTTTATGGGTAATTTGACTACTAAGGATAGAATTTAAAACTCTATGACCACCCCATCCATGTTTTTACAACGATCGAAACAAGGTGCAACATCCCACTGAGGTGCAACTCTCTATAACAGCTTTGAGGCCTGATTTAAGAAATCCCCAGCTAACAGCTCATCCCTAGTTCTTCTGACTGAAAACAAGGAGTCAATTAAATTATGGCTCTCTAAATGTAACTGAACTTAACCATCACCACCTATCCTTGCATTAACATAATCCAGAACTAACTCTATCCCCCTATGTATGGCATCTACAACCTGTGCAGCTGAATTTATTTGCTCAAGATTTACCAAACGAAATTCCTCACAATACACTTACCCTCCAAATCTATGTACTTCACATTACCAACTTCTCACTCTTTCCCTATACACCTCTGGATTTGTAGGGGTATTCGGGGGTGCCTCTACGGGACCATCAGGGGCATCTTGTACATCAGATGCTATTTCAGAGTCAGAGTGGTCTCTACGAGAGTCATCAGGACTAGAAAGAGACCCATCTACAGACTCTTTTAAATCATTTTTGGATAACTCATTTTGTGAGCATCCAGTAAGTAATAACTCTTTCTGGTATTTTTCCCTCATTACCTCTTCAGCCTTTTTTTAAAAACAAATTGCAGTTATCTGGGCCTGGAACATTTTGAGAGCTTCCCATTTATCTGCCAAATGCCACCCCCCCATTTTTTTACAACTTATCTGATGGGAACCCCTGAGGATGCCCTTTTCCACAACTAGTTGTGCCTGCTTAGAACTACCCTCTAGAAATTTAAAGCTATTTTTTCAAGTTATTCATAAGAGTTTTTGCCCTTTTGATGTTTTTTCTAGCCATCTGTTCATTTATGCCTCCTGAAATTACAGGCTGTCACAATTCTGTGCATCATTTTTTCAAAATCTTTTCAAAGTTATGAACAGTTGTGGTAATCTTATGAAGGCAGGAGACTAATCCATAATAAATAATAAATTGTTCATAAATACAACCCCCTTAACGGCTGGTGCTGTCAGTCCTTGCTTTTTATTCACAATTCCTAGAGCATGTGCTCCAGGTTTGTGAATGTGGGCATTTTTGCTCGCAGCCTCGTTATGGGTCGGTGTGGTGTTGACTGCTGAAGAACTGGAGTGTGGTTGCTTTTCACCAGTCTTTTGGTAAGAGTTTTGGACTGTCTTGAAGCGTCATCTGTGCTTTGTGCTGGTTTGCATGGCCGTTGTCATTGCTGATAGTCTCTGAGTAGATTCCTGGTTCTTTGGTGGTTCTGGTGGAGGTATCCCTGTACTTCCAACTATAGATTTGTCAGGAGATCTGCACATGCCTAATGAGGTGGAAGTTAAAAACAGAGATGTTACAAAACTTAACTTTACCATGTTTCTTACCTACATCTATGTATTTATTTAAAAAAGAAAAACACAGTCAATAACCGTGTACGCCCATCCCTCATTTAAAGAGTACTTTACTTATGAGTACTCGCTAAAATAAAGGACACATATACCCACCTATGTTCACTAAATGAGTGAACTTCCCCCACTTATATGTGCAAGCCGTGGAGTCCCTGGCTGGGAAGCAGGGCGACCTGCACCCTCGTCCCCTCAGCAGCTTCAAACTGCACCCAGGCTTAGAACTCCCCACATCCCTAAACCGACCCCAACCTTAGATCACCTGCCTCCCCGCCTGCCCCACCGCAGCCCTAAACGGCCCCAGCCTTAGACATTCCTCCTCCTCCCACAGCTTCTTCACTGGGGCTGCTAGGCTGGGTGGCTCTCCCAGCCCTCCTGCTCCCAGCAGGTAACAGTCCTTAAAACCAATTAACTCAAGTGTTAAACTTTCAGCACTTAAGCATAAGATAATTGCTATCCCTAGTCATAGATACCTGCCTGAAGCAGCAGTGTTAGGAAACTGCAAATGGCTTCTTTAACAGCCACATGCAGCTCGGAACTGCCCAGCTGGTGATCCTTAAGAAATCTAATGGTGACCCATGTTTGGGTCCCAACCCATAGGCTGGGAATGCCTGCTCTACGTACATACAGCTGCTAAACTATTCAAATACGTCAGAAAAGTACCAAAACTTGACGGGTGTATGTCAAGTTACAAGCACTTGGAACAAATTAGAGACTTTTAGATGTATTTTAATGGGAATTTAGTGTTGCTCTTATGAGTTTTTGCCTAGGAGCAGAAATTTGGGAACCAATTGTGCTCATATATTGAGGGATGAGTGTATATATATTTCCTGGTCTTCATCCATCTGTAAGTCCTCGAAGGTGGTGGATTTTCCTTTCCTGTTGTCGCTTTCCTTTTTCTTTTGAGTTTGTTTACCCTCTGGTCCACAGGTCTTTCATTTTGTGACCTTACTGTGGATCAGAATACATTATTATTAAACATATGAAACAGTCTTGCAAACTTATAAGTAAAATACTCATGAGTATGTTTTTCTCTATTTAAAAAGTCATAGCTTTAAACATAATAATCCATAATAATCCATTTCAGGCTGTACAACAAACTAAGAGGTGGATTGATTTCTGCCACTTTTTAAAAAATAAACAAGCCACTCCACTTTTAATAACACACCACGTTTTTGTGGAATACAAACCAAAACTTCTTTAAAAAAATACTTGTAGCATAGGTCCCCAACTCAAAACTGAACATTTATTTTGCACAGAATAAGAAACCCCCCAGCTGCTCTAAACCAGCAGTTTGCCAGTATATACTTTAAAAACACACTTGTGTCTGGCACAAACCCCATAACACACACCCCCAAGTAGTTTAAAAACCTTTAACAATGATATATTTTTAAAGTAAGCCCCCAACCCTATGCCATTTGAAACACATTAAACAACCGTTAGCAACAAAATACTTTTAAAAAACCCCTATTTCTCTGTAGCATAGCTCCCCTGATCTTTTAAAGACAAACAGCCCAAAGTAAAAACACATCGTATGTGTGCAGAATACAAACCCAAACTGTTTTTAAATAAAAATACTATAAAGCCCCACACTTATTTCTAGCATAGATTCCCAAATCAAAACTGAGCATTTATTTTGCATAGAATAAGAAACCCAACAAGAACTTTAAATCAGCAGTTTGCTAACATATACTTTAAAAACACATTTGTGTCTGGCACGAACCCCATAAGAATCATGCCCAGCAGTTTAAAAACCTTCAGCAACAATATATTTTTAAAGTAAACCTCCTAACCCTATGTCATTCGAAACACATTAAATCAAGAGTTTGCAACAAAATACTTTTAAAGTTTCACCCACTGCTTCGTAGCACAAGCCTCTGATCTTTTACAGCCATCACTTTTAAAATTAAAAAATCACATTTTTTGCAGAACACAAACCCAAACTGTTTTAAAACAAAGCATACCGTAAAGCCCCACACTTATCTCTGAGATAGGTCCCCAACTCAAAACTGAACATTTATTGTGCACAGAATATGAAACCCACCAAACACTCTAAACCAGGAGTTTGTAACCATGTACTTTAAAAAAATGACTCTCATAATCATATTATGTTTTTCCGCACCTTCACTTGTAGAGCCCCCAATTCAAACTGCACATTATAACTAATTAAAAGAAAAAAACACACACATAAAAAAAAACAGTTTCAGAAAGTTACCTTCCACCACAGGGTAAAGGCCTGGTGGCATAGAGCTGTTCCATTTTTCCACAAGGTGTATGTGGGCCTATGAAATAAAGGACAAGCAAAAAAAAAAAGTATTATTCCTTAAAATGCATTAAAGTTTTATGCTACATGTTTTTAAAATTAATTAACAGTTCTAAGCACCACTATAGTTAAAAATTAGTTTTACCTTGGTTTGTTGAAATACAGTTTGAAGTTGTCAGTTCCATCCTGAACAGAACACACTGCAGAAAAGATGGGTATCCTTATTTAGTAAGTCCTGCATGGGCAGAATGAGAATATAGAATATAATTTTTCAGATTTAAAAACAAGCCACTTACCTAGTCTTGAGATCCAACAGCACCTCAGCTCAAGATAGTTTTTGTTGAAAAGAGAACAGGTTCGACAACTCTCAGGTTTTTATGCCATTTTAACTCTTTGTTCAAAAAGTCTGTAGTTATGGGGTTGATTAAATCACCACCCCTCCCTAACATTCTCCTTTTCTGATCTGGAGTGGAGGGGGTGAACTTGCCTGCACAAGTGAATAGAGTTCAGGTCCCAAGTAGTCATTTTTTCTTTCCACTGTCATGTTTTGTTTTCCTATAACTTTATTTTTCAGGAGCTGTATTCTGTCATGAAATTAATTCTGTATGCTACTCTGTGCTTGTAATCCTTTCACCGAGATAATCTCCTCGACTAAGTCTACACAGCATGCTGCTGCCGGCAGGGTGATGCAAATGAGGGCACTCGACAATGCAAACAAGGCACTCATTTACACATAGCCTGCCTCATTTGCATACTCTCATTTGATCTCTGTCCCAGCAGAGGCTTCTGTTACCACAAAACAAACTGTGTACCCCCCTTGTCAACAACCCCTGGCAAAAATGAGGCTGTCAACGAGTGGGGGGTTGGTCGATAGAACCCCACCTACACAGCTTGGTTTTTGGTGACAGTAGCCTCTGCCATGACAGAGATCATGTGAGAGTATGCAAATGAGGCACACCATTTGTAAATGAGCAACTCATTTGCATTGAGTACCCTCATTTGCATGACTCTGCTCGCAGCAGCACTCTGTGTAGACATAGTACGAGTGGTGATAGTCCAGTCCTTTATTGCTGTGATATTTTAGAAGATTTTCTGAACAGTCTCTGACAACGTGTCTGTCTGATGGATAGTGCTGCTGCCCTGGACTTTCAGCTTTTTTTTAGCCTTTCCCCCCCGGCTGCGGATCCATCTTGTTGTGAAGATTGGTATCAGTGAACATAATTGAAAGTCTAGAAATGGTGAGTGTGCATGTTTTTTTGTCCCCACCATATCATTTATATGTGTTTGATAGGAGGAGGGACTCAGGGAGCTTTCTAGCTGTGTCTGAATGTCATTTGTGCTCTCTCCCTCTCCTTTCATATCCTATATTGTGTTGCTTGCCATGTGCTGCTGGTTACAAACTTTTAATTCCTGTTGCTAAAGGCATAATAACTTGTGTATCTTTTTATAAACTACATCTAAGGCTCTGTGAAATTAGATTTTATCCTATTTTACAGAATTTACCAGTTTTTACGAAAGCTATAATTTGGTTTTTACTGCCCCACCCCCGAAACCACTCAAATATATGAAAATATTAATTAGGTTAAGAATATTCCAGTACATGAAGCAGATGTCTATAATAAATCAGGGAAGGCATAAATTTGAGGCATTTGTTGAAGTAAGAGAATATAGCTGAAGACACACAGACACATGCATTGAGTCTATATTGTTAATGTACAGTTCGTGAAATAAACCACAACATTAAATATTCTTACTTTTCTTGATAATTTGCTTTTTTCTCCTACTTTCCTTCCCCCAACTTAAACCCCAGTATTTACCCAACAACTATAAAGTTAATTTTAGTTCTGATTTTTTTTAAAGCTTTTGTAGTAAACCCTGAAATTCATAGGGCATTTTAAATTTTTAAACAAAATAAAAGCCAATAACAAAGGATGTTGACTGTAACTCCCTTCTGAAAACTGTACCAGTTTCATTGAAAAGCCTGATCTACATTTACTGCTCTGGTACTTGCTTCGAAGTGCTACCCTAAAATTTTTTTATGTCCTGCATTCCCTATGTGGAACATTTTCAACAGACCCCATAGAAGGAATTTATACCTTGTGACATAGCTGTGTGCTATCCCTGGAAAGTCAGGCTCTCATCTCTCATGGTAAGACCCCAGTCCTTGCATCTAGATGACCTTCTCTTGGCACAGAATTTGAGGGTGGAGGGCAGAAGTTTGGCTTTCTCAATTTGCACATGCCTTTGGTGTCATTGTAGAAATGACAGACATTACTTAAGGTGGTTATAAAGCAAAACTGTAAAAATCTTAACTGACCTTGCAGTGTACAAATTTGTGAAAATTGCCCATGTTTACGCTTGGGTGTATCAGTGGATGAGCAATTACCAAAGAACTGTGAACTCTTATGCTGTCATTTAGGCATTTAGGTTGAGTTCCCAGCATTGGTTACTGTTATGCCAAAAAGATTGTAGTTATGTAGGCAAGACTTCCATGAATCTGTGTGAAGTAATGCTAAAAGAAACAATAAAGAATTACTTGTAGCTAGTTTTTACTTGATCTTTGTGAAGGTGAAAGGTCAAAATTCAAAATTCCTGTTTCTTTTTCTAACTGCCCTGTGGCTCACAGAACAGCAGGTTAAATTGGTGGAGGGGAAAAAAGCTTATTATACTACATCTTGAAGCATTTCTTTTCATGTTTATGGTCTGTGCACCAGATCAATAAAACATATGTATCATCCTTACATGAGAAACTATTAGACTATGGATAGATGATGAATAACTGCTCTATCAATCTTAAATTAACGATACTGGTTTAAACAGAAATTTTTTGTTGTGGTGATTAACATGACAAATAGGAATACAGAATAAGTTTTCAATTCATAGAAAACCTTATCATATAGTTCCATGCAACTAGATAGCATGCAATGTGCTGAATATAACAATTCACAATGTCAGATAAAGTTACAGGCTAGAACTAACACTTTCCGAGAAGAGGGTATGGACATACGTACTTTCATTATACAAGTGAACAAGGGGAAGTGTTTCTCCCCAGCCTGCTCAACCATGACTTCATATCTGCAGTTCTTCCTGCAAACGTGCACAGAATAAACTTTATTCCTCATGATGTAACTAGAATTTTGAGTGCCATGATCATGGGTTTAGAAACTGATTCCAGAGATATATAAATCTCCTCCACTTACAAGCATCCTTTTCCCTTTATGTGCATGATGCAAACTTGGACAGGTCACACAGGAGAGTATTATAAATTTCACAGGTTGTAGGCTGACAGTGCCTTTGGTACTTTCTGACACAAAAGTCTCTATACTTCCATCTGTGTGGCACGTAGATGAGGTATTTATAATCACATACTGACCCAGCCATAAAATATGGCACCTCTAAGCCACCTGCTGCTTTACCAGGGCACAGACAATATTTGTGACTTATTTTGACTTTTGGGGGTGATTTTATTTAACATGCATATAACACGATTTCATTTTCATAGGACAGAGCTTTTGGATGGCTTAGGTGATTTATACAACGAACAAGCCTCACTGTTTAGTCTTTCTATTTAAATCCAGCCTAGTTCATTACTAAAAGTCCTTTTCTGCTGATTGAATGACTTTTAGTGGCCTGTTTGAAAACAATTGTTTATTTCATTTCATTTCATACTAATCTCATATCCATTTTGGATTTTAGCATTAGTCTCAGCTGAGAGACCAAAGAGTGAGTGGTCATAAAGGGTGAACTACCCTTCACCTTCTAGCTGAGGACTAAAATCTATTATTGTGTGCGTTGTGTGCCATTTACCATCCTGCACTTGCTCTCTGAAGACCCAGTGCTGAACTGTTATTGTGGGTAGTTATTCAATTGAATAATTCTTTTGAAGCCATGCTAAAGTATTCCTCAGTATGAGACTGAGCTGCAAAATCTGACCTTGAATAAACAGAGGACTTTCTACATCAGTGCCGTCAATCTGGTACTTTTAGCTGGAGCAAAATACACATGAAATAGAAGAGAAGAAAAATATTTGACTCAGGATGACTACTGTGGGAGTGAAGGAGTCTACACCTGTATATTGAAATATATATATAGATGAGTACTAAGGAAACTGTGTGACATTTTTTATCCCTTATTTAGGCAAATCTCATGACTTTGATGTTCTGTGAGTGATGTGTCTCTCAATAGCTGACCTTGTAATGTCTGAGCTACAAAATATGTGTTGCAATTGCAGATTAAAAGGAATTAATACGTTATATTTAAATCTTTAATTACAGTGCAGATTTCATTGAGAAGGATTGTCTAGAATGAGCAACAGTTCAAATAGTGCTATGTCTGAACAAACTCATCAGCAAAGTCAATGGAAAAGCTAAATACATCCATGATCTAGTGGTGGTGATAGGCTCAGTAATAAAAGGTCTGATCTTTATTTCCTTGCCAAAAGTCACTTCACAGTTTCAAAAGGTTGCTAGACCTGTCCCTGGTTCTAGTGGCTGCTGTTATGAAGTTCATAAAATGCCATAGAGTAGAAAGGTGGATGGATTGGTCAAGACCCAAAGAAAAAGAAAGAAATAATTCTCTCCAGTTTGCCTGTAAGGGACAGCATTGCTGTATTGCTGTACATGGCCAGCGTTGAGCTACTAAGTTTAGCGCACACGTGCACTATGGTTACGTCTACACTACAGGTATCTTTTGAAAGAAGCTCCTTCAGAAGATCTCTTCTGAAATAACTTCTTTTGAAAGACTGCATCCACACACAAAAATGCAGATCGAAAGAGCAATCTGCTCTTTTGAAAGTGCATGTCCACACAGCCCCCGCTCTTTCAAAAGAACGTGTCTAGGATCGAAAAATTCGGTCCCATGAGGACTGCTCTTTTGAAAAAAAAAAAGGGCCTGCGGAGCATCTACACACATTTCTTTCTAAAGAAGCTTTCGAAAGGGGGCACTTTTCCTGAAACGGGAAAGGAAGAATGATTTCGAAAGGACCACCACATTCTTTCAATTAACTTTTGAAATAATACTTTTTGTGTGTAGATGCTCTGTGGGATCTTTCAAAAGATCCCCCTTCTTTCTAAAAATCTTTCAAAAGAACTTGCTAATGTAGATGCAGCCTATAAGTATGTAGTATTGAGCTACTAAGCATAGTGGCATAATGACATCTAATACTTTCACCACGTTCACTCATAAAATTACACACTAAGGCTATGTCTACACTACTACCCCCTTTTGAAAGGGGGATGCTAATGAGACACTTTGATATATGCTAATGAGATGCTGTAATGCATATGCAGTGCCTCATTAGCATAATGGCGGCCATAGCACTTCAAAAGTGCAGCTTTTGATTGCACGCTGCTCTTCTCTATGGGGTCCTTTTCGAAAGGACCCTGCACACTTCAAAATCCCCTTATTCTTACAACAAAATAGGAATAAGGGGATTTCAAACTGTGGGGGGGGGTTCTTTCAAAAAGGACCACGTGTAGCCAAGCTACACGCGATTGAAAGTGGCACTTTCAAAGTGCCACAGCCACCATTATGCTAATGAGGCACTGCATATTCATTGCAGCGACTCTTTAGCATATCCTTAAGTGTGTCATTAGCATCCCCGTTTTGAAAGGGGGGTGCTTGTGTAGACATAGCCCCAGGCTTGTCTATGCTTACACTGGAGATTTCTGTTGAGAGAAAGGGCCTTCTGTCAACATAACTCCGGGAGCGTTTACACACATAATGGCTGTAGCCACACTTGGCCAGACCTTCAAAATGGGCATGCAAACGGCCAAATCAAAGAATACTAATGAGGCATTGAACTGAATATTCAGCACCTCATTAGCATTTGCATGCTTCTATTCGCGGCGCTTCAAAAGCGCTGCTTTTGAATGTGCGTGTCTCGGCACGGCTACACAGGGGTCCTTTTCGAAATGACCTCGCACATTTTGAACCTCCCTGAAATCAGCTGAGGGGAATAAGGGAATTTCGAAATGTGCAGGGTCTTTCCCGTGTAGCCGCACCAAGCCGAGCTGCGCGCATTTGAAAGTGGTGCTTTTGAAACGCTGCGGATGGAAGCATGCAAATGCTAATGATGTGCTGAATATTCAATTCATGCCTCATTAGTAATCTTTGAAATGGCCATCAGCATGGCCATTTTGAAGTTTTGGCCAAGTGTGGCTACAGGGAATGAGTTTTGTTGAGAGAGTCCTGGCAGAACTCTGCTTTTGCCTCAACAGAGTTACGCCCCCAAAAATGTTGTGGCATAACACTCTGTCATATAGGCAGAAGTACAGTGTAGACATTTCTGTCAACAGAAAGGGCTTCTGGTTGCCGGGCAGCCCTGTTTGCAGAGCTGTGATTCCAATTTCTGTCACCAGAGGACAGTGCAGTCTGGCCATTTTCTGTCGACAGAGGAAGTTGTATGCAGCAGTAATCTGTCGACAGCGGCTCTGTCTAGATATAGCTGTCAATAGTAACTTCTGCCGACAGATGCTTCTAGTGTAGACATAGCCTAAGTCTTAATTGATTGAAGCCTAATGTAATAAGCAATATGCCTTTTAGGTTTTGTCTTTTGAGGGAGAATGTTTTTTTCATTTTAACACAATTGAAGATAAACAGACTTGTTAACGGTACACATAATTTCCTTTACACAAATCAGAGAGTGACAAATCTGAGGTCTTGTCTACACTTACCCGAGGATCACTGCTGCAAAGATCAATTAAGCTGGTCTAGTAAAGTCATGCTACATCGACTGCTGACTGTGCTCTCTTTGACTACAATACTCCACCAGAATTAGAAGTGTAAAGGGAGACAAGTGGAGAGTTTCTCCTGTCAGCACCCTGCATTGGAGATGCCACAGTAGCTCAGTCTAAGGTGTGTCAACTCCAGCTATGTTATTTATAGCTGGAGTTGTATACCTTGGGGTACATCTATACTCACGGGAAGATCAATGCACTGTGGTCAATCTTACCAAGCTCAATTTTGCACATCTGGTATAGATCCGGAAAAACCACTCTCATGTGAAGTAAGGGGCATCGTCATGAGACTAAAAAGGCTCAGACTACCCTAGGGAAGAAAGCCAGTTGATACCTCTAATGGACCTATGCAAATGGCACAGACAGAATTGCATATCTGAAATCAACTGTAATGCCTAGTGCAGACCTAGCCTTAGTTTGATATTGCTCCCTGGTGTAGACCTGACCTGAGAGGTAAAAGAACACAATGAAGCCAAGTCAGTGTAGTTCTGATTCACAGTTTTGAATTAGCTAATTTAGAAGGGTTATGACTACAATTCTAAAACCTTCAGTATTTATTATACCATAAAATAAAATATTCCACACTTAATCATTTTTCAATGGCAAGGTTACAGTGCAGAAAAAAACTTAATTATGCCAATAGCTCTCTTATTTACAATATTACATGTATAATTTTATTGCAGTAGTTTATTGCCATGCTATGTGAGGAAGCTAGTACATATATTTTCTCTTTAACTTGTTGAAGAAAGGAAAGAAAACACTATTGCTACACAAGATACATGGTAAAATAATTACACACTGAAGTTATTAAAACAAAAAAAGCAGTAAAGTAGCACTTTAAAGATGAACAAAATAATTTATAAGGTGGGCTTTCATGGACAGACCCACTTCTCCACACTACTGATCCACAGACCGGTCAGCCAACATTTTGATGGGGTGGGCCATTCTGTTAGTGACTTGAGAGTTTGCGTCTTACTGAAGAAGAATTTTCATACTACTTTGGAAGGAGAGGCTGTTGAACTTTCTTTTATATTCAATTTTTGACACTTGTGGTTTGAACCGGAATGAGGATTTTCTGGGTCATTATAGGGGTTCTTTTGCAAACTTGGCTTAATCTAATTCTTGACTTGCCCCCACCCCTGTACTCTCTGATTTGCTCACCTTGGTCATTTTTTTCTGATTTGTCAAACTTGATTACTATTTTTGGTTCTATAAGCTCACTGTATACACCTAGGTGCAGGTCTACACAGCCTGTGTTTTGAGCACACTGCTGTACACCAGTGAAACATGGACTTTGCGCTCGAAACAAGAGCAGCGGCTCAACACATTCCACATGTGCTGCCTTAGGCGCATACTCGGTATCTCATGGCAGGACAATGTCCCCTGAGAGGGCAGGCACTGCCTCCATGTTCACCCTTCTCAAACAGAGGCGTATGCACTGGTTGGGCCATGTCTCATGCATGACGGATGGCCGAATACAGAAGGACCTCCTCTTCGGTGAACTGGCATCTGGAAAGAGGTCAAAAGGGTGACCTAAATTGCGCTACAAGGACACGTGCAAGTGTGACCTCAGCGCGCTCTCTATCAGTGTGAACACCTGGCATTCGCTCGCCTCAGACAGGCATGCCTGGAAACAGGGAGTGAAGGAAGCTCTTGTTATCTATGAAACTCCCTTAGTGAAGGAAGCGGAAGACAGGAGAGCCTTCAGGAAGATCCGTGCCCGTGATACCAGAGCGACATCTGCCTACTGCTGCTCACACTGTGGAAAGGACTGCCACTCCTGGATTGGATTGCACAGCCACAGGAGATGCTGCTTGAATCAGTCCAACTGGGGCACAAACCTATGATCCCTCGGGATCGAAGGATGCCTACTTGGATGTCTTAAATATTAAGTCTGTTCTGGTCTGGCTATGGTCTGCAGAAGTGAGTCTGTCCCACAAAAGCTCACCTAATAAATTATTTTAAAGCAGGCAAGTAGCACTTTAAAGACTAGCAAAATAGTTTATTAGGTAAGCTTTCGTGGGACAGACCCACTTCTTCAGACCATAGCCAGACCAGAACAGACTCAATATTTAAGGCACAGAGAACCAAAAACAGTAATCAAGGAGGACAAATCAGAAAAAAATGATCAAGGTGAGCAAATCAGAGAGTGGAGGGGTGGCGGGGGGGAGGTCAAGAATTAGATTAAGCCAAGTATGCAGACGAGCCCCTATAGTGACTCAGAAAGTTCCCATCCTGGTTTCAAAGAGAAACAGGCGAGCTGGCTTTTATATTCAAATTCGGCACATTAACACGTGGTTTAAACTGGGATGGGAAGTTTCTGTGTCACTATAGGGGCTCGTCTGCATACTTGGCTTAATATAATTCTTGACTCCCTCCCACCCCTCCACTCTCTGATTTGTTCACCTTGATCATTTTTTTCTGATTTGTCCTCCTTGATTACTGTTTTTGGTTCTCTGTGCCTTAAATATTGCGTCTGTTCTGGTCTGGCTATGGTCTGAAGAAGTGAGTCTGTCCCACGAAAGCTCACCTAATAAACTACTTTGCTAGTCTCTAAAGTGCTGCTTGACTGCTTTCTGTTTTGATAGTGTACAGACTAGCATGGCTCCCTCTCTGTTACTATTCAATAAATTATTTTGTTAGGCCGTTTCTACACAGGCCACTTTCTCCGAAAGTGGCATGGTAATACATGGCCCGAAATATGCTAATAAGACACGGATGCAAATTCCCTGCGCATCATTAGCATATGGTCACGTGATTTGGAGTCCGGAAGACTGTTCTTCCAGACTCCAAAACGCCGTTTAGAAACGCGGCCCCGGGGGAGCTTCCGGTATGAAGTCCTTCTTCCGGACGCCCCTTCTTCCTGAAAATTATTGGGAAGAAGGGGCCTCCAGAAGAAGGACTTCCTTCCGGAAGCTCCCCCGGGGCTGCGCTTCTAAAAGGCATTTTGGAGTCTGGAAGAACGGTCTTCCGGACTCCAAATCACGTGACCATATGCTAATGAGGTGCAGGGAATTAGCATCCATACCTTATTAGCATATTTCAGGCCATGTATTACCATGCCACTTTTGGAGAAAGTGGCCTGTGTAGAAATGGCCTTAGTCTTTACAATGCTACTTTACTGCTTTTTTGTTTTGATAGTGTATAGACTAGCAGGGCTTTCTCTCTGTTACTGAAGTTATTAAGGCTGACTACAGAGCTACAACATTAACAATAGTGAAAGCTTCTCTAATGATCAGACTTAGCTTTGTTGTAACTCCCACACACTACTCTGAAAAGTACTTCTCTATGTCTATCATTGCTTAAATAGTAAACCTAGAGCAGTTTCTCACTTCCTTATGAAAACAGTGTAATTAATAGAAAATTGAGTCAGTCAGTATAGGGCTTCTTAACATAATTATGTGTCGTAAGGCCTGCCCAGTGATACTTTAATTAGCTTTTTGAAATTTGATATTAGATTCTTTTGTTGTTTTTTTTACTTCTTCCAATTCTGTAGTCAGCCTGAAGCCTGTACTATCCTAGCGCTTCTGTTCAACCACAAAACTCCACCTTGAATTGCACCTAAAGTATAAGAAACCATCATTCACGTGCTATTGTTCTTCTGAGTGTATTTCTTTTAAATGTGCTTGGCCTTCTAAAAATATTGATACTGGATATTTGTCTTCCTAAAAGATGTAACAAGACATAATCTATTCTGCCCTTTCACAATTATGTAAGGGCTGCTAATGGTGTATGGGCAAAATGCACTTTGTCACATGTCTATTTATGTTGTGACATTGCAATAAATAAATCTGCTTCTGGTGTAATGCCTTCAAGAATTTTGCTTATCCTGTTGGTTTGGTTGAAAGTCATTTAGGGACAGATTTCTGAAGCTATTTAGACACTGTAAGATGCACTTAGTATCCTGCAAGTATTTTCAAAAAGTCTAAATCCCCGTGAAATGGGAGTGAGGCCCACAGGTGCTTTTGAAAATCCTCCTAGTTACCTTTCTACATCTTTAGCGCCCTAAATACTTTTAAAAACCTGGTATTTGGGGATCATTTCTTATTTTAAAATAAAATTTTAAAATAATTCAGGATTAAACTGTGCCCAAGCACAGTTATACCTTGAATTATTAATAACCACTGATTCCTTCTGGTCCTCAATAATTTGAAAAGCTGCCCACCAATATTTGACCCAAAATAGGATCCACCTAAGTAGTAAAGAAAATAATAAAATGGCTCAGAACATGTGAGATATTTTGCCTGAGGACCCCCAAGTCACCTATATTTGGGTGTTCCTCTCCCTTAAAATAGAAATTAAAAAGCTATCTAAGAAAGGACCCCAAGTTATCTATTAAGGGTGGTGACATGATTTCTAATGAAAAGTGACACATCACACTTTGTGAGTGGTTTAAGAGATGGGATGAGAAGCAACAAAGTAGGCAAACTAGAAATTTGGCTGTAAGACTGAAAAAAAAATTGGGCAAGCTACCTGTTACCCCTCAGGCAATTATAGTTACATGTTTTCCGTCCCAAGGAATAAAACATGTAGGCTGGGTCTACATGTTTGAGGCATAAGGGACTGGCGACAGAGGGGAGTTTAGCCTGCAGAGGCATGTCCACACAGCCTCTGCAGTGCTGGCACCCAGATGCTGAACTCTCGCAGGGCTGTGGTAATAAGTTTTGGGAGTATGCAAATGATATGCCATTTACAATCCTGAGAAGCTCATTTTCCATTGCTCTCCTGGCAGCAGCACTGGGGGGAGCAACATGCAGACAGAGCCATATTGTTTTCCTTGTGCATCTAATATACTACTGAATATTCTTTCATCCACGATTTGATTTTGCATATTTGTTTGCCTTGTGAGTCAGAGCTACATCTTTCTACATGTCAATAAAATGTCTTCTGCTGTAAGACCTGCATAAAGTGAAATGCTTATATAAAAATCAAAGGATATAAGGAGTAGGTCCTCAAGGTTTTTAAATTTATATAAATTTTGTTGATTTTCACGGTAAATAATTTTTGCAGTCTATAAGTCAAAGGAGCTGGCATCCCTCTGCATTTCCCACTTCAGTTCATCTTGCTTCATTTTAGATTGTAAGCTCTTTGAGACAGGGATACTATCTACATGTAAGAAATATTGCTTGTCGTGGAGAGTTTAGCATAATGTCATGCTGCTTGTGATTCAGGACTTTGGAGTATTTCTAAAATACGAATACTAATAGTCAAGATCCTCAGTTGATGTAAATTAGTGTATCTCTTTTCATGTCTATGGAGCTGTGCTATTTACAGTAGTGGAGCATCTGGCTCAATAATATTACTGAATTATTTGAAATATACCTGATGTGAAACTACTGGCAGTATTGAAAATTCATTCATTGAAGGAACCCTTCCAATGGATAACAACTTAGAGCTTATGATCAGTAACTAAAAAAGCAAATAGGTGAGAACCATTCATTTAGCTAGAAACTGAGACAGGTGTAAAAGGGAAGAATGTACCTGTTTACTGAGCCTATTTAAATCCTTGGCAGCAACAGTTTTTTCATCAGGCAGCATTGCAATATTTTGTAGAGAATGATTACACTTGCAGTAAATTCTCCTGTAACTATTACAGTCACAGCTGTCATTCCTTTGGAATTATTTTTGTCCATGATCAGGAAACAGTGCACTCAGACATAAAAGATTGATGTTAGCTTTTTTTTATTGCAAGTCTGCTTTTTTTTCCCACAGGCATTAGAAAGCCAGTAAAACCCTCACAAATTCACATTCAGTACAAATACTTGCAGCACAACTTTGGTCCACTGAACGTTTTTTATTGAATTTTAGTGCTAATGAAAGTTGCTATAATGAGATCCCTAGAATTTGGAAGTGTTCTGTTTAACTATAGACCAAGATGGTAGCAGCCCCACTTTCCCATTCTGATATTTTTAACCCTGATACAGAAGTGAACTTTTTAGTATGCTGTAGAAGTTAGCTTTGAAAAAAGTGTTCATTTTAAATATGTAAATTATGACCTGCATTTTGTAGTGAAAGCAGACAGTTTTTTTTAACATGCATAGAAAAAGATGCAGGACAAGGCATAAAAAATATAAAATTAGAAGGAAGGACTCATCCTGATAGAGATGATTTACTCTCAGTATATTCTTTTTCTAAGGTAAAGTAAATGAAGGTGAAATGGGAACAATAGCCAGTTCTGAAATCCAGAAAAAAAACATACCATGGCTTTTCATGTTTAACTGACATAGACTGAGATTTGAAAATGGGTAACTGTGTAAGCTGTTCAGGATCCATTGAAATAACTCTGGCAACCATTTTCAGTGGTATATGCAGAATTTCAGAAAACTGATTTTGAAGTTATTCAAGATGCACAGCAGAGATTCCAGAATGTAATAAAATGGAGCTCTACTGGGTTTGAACTCCAATTGGATACCCAGTAATATTCAGAGCAGTTCACAGGTATGTAACTGAGCAGCTTCCACTAACATTAAGTAGAATTGCAAGGCTATGCACATTCCCACTTTAGAAAATGATGTTAAATCCCATGACTAGATTTTTAGAAGTGACTTGGTAAGTGATGCAAATAATTTATCACTTTTAAAATATTTTGACCTATCCTTTTATTAAACCTTTCTGTTAACTGCAGCAGTTTGCAATCCTGTACATTAATTTACAAAGCGAAATGCCTTCATGGTCAGTCAGAAAGAGAAGGTGGTTTGGTCGCTGTAGTGGGAAGGAATACATCTTCTGTACTTCAGAGAAAATGTGTTCTTTTGATGTCATCTAAGTAGATAGCACCTAGTTACCACTGTCATGCCTGAATTCTCAATGTGTGCATACACATACACGCCTAAATGTTTTCTAAATATAGAAGGAAAACTTTAGAATGCAATACATCTGGCTATTTGGCGTTACATTAACATCAGTGTCTTAGGGAAAGGAAGGATGTATTGACAAATGAAATAAAACCTGGAGGTGCATTCCTGCTCAAATGAGGAATAAAGAGCTTAAAATAAACTGGAGGGATATGCTATTAAGACATTCATGTAATTTTATGTGGGGCAGGTGTAGGAATATGTTAAGGCTGAGTCAAAAATTCTGAAGGGGTTTGTGTTCTAAATTTATGTCATGTGCTCCTTTACCTGTCACTGTAAAGTAACAAATATGACAAATTTCTCCAGTATCCTGGACAAACCTTTCTAAATTATGTTTCTATGTCTTAGGAGTTCATTACATTAAAAATGCAAATGTGTATGCATTATTGTAGAATTATATGGGATGCCCCTGTAGAAGAGACCTGACTAATATAAACCTTGAGAAGTTCTGAGCTTCCCAAGTCTCTTTGAAACAACATGCTAGATAAACACAATTGTGGTTTCCAGGAAATACTTGGTAGGAAAGGTAAGCTACTTCTCACTTCCAGGTCCAAGCTTTCAGCGCTTCCCCTGACGAGAATCCTACTGGCTGCTGGTTATCCATTACACAATAGCATGATTTTTTAATCCAAATTGGATAAAAGAGTGACTCACAGATTCAGAGGTATGCTTGTTCTGAGGTAACTGTGGCTATAAACTTGTATCCATAGAAAAGGTTCAGGGGCAGGGGGGTGGAAGGCTCATGGATAGGCTTGTTTATTGTTCGTAATGTTTTCTTTGCAATGCTTTTACCTTAAGAATAGTTACAAGTCTCCAGGACCGGATGGTATTCACCCCAGGGTTCTGAAAGAACTCCAATGTGAAATTGTGGAACTATTAACAGTGGTTTGTAACCTACCCTTTAAATCAGCTTCGGTACCCAATGATTGGAAGACAGCTAATGTAACACCAATATTTAAAAAGGGCTGTAAAGGAGACCCTAGCAATTATAGACCGGTAAGTCTAACGACCGTGCTGGGCAAATTAGTAGAAACAGTAGTAAAGAATAAAATTGTCAGACACGTAGAGGAACATGATTTGTTGAGCAAAAGTCAACATGGTTTCTGTAAAGGGAAGTCGTGTCTTACTAATCTATCAGAGTTCTTTGAAGGGGTTAACAAGCATGCAGACAGGGGGGATCCAGTAGACATACTATACTTAGATTTCCAGAAAGCCTTTGACACAGTCCCTCATGAAAGGCTCTTATGTAAATTAGGTGGTCATGGGATAGGAGGAGAGATCCTTTCATGGATTGGGAACTGGTTAAAAGGCAGGAAGCAAGGGTAGGAATAAATGGTAAATTTTCACAATGGAAGGGGATAACTAGTGGCGTTTCCCAAGGGTCAGTCCTGGGACCAATCTTGTTCAACTTATTCGTCAATGATCTAGAGAAAGGGGTAAGCAGTGAGGTGGCAAAGTTTGCAGATGACACCAAATTGTTCAGGATAGTCAAAACCAGAGCAGACTGTGAAGAACTTCAAAAAGATCTCAGCAAACTGAGTGATTGGGCAGCAAAATGGCACATGAAATTTAATGTGGGTAAGTGTAAGGTAATGCACATTGGGAAAATAATAACCCCAATTATACATACAATATGATGGGGGCAAATTTAGCTACAACAGATCAGGAAAGGGATCTTGGAATTATAGTGGATAATTCTCTGAAAACATCCACGCAGTGTGCAGCGGCAGTCAGTAAAGCAAATAGGATGTTAGGAATAATTAAAAAAGGGATAGAAAATAAGACAAAGAATATCTTACTTTCCCTATATAAAACTATGGTACGCCCACATCTTGAGTACTGCGTGCAGAGGTGGTCTCCTCACCTCAAAAAAGATATACTGGCATTAGAAAAGGTTCAGAAAAGGGCAACTGAAATGATTAAGGGTTTGGAACGGGTCCCATATGAGGAGAGGCTCGAGAGACTGGGACTTTTCAGTCTAGAAAAGAGGAGACTGAGGGGCAATATGACAGAGGTATATAAAATCATGAATGGTGTGGAGAAAGTGAATACAGAAAAGTTATTTACTTGTTCCCATAATATAAGAACTAGAGGACACCAAATGAAATTAATGGGTAGCAGGTTCAAAACTAATAAAAGAAAGTTTTTCTTCACACAGCGCACAGTCAACCTGTGGAACTCCTTACCACAGGACGCTGTGAAGGCCAGGACTCTAACAGAGTTTAAAAAAGAACTCGATAAATATTTGGAGGTTAGGTCCATAGATGGCTGTTAGCGAGGGGTAAGGTATGGTGCCTAGCCTTTTGTCGAAGGTGGGAGATGGATGGCAGGAGACAAATCGCTTGACCATTGTCTTCGGTTCACCTCCTCTGAGGCACCTGGCATTGGCTACTGTTGGTAGACAGGATACTGGGCTCGATGGACCTTTGGTCTGACCCAGTGTGGCCATTCTTATGTTCTTAAGAATAACTTGCTGTGTGGTAACTTAACTGTGGCTAGTATGGCTTTTTATACCTTCAAAGGAAGAAAATACAGGGGCAGTTGCCCTGAATTGTGAAAAGTGTAACTTTTGTTGCTGTATTTACCAGCATAGTTGCTCTAGTGCTTTCAAAATAACTAATATTCATGCAATTATGTGAGAACTGTTACTCTCTTATTTGTGATGATTATTTGGTGTCCTAAGTCAATTCATATTCTGAACCATGTACAATTTCACTGAATGAAATTTATGTTTCTAGTATTTAGCTTAACAACAGTAACCTGAAAATGAAATGATGTAGAACTGTTTTAGGTAACTATAGGAGGTGTGAGCTATCCCCAGTCATTCCAATGGGATGCTAATTGTAAAAAACTAGTGTTCATACTTTGAAGGACAGATTTTCAAAAAATGTAGAGCAGAACTGTACAACTAGTGGGATAATGTTATTATTTTATTGTCTATTTAAAGGTAGAACTCCATCCAGAAATAAAACAATGAAAAAATACAGATAGCCTTATAAGTGTCCTGGGAGAAATGCAAAATGCAACACTAACTTCACTAGTTGAAAAATTAGGCTTCAACTCTACAATCACTTATGAAATATTGATAACCTTAATTATTTAAAAATCATCAGTCAAGTCCAAAATATAAAGAAATTTCCATAAATCATGTCATTTAATCATAATACATGTTTAGTACTTCGAAATTGCTTCATATATTTAGAACATTTATGATATGCTCGGGTCACATTTTCAAGCATTGTCCCACTACAAAGTGATAGATTTTTACAGTCATGTGAATCCATGAACTAAGGCTTTAAGAAAAATGCCAAATAGGGGAGATTCATGATAACACCAAGAGAGTTGGCAAGCTTACCTAGGCATTTGTTTAATTTCACTCATGTGAGTGGTCTATTTGATTTTATTGAGTTCTTCATCCAAAGTCAAGTGAAGTTAATAGGAATATTTCCACTGATATAAGTAGCTCCATCATAGGTCTACGGAACCAGTTTTTAAATGTATATTGGCACTTAAAGGTACAGATAGGGGCTGAATGGGATTTTCAAAAGCATTACGTACCTTTTTGGAATCTGTATGTTAGGGATTTTCTAGATCATAGTTTCCCAAATTGGGGGGCATGGCCCCCTGGATGTATGTGAAGAAATTCCACAGGGAGCAGAAGGCAACCCAGCCACACCCAGCCCCCACACCACCATCATGCCTGTGACCTGAAGAAAGAGACAACCTATGCTTCTGGCTCTGAGCTCCTGCCATTTTAAGTGGGTGATCCAGTGCAGCCACTATAAAAAGCAGGCAGCTGGCGAAGACCCGCATGGAGCTAGACGACCCACGTGGAGTTAGCTGCCTCCTGCAAAGGTGAAAGAGGCTACTTCTGCTCTATGAGATAACATCAATTTTAAGTCAGTTAGCCCGATTTTTCCCAGTGCCTGTCCTCTCTGTACATTCTATTAGCTCAATTTATGGACCACTAAAATAGACATGTCGAAATCCTAAAATCATAGTAATCTGACAGGTGCAGAGTTCAGTTCGAATTTAAAATTCCAAATGAAGGGTAGTGAGGAAGTGCCAAGTCTTTAAATCAAATTCATTAGCCTCCAGAGATGTCCCCAGTGTGCCCCACAATGCCCCACAGTTCTCTGCTGTGGCCTCTTCCATCTCCACAGCTCTCAAGTGCAGAGGAATTAGGCAACAGGAATAGCACTACAATTCAACACTTGCAAGCCTGTTACTGTAGGGTTATGAGAGGCTGTTGTGCTTGTCTGGTAGTGTGAGAAACTTCTTTTCAGCCATTTACATGTTGTTCTGACCCCCACATCCCCTCCCTTCCTTTCCCCTGGAGGCGCCACACGGTCTGGAATATTCCCACATGCAGCAGCATCATGTGGCTTAACCCTGAGCCAATAAAAGTACGTGCTGTGCAAGGCGCAAGGCAGCTTGGGCATGGTGAGGGTCACAATTTTTAGGAGCTGACTGGAACCATGGGTCTTTTAGCCACCCAGGGGACATCTCTCTTGGTGGTCATGATTTTCAGGGCTGGCTCTTTTAGTTGCCCCAAGCCATACATGTTTCAATGAAGGCAATGTATTAGCTATACAATTAGCACAGTTGTCGAAGGCTTGCAGCAGGGCATATTCTTATCCGTTGGGTCTCCTTTTCCAGGTCCAAACCTGGCTGTAGTCTGGGGTCTTTTAACCCAAGGAATCATTTGAATTTCAGTGTAGCAACCATGTCTACTTAAGCATAAGGGTCTTTTTTGATAGGAGGTCTCAATCCAGATTTAAGTTCCTGAAAGGGCCTCCATGGGTGGTCACAATTTTCATGGCTGTCAAAAGTGTACTGTTTTTTAGCTGCTCCGTGTCATTACTGATGATTCATTCGAGTTTCAGTGTAGCAACCATGTCTATTTAGAGTCCTTTTTCCCAGTAGGTGCAAATCAATATCCAAGACCAAAATAAAGCCTAGGCACCCTGTTTCAGTGTAGTGCCCATGTCTACTTAACATGGCAAGGGAAAGAGGGGTCTGAAATGTGGGCAGATGGCATCACATACCCACATCTACTTGTGGGGCCAGAATGCTACGGGGCTCAGGGAGCTCTGGGATAGGTTCCCACAATACACTGCTGCAGCACTCGATTTAATTAAGCTACTTGTCTGTGGCAGCAGTAAGTCAATTTTGTAGGGAGCATGTGGGAAGGCAAAGATGCTCTAAATCAAATGGTTAAAACCCCGCGTTAAGAAAAAAATATTTTATCTCATAGTGTAGATGCAGCCAGAATGTGGGTTGTGGGAGGGGAGGAGAAGGAGGATGGGGTTAGATGTGGGGCTGGGGTTCCAGGCTTTGTGGGGTGGGAGGAGAGGGGCTCAGGAGGGCAGCTTGCAGCACTTGTGGGGCTCAGGTGACTGTCTGGTTTTCTGGATTCACGGGACTTAGGCAGCTGGTGGGTGGGCAGCCGGCCCCTGGCAGCGCGGGGCTCGGGTGGTTCATGCTGGTGGGTGAGCGGCTGGCCCCAGCAGTGTATGGCTTGGGCAGGTGGCCCCGGCAGCATGGGGCTCGGGTGGCTCAGGCTGATGGGCAGGTAGCTGGTGTGGGCAGCTTTGGTGGCTAGCACAGGGCTCAAGCAGATGGCCAGCTGGGGCTGCAGTAGGCACCCACAAGAGACCAAGAAAAATGATTTGTGCTTATTTTTAATTTTAAATAACATTTTTGTATCAAATTTGTGTGTCTATTTTAAATTACGAATTGAATTTTTTGTTAAAGGGGGGTTGGGTGATGGTAAAGAAGAGGTGGGGGGCCCTGAGGATTTCTCAGAAAGCAAAAACAGGGTGTGATGGCCAAAAAGTTTTGCAATCGCTGTTCTAGATGAAAGTTAGAGCACAGCAAGTTAGGTGAAACTTCACACTACACTAGTATACCCCACATAAATAACCCAGTGGATCCCACTGCCCTACACTAAAAGTTCCCTAGTGCTGGTTTTGCTGTATTTCTGTCTCAAAGCTATGTAGATCAAAGTTCTTGAGGGAACGTTTAGCATGCAGTAGCAGGATCCACACAGGCAACTAGTTGACAGCACATAATCACATTGTAAATTTCACCCAGCTTGACTCATACTTACTGTTCAGCTAGATAAGCCCTTAGTTACTAATAAAAGGCCATATTCTACCATCAGTCTTACACTAGCCCTCCACCCCCA